>NW_012116699.1:3417649-3516609 GCF_000951035.1 Colobus angolensis palliatus | reverse complement strand
GCCTGACTAATTTTTGTATTTTTAGTAGAGATGGGGTTTTGCCATGTTAGCCAGTCTGGTCTCAAACTCCTGACCTCAGGTGATCCACCCTCCTCAGTCTCTGAAACTTTTCAAAATACACATTTCCCCCAAGTGATATGAAAGCAGAGTATTGGAACCTTCCAGGAGGAAAGAATTGCGGTAGTGTTTAAACTTAGGCATTTTGGAAAATGCCAGAATATTTTTTTTCTTTCTTTCTTTTTTTTTTTTGAGATGGAGTCTCACTCTGTCACCCAGGCTGGAGCGAAGTGGCACGATCTCGGCTCACTGCAACCTCTGCCTCCTGAGTTCTAGTGATTCTCCTGGCTCAGCCTCCCAAGTAGCTGGGATTACAGGCGTACACTGCTATGCCCAGCTATTTTTTGTAGAGATGGGGTTTCACCATGTTGGCGAGGCTGGTCTCGAACTCCTGACCTCAAGTGATCTGCCTGCCTCGGCCTCCCAAAGTGCTGGGATTATAGGTGTAAGCCCCAAATATTTTCTTGTCCCTGCTTCTACATCCCCTCCATGAGCAGGAGTGAATAGTTCAAGAGGAGAGACAGAGCAATGGGTTTGGTTCAGAGACCTGGACCCAAATCCCAGGTTCTTTACTAACTAGCCTTATGGCCTTGCTCAAGGAACTTATCCTTCCTTCACCTCCATTTCCTCATCTGTGAAGGTTTGTTGGAAAGACTGAGCTGAAGGGCACGGAGTTTCTGATGTCCAGCCTCAACTTTGCCCCATGCCTCCTGGCTCCTTTTTAAAGGAAAAATAAAAGTACAAATGAAGAGGTTCATTATAGGGTCTTCTCAAGAAGGAAATCCCTGCACCGGAAGTGTTTTGTCACATTTAGTGCCTGGTAAAAAGGGTAGCTGATAATAGGAATTCTCCACGTTGTCCCTAAAGGTCTGAAGTGTTGGAAAAGTGTTGCATTTCTAGAAACCTGCTGTAAGGGATTATATCACTTATAAAGGCCTGAAGGATGTTTTTCATACTGAAGGTTATAAACAAGTAAATATTGCTAGTCTAGAAGAGAATGTTTCACCATATGGTGGCTTTGCCTGGCTTGGTTTCCAGGGGCATCCTGAGTCATCAGAAAAGTATACAAATGTGGATGACGCTATGAAAATCCCCTTTGTCTTGGTTGGAGTTGGAGGATGAACTGGGTGGGAAGGGCTACAGGACTCCAAGGTCTGATGATAACAGGGCTTATTCTACTTGCAAATAGGTTTAGAAGTGAGTCTCTCAGGTAGTCAATTTCCCTGAGTCTCAATTTCCTGTCTCTACCATAGGAATCCTCCTCCTCTTACAGAACAGTTATGAGTGTTTCATTAGCTAAACTGTGCAAAGCCCCCACCCATCATGTCTTAGCTGCTCAATGAATGGTAGTTATCTCGGTGTCAGGGGTAATAGTGGTATGAGTAGATTAGTAGTAGTGGTCAAATAAGACTCAAGGGTTTTAACTGGACACACCAAATTTACAGCACATTGTAGTGCCTCGAGACCTAAACTGGGGGAACAGAGTCAGGGAAAGAAACATGGTGAAACTGGGAAGAAGCAGGAAAGAGCTCAGAGGTGGAGTGAAGCAAAAAGTCCAGGCTGGGCTCAGGCTCTCAAATTCTGCCTATTTCAGTCCTTCCCAGCTACAAAAGATGGTGTCTCCTGCTTACCGCAACCAATTCATCCCAGTTTATCTAGGATTTTCCTGGACAAACAAAGTTCCTGTGCCTAGAGACCCCTCAGTTTCTGGAAAATCAGGATGGTTGGTTATCCTACTCTCACCAACATCCTCCAGCCCTGAGCTTCAGGCAAGCCTGGCTGGATGGCTATGGAGGGATTCTTACTGTCCCCTTATTTGGTATCCTCAATATCAGCCTTTCTTGCCCCCACCACAATCTGTGGGGGACTCGAAAAGGACTTCAGCTTTAGATTTAGCTTAATACTTCAGTTCCTGCTGTGAATGTAGAAAGCATTGTCCAGGTCACTATAGCATGTAGAAAAATCCTGGCATCCTGGCTCATGGTAGATGCCCAGTGGTATGTGTTGAATTGATGAATGGAGATCTTTCCTGGAGTTCCAATATGCTTGATTAGGGCCCTAAAGGATTGCTAAATCTAACTTGTTTTCATTACACAAAATCAAGTCACACCACCAAGGTCCTATTCTAACCTGATTGGGTCATTCAGGAGCGCATAATCCTCATGCTAATCTTGGCTACTTCCTTGAAACTCAGGTTGTTCAGGCTACTACATTGATGCCTAGTGCAACACACGAGAAGTTTTCTCTTTCTGTTTCTCTTCCCTTTGGCAGGTTCAGCAAGCCTTGAGTCAGAACCCATTTCCTGTTATGAGAGGAGCAATGGTCAATATGCCCATGTCATGTTTTAAGTATTTTCTATAGTTGATGTAGGAAACCAGACTTGTAAGGAGAACATTCATTCTTTGTTGTGCCATGACAGTAAACCACAATTCCTTCTTTGAAATACAAAGTCCTGATGGCCCTGTGAGTTTTGGAACTATTGGGAGAGGACATGATGACACCATCCGCTTTGCTTTGATTTCCTATCTTTAGAAAGGGCTCTTATGGTTTATCCATGGAGGTAAGTTATGTTGAAAGTTGCAGGAAGAGGATGCAGCAAGTTGGGTGTGGCTGTGGTCTACTCAGAAATGAAAGGCAGCCATGTCCCCTATGAACATTTACAGAGCCTGTCACCATGGTGTAAATAGAATATTTTGACTTATATGGACCCAGCTTAGGTCTCAGTCATAGAACTGATTAGATCTATGAGTTTATTATTGTTGTTTTGTTATCATCATCATTGTTATCACAGCAGGTGCAACTCAAAGGGGCGATATTGCCAGTTTAGTCAGGACACCTCTTCCTTGAGCAATGAACAGCATTTTGCAACCTTACCCTCTACCCATAAAGGCCATTTTTGATCCTCAATCATAATTATGGCTCCAGATGCTCCAAAGACATTTCTAAATGCACTGTGGATGAGTACTGCCCCGGTTGAAAACTCCTTGAGGTAATTCAGAGAGGAAAAATGAAGGAAAGAACATGACAGAAACTTGAGAATTCAGAGCTCTGGAGATAGAAACAGAAAAGAGTCCAGTCAAGAGGTGATCTTGTTCATCCTCTTTCATGTAAAAATACAGTTACACTGATGTTTAGAGCAACCTCACAGCTCGTTGGTGTGGTGTTGAAGCTCTTAAAGACTCCATCTGTCTTACCCACTTTCCCTCTGGGCCAGACATGCATTTTCCTTATTGTAAATTTCCTGCTCTGGCTCAAAATATTCTCTGCCTGGAATGTCTCATCTTCATCTCTGCTCTTCCAGATTCAACTCCTCATTTAAGGTTCAGCACGTTAAGTCCCCTCTCCAGGGGTCTCTTACTGTGTCCACTCTGCACCCATCAGGTAGTTTATCTTCTGTATATGTGTCATCTCTTTCTCCAGACTAAGATATTTGAGGACAGAGACTATATTACCCCCTTCTGATCCCTCTTTAGCACCAAGCCTAGAGTGATGTTTGCTTCTGACTTCTGCTGGGTTGGTAGCCAGAAAGATTCACTCCCTGGTGTGAGTGTACCTTGCCTTTCTACACAGTTTTGTTGAAATTTCTAGCACATTTCAGATCCTAAAAAAAGGTACTTGTTTTATCACAGCTTCTGAGTAGAGGTCATTGCTTTAGAGGAGGTTTCTTTTCTTTCTTTTTTAATGAACTTAATCATTTTTAATATCTTTTCCAAAGCAGAATACATTAAATGACCCTGACTTGGCAGAAAGCCCTCTCTTGAGTGCTTTGGGAGGATTAGCGGAAGTTCTTTTACAGCCTCTTAGCCTGACTGGCTGCCTTTTCCTTTCTTTGGGTTATCAGGGATTGAGATTTGATCCTAATTAACAAAGGAGTAGCCCTGAGCTATGCAGTTTCTGCTCAGTGGGAGGCAGGCAGGGGCTGGATTCTTTGGAGAAGTGAAGCCGGTCTTGTCAGCGATCTCAACTCTTGTGCCTGAACATGGAGGCTGGCAGAGATATTGATAAGACAGCTTTGAGAAAGCACAGCAGGCCCCAGAGAGAGGGAGAGAGCCTAAGGGACAGAGGAGGGCAGTATCATTGTAAGAGACTCTAGCGGTGGAGACCATCGTCAGAACTGACGCAGCAGGATGTGTGCAGCAGGATGTGTGCTGCAGTGTACAAATTAAAAGTCATTGATGACATTGTTTTTTTATTTTGCAAAGATTATAAAAAGAAAACAAAAAATGGGATACATTAATCAGCAGTTTAATGAGAATGGAAAATAATCATGTAAAATAAAGTTGTTGTCTACATTGCATTCAAATTCCTGGCTTGTTACTTTCTGGGGACTGATGTGCTTGAAGCAGGAGGAATTGGTTCACACTGGAGGGGGTCGTGCAGAAAGAAGGTGCCATTTCAGGTGGCCTCCATTGGGTTGTATGGAGATTCTTTTTGTTTTATATTTGCTCCCTGGTTATTTCTGCTTTAGGCCTGTGATATAATCTCTTCAGTAAGAACAAAGCATAAGAGGGAACATACTCTTGCTTGTCTTCTTTCTCTCCATGGCACCTAATAAAGTGCTAGCCATTTGTTGCTGTTTTAGAACTTTAGAGGGGGAAGCCCCAGCAGAGTCACCCCACTTAGTGTCAGTATTAATTGATCGAGTGCCTGAGGGTGATGGAGATTGGACTTGAGTTGGCAATTGATAAATCATTTTACCTATCATATATAGACTCAGAAGTGAGAAGCAGACCCCCTGTTATTCTGCCTTTGGTCTCAATCAGGGAGAAGATGCCATTGAGAAGCCTCAAAGAAGAAAGCAGAAAGGGGAATCTGTCCAAATATCACAGTCAAGTCTATTCTTACGGTTTGCCAATTGCATCTCTGGTTAAAACCTGCATCTTTCTCAGAACATGGCACTAAAATATTCCACTCAGCTTCTGTGAGCTCCAGAAATACAATAAATAGCAGCACTATTTTTAAAGGATCATTGGGCTTCATTAAGTAAAGAGAGGCTTCTCTTTAACATGGTTTTGAGGATTCACTGTCTAAACAACAGGCTCGGGTGTTAACATCCTGGCGGAAGTTTTCCTAGTGTATATAAATAGACCTAGCTGTTTCTGGCACTGCCACTCCCTTCTGGGGATGTTTAGACCAGTCACTTCAACCTCTCTGGGTTCTCACTTTCTTATCTGTATAATGGGGATAAAAAACTGTTTCCCTGTTTATTGTGAGGATGAAAGGCAATTTGACAGCAACACAACCGTGGCAAAGTTGGTCATCGCTCCTTTCATTCATTAATTCACTGAGTACCTACCAAGGGCCAGGTCTTTAGAAACACTGCCGTTGGGATGCTTTGAACGGGAATTGCCATTGCATCTCTCTCTCGGTTTCTTGATGTAATTAGGATCTGACAAGAGGTTGAATCAGTAAATATCAATCAGCCGGAGGTTAAAGTGCTTTGGTTCACTTTCACCCACGCAGGATCATAATTAACCAACTTTTGCCACAGATTAGGAAGTACTATAAAGTTATCTTTCCATGGAGAGGAGGAACAGGGTCTTGGTCAAAGGATAAGTCTTGCAACTAAACAATGGGATTCAAATTCCAGATCTGTTGCTTACTGGCTACATTTGGGCAAGTAACTTATTCACCCAAAGCCTTGATTCCACCATTTGTAAAGAGGGATAGTAAAACCCATCTTAGAAAGTTGTTGTGTAGATGAAATACGTGATGCCTTGCAGTGATCAGAATGTAGTGGATGTGTGTTTGTACATTATGGGAACACCCTCAGCAGGAACAGATACGATTGGGGTAGTGGCTTCTGGTCTCCAACTTATCTCTTGGTTTTTTTCTTCTCCTAGGGCTCTCCCCATCTGCACTCTCACAACCGAGACCCAGTTCCCTGTCTTTTAGCATGTTAGCATCAAAACTCTCTTCTAGGAGGGGCACAAGTAGGCATTTTGTCCTTTCTAGGGAGTTACACTGGGTGGGTGATATGGTTTGGCTGTGTCTCCACCCAAATCTCATCTCGAATTGTAGCTCCCACAGTTCCATATCCTGGGAGGGACCCAGTGGGAGGTAATTGAATCATGTAGGTGGGTCTTTTCTGTGCTGTTCTCATGATAGTGAAGAAGTCTCACAAGATCTGATGGTTTTATCAAGGGGAGTTCCCCTGCACAAGCTGTCTCTTGCCTGCCACCATGCAGGATGTGACTTTGCTCCTCCTTTGTGTGAGGCCTCCCCAGCCATGTGGAACTGTGAGTAAATTAGACCTCTTTTCCTTTGTAAAATTATCCAGCCTCAGTTATGTCTTTCTTAGCAGCATGAGAACAGATTAATATAGTGGACTTCCTCTTGTTAGGTGGGACATGGCTTGCACCTTCGTGGATCAGAGACTTTGTTCTTTGTGAGAGGAGTTTTAAACCCTTGGAGTTCTTAAAATTTTAAAAATTGGAATATATAGAAAGGTGAATATGTTGTCAGACTTTAGGTTGTTGTATTTTTGCAAAATTAACAAATCCATGCATTAACTCCCACATTAACAAGCAAAACATTGCCAGAGTTTCAGCAAACAATCCCCCCTCTCCACTCTCCCTTCCTGCACTAGTCTCCTGTCAGAGGAACCTCTATGGGATAGTTTTTCCTGCCTTTGTATCTTATATAAATGGAATCTTACAACATGTCCTCTCTTCTGGCTTCTTTCACTTGCTGTTATGTTTGAAGAACCATCAATGTTGTAAGTAGTTGTAGACTGTTCATTTGCATTGCTGTATGCTATTCCATCAGGTAATTACACCACAAACCACATGGTCATTTAATGTGGATGGACATTGAATACGTTTCCTTGACGATCTAGTGGTGTCAATTTTCTGAGATGGTTACGCAACTTTTGCCCTAAAAGCTTTTGTCCTAAAACTCACTTCCCCAGAAGCTCAGTGTGGCTGTTGGGTGGAACTTGGGGACAATTACAGAAGTCAGGTTCTTTTGCATGAACATTAATTTAGGGCCTAACTCCTCCCAGTGACAATCCTGTAAGGTAGGTAAGTGTCTCCCTATGATATATTTGATCAAACTGTGGCAGAGGAAGTTTAGACATTTGCTGTGGTCAACAGACCTAACAAACACCAAAACTGGGATTCTAGTCCAGCTTTTAGCTTCTCTAAAGATTCTTCCTCTTTCAGAAATCCACACTGTTTCTTTGCAGTACTTGATAAAAGTCTCACTTTAACTTGGGGTTAAGGGCAAATATTTTTATTGCTAAGTGTCTGCAGGAGGCTTGGTGAGGTCACTTTTTCCTGAACTAGGCTCTATTTCCTCACCTTTGGGACTAGAGCACTAGAATTCATTGCCCACGGGGAGTAGAGGACAGTGGGTAAGAGTCAAGTCAGATTGCTAGGTTGGAATCTCAACCCCTTCACTCATTTGCTGTGTGACCTTGGGCAAACTGCTTGCCCTCTGTCTGCCTCAGTTGACTCATTCATAAAGGAGAGCAATAAAAGTTGCCACCTAAAACTGCTGTGAGGATTCAATGGATAATATGCATAACACACTTTGCATAGTACCTACCTACCGAGCATGGTGTTGATATTTCTTGGCCACTTACTGTTCTAATAAAATTCTGTTAGCAGCTCTGACATCCCAAGAGCTGGGTTCTGTCATTTCAGCCAGCACTTTGAATCAAAGGTCTTCACCAGCTCCTAAATAAGCGTTACATGGCTGCTACCATTGCTTCTCTTTTTGGAGATGTCTATTAAAATTATGATTCAATTGTCAGAAACAAAATACTCTTAAGATGTCTTCAGCCATACCCTCAAATTATATGACAGTGTCTGGCTTTAATACCCATCTAAATAGTTATACTGTTGACAGGTTTCGAGAGCGGTGTTTGCTCTTCCATTCCTCTCATTAACTTATGTAGCAACATCATAACTCTCTGGAAGGATTAAGAAAAAAAAGGATGCTGGCATATTCCATCTGAATTCATTTCATATAGCGTCTGTGTCAGAGCGTTTGCATATGAATGAGATGCTTTGACGTTGTTTGCTCATTAACATGGGAGCATTGCAGTGACACGTTTTGGAGCTCAGGTTCAAGAGTTTGAAGCAAGAGAGGGAAGAAAGGTTGAATGTTCCGTCCATGTAAGATTTCACTGCAGTAAGCCTGGTATATAATCTTAATCCCAATTAGGCTGTGGTCTGGACGGGCATCTCTTCCCTTTAGGACTGTAAGCCCAACCTTCCCCCGACTCTCCTCCCATATCCCTAGCGTTCTAGCCACCCTGATGTTTTTTCATTAACACATTCAAGTTTGTGTATAGGTAAGCTTCTCCCTCTCTTTGATAGGGCAGCCTTCCCTCCGTGTTTGGCAAGACTTAACAATTCCACTAAACATCAGTGTCTTTCTGAATCCTTCCTCAATTCTTCTGGGTCAATTTAGCCACTGTCTCCCTGGGCCCCAGCACCAGATCCTCATGACTGCAATGGCCTGTGCCCCATGTTGCATGTTTCTTTTATGCATGGAGTGGAGCTACCTTACTTGTTCTAGCCGCGGTGTCCAGAAGAGAGTAGTAGATGCTTAATGAATATTTATGAAATGGATCAGTGCAGAAGGCTGGAATAAAACACAGGGAGGCACATTGGGAGCTTCTCTCTTCAAGGGACTCAATGTGTTTAAACTGCTCTTGAATGTCGGTAACAGACTGCCTCACACTTCAACCAAAATTTCAGTTGCAGTTGACAAGGCTCAGGCTCAGCCCTGGAGCTCCACCTGAGCTTCATCTCCCTCAAATCACAAGCTTTGGAAGTGGGACAAGGATGTTTTCTTGCCAGTGGGCAGCCCATTGCTTGCTAGGTGGTCTCATTATAGAACATACAGACTTGGAGGTGATTAGCATCAGCACTGAGCTATGGCTTCTATTCATGTCTCCTGAATTGGGAAGACACGGGTCTCAGTCTCTGAAGCCTCGGGGATGACAGGACCCAGTAAAGGCACACCAGGCAGAGGCAATGGTCAGAACTACCTCCGGATCCAAGGTACCTGTAATGACTGTTACAGTCATTCTCATATACATTCAGTGCAGTGGTATGAGGCAGTTAAGTGGACAGACCCCTGGAGTCAGAATGCTTAGGCTCCAGTGCCAGCTTGACTGCCTATGTGACCTTGATCAGTCATGTAACCTTGCACACATTCCCTAAACTTTCTAGAACTCAGTTTTCTCATCTGTACAATGGGCATAATAAGAGTACCCCATGGCGCAGGGCTATTGTGTGTTCAGTCATAGAGTCACCCTTGTATGTGTCACACCTTTATGTGTGACATGGAAAATTAGACTCTATAGAGGTTAACCATTACTGGTTGTTTATGGAAAGAATTCACGTATAAAATTACAAATGATGAGAGCACATGGACCCATAGAGGGGAACAACATATACTGGGGCTGATTCGAAGGTGGAGGGTGGCAGGAGGGAGAGGATCAGGAAAAGTAACTAATGGATACTAGGCTTAATATCTGGGTGGTGAAATAATCTGTACAACAAACCCCCAAGACACATACTTACCTGTGTAATAAACCTGCACATGTATCCCTGAACTTAAAATAAAAAGGCAAGCATTTGTGAGAATGTGGAAAAAAAATATATTTGATGCTCACCAAAATCTTACAAAGTTATTGTCATTTTTTTTAGAAAAAGTGAAAAATCCCTGCAGTTTAAAATAGAAATGTAGAGTCAAAAAGCTCATTAAGATCTTACAACCTGTGCCCTGATTGATTAAATGTCACAGTCAAGGACATAGGACTCATGTCTTTGGACACACCTTGGATGCCTGCCAGGCCTTAGACACACAGAGACAACCCAACACAACTCCACCCAGTCTCAACTCCTGTCGAAGTGACCTGGTGGTTGCCATGCATGATTAGCAGGTGTGGAAGACCAGGGAGTTGTGGGTGACTCACTGGGAAAGATGATGTTAAAAGGAGAATATGGGAAGAGCCTATAGGGAACAGAGCAAAGGGCAGTTCAGTGAAGCAGCATTTTGATAGTGCTCAGTTGTATTAGTTTCCTGTGGCTGCTATAACAAATTATTCCAAATTTGATGCTTGAAAACAACACATGTTTATTTTCTCACACTTCTGGAAGTCAGAAGTCCAAAATCAGTTTCACTGGGCCAAAATCAAAGTCTAAGACTGTACACCCTCGGAAGGCTCCAAGGGAGAATGTGATCTTCTGCCTTTTCTAGCTTTTAGAGCTGCATTTCTTCCCATCTTGGGCTCCCGACCCCTTCCCCATCTTCAAGGCTAGCCCTATAGCATCTTGCTGCAGTCATCTCATCATGAATTCCTGTCTGTGCGGTCAAATCTCTTTTTGCCTTTCTCTTATAAGAACACTTATGATTACATTTAGAGCCCACTTCAATAATTCAAAATAATCTATGCTTCTCAAGATCCTTAATGCAATCACCACTGCAAAACCCCCTTTGCCATTTAAGGCATTTATGGCTTCTAGGGATAAGAACGTGGATGTCTTTGGTACTGTTATTCAATCTACCACACTAGTTCAGCAACTAGAACTGGAGGCTTAGGAGCTCTGACCAATGAGTGTATTGGGCCTCCTTGTTGACCTTCTCTACTGTGGATCTTCAGCTTGGCCCATGCTGTGATCTGAGACTCCTCAGGAGACCTTTTCCCTAGTGTATATGAAACATGGACAGAACAGACAAACCATGAAGAAGAAAGCACTGGCTTATGTAACAAGTGAATTTCTGGAGAGGAATGAATAGATTGCTACTTTGCGTGTTTATCTCAGTGAGTCTGAAATGTGGAAATCTGGCCCAGAGAGATAAGGCTTTCCTTTCCAGGTACAGGCAACACTGCCTTGTCCCAAACCCCAAAGTTAAGCACTCAAAACAGTACTTGGTTGGATTCACCAAGAAAGAGCCACTTTGGTTGGTTGTAGACAGTTTGACTCGACTACATACATTCTCAAAAATACCATTTATTTTACTGGCACTTGAGAAAGTGATTTGAGAAGTATTTGCACTAATGGGCATGTTCCACCACCCTGTGTACTATTTTTTTGGTACAGTTTTTGCTCACAAGGTACAGTGCATCTATTAAACTCTCCAGTTTCTGTCTTGACATGGACACCTCTTGTTCAATTCTCTGAGCAGTTGGGGATGAGAGTCTGCCTTTTGTACCATGTCCGTGATTATGTAGTGACTGTGAGCCCAGCTGGCAGCCTGTGGGAACTGTCTTGCCCCTCACAGTTGCTTCAGCTGTATGACATCGAAGGTATCTGGTCATTGATTTGATTATTTTGAGACCACACAGAAAGTCTTAACTTGCTCACAGAGAACTTCAGAAAATTAGCCCGTGGACAGAAAGTGCTTACAGCTAAACTGAAGCTGATGTTCTTCCCTTTCAACACTTCCTTAAGCAGAGTCCTGGGGGAGTCAGTCCTGATGCATCTACTATCAAGGTTCACAAGACAAAGAGAAAAAAAATCACCATAATGTTTTTTGCTCCTTTTATTTCAAATAGAAAATGTGCAGTGGTCCAAAAATGTCTCCCAAATTTCATGTGTTGAAAACTTAATCCCCAGTGCAACAGTGTTGAGAGGTAGCACATTTTAGAGGTGACCAGAACGCTTACAGATGGATTAATGCCATAACTTCAGGAGTAGGCTCCTGATAAAAGAGTGAATTCACCCCCCTTTCTTCCCTAACTATAGGTTAGCAAGTGTGTGCCTGCATGCTCTCTTGCCCTTCCACCTTCTGCTGTGGGATAATGTAGCAAGAAGACCTTCATTGGATGCTGAATAGATGTTGGTGCATGCCTTTGGACTTTACAGCCTCCAGAACTGTGAGTCAAATAAATTGCATTTCTTTACACACTACCCAATCTTAGGCATTCTGTTATAGCAGCACAAAATGGACTAAGACAAAATGGGGATTCATTTGTTCTGACGACTTGAGCTAACATTCTGTTCCTGGAGGTTGTCTTTAAAGAATTGCTCAGAAATTCCATAAGCTCCAGCTCTTATCTGCAAATGTAATGAGACCCTTTCCCCAGCAAAGGTCATTTCCCATGAAACAGGCATTGCCCTGGCAGTGTGGGCTGGAATGTAAATGTAAATGTCAGAAACTTGGGCATGGCCAAGTTAAACAGGAATGCCACGTGTTCTTGCTGCCAGGGGTGGGGGTGAGTAATGAGGTACATATGTGAAATATCAGTGCCCGTCTCTGCTCAATGAGGTATCTATCAGCTGTTGGGACTTTAGGTGAGATGGCATTTATTTCGCTCACTGATGTTGAAATCATCCTACCTACTGCCACAGGTAGCAGGCAGAAGCTAAGCCCACAAAAAGGCAGAGAGTTTGATTGGAGGCAGGTTACGTAGTTTAAGCTGGTTTTTAAAACTATCACTGTCCACAGAGCCTGATATGAGGTTATATTGTTTAATCTTTCCAACAACCCTGTGATGGGAAGTTCATTTTGCTCCACAATTTTCAAGGAAGAAGACAGAGGCTAACAGTTTAAGCATCTTGTCCATATCACCCAGTTAGTAAGTGGGCTTGCAGGATCCAGGGAGTCTGCCTTAGAAATCTCCTCTCTCACCCACTCTGCTACGACACAGGTTACTCTGCTTTCCACAGCATTATCCAGTGCATCTCTGTGGTTTACATTAAGAGTTTTCGAGTTGGACGTGCATGTTTCCATCTCAACCAAACCACGCTGGGATGCACGCGAAAGGACCGAGATCTAACTTGGGCAATGACTGCTCACTCTGCTCATTGCTTATGGTATCTCCAGATCCTTGGGAGAGGCAGCTGGAAGCTGAGATTGGAGACTATGTTGGCTCCGATTGGTTTATTGTGTATGAACCTGGAGAGTTAATTGTTCAGAATAGAGGTTCTCAAAGGATTATCCCTGAACCAGCAGCATCTGGGAGTTTGTTAGAAATGCAAATTCTGGAGCTTTACCTAGACCTACTGAATCAGAAACTCAGAGCCTGGGGCTTAGCAATCTATATTTTAACAAACCCTTGAGGTGATGCTGATTCATGCTAAACTGGTCTCCTAGAGCTTGTGCTCTGCCACTCTTAGCAAACCCTTTTGTCATTCTCAGCACAGGCTGAGACTAAACAGCTACTTTCAGGTGCTGGGGCAGGGGAGGAACAGGGAGGGCCCAGTGGAGCCTGCCTCATTCTCAGGGGCAGGGGTCCTTCGGAGGGAGGGTATCCTTCCTGGGTGAGTTACACTTATGCCTGGGAGTGCTTTGTATTCTACAAGGCGATTCCTGAACACTCCTGGATCGAGGTTTTGTTCTCATCTCCAGGCAATTCCAAGCTCCTGATTCCTGGTTCCTAGTTCCCAGCTGCCTTTCTTCTCCCTTAAGCGCCTCCCACTCCTGGAAGCCTTCTGACTTAAGAACACTTGTCCAGACCTCAGATGCATGTGATTCTGATCATTAGCACCTTGTAGTTGGGATCCTTGCCTTGTAAATCTCTTTGTTCTCTCAAAGTTCAGGGGAAGGGAGGGGGCAGGAAGCCTGAAGGGGTTCTCCTTTCAGCCTGTTCATCTGCTCCAAGTAGAACAAAGCTACAGTGTGGGGAAGGTGCTTTGATCCCAGACAATGAGAGCGGCTGGATTAAGTGTTTAGAGGGACCAGACAGCTCTGGCACAAAACAGATCTGTTACGTTTCTTTCTTTTTTTTTTCTTCCCTTTTCTTTTCTTCTTTTTGAGACCTAATTCAGGTATTAGAAACAAAAAAGGCATAATGTTTTGAAGGGTGGTATTTCCATAGCTGTAAGTCTCGGGCATAAACTGAAACATCTGTGTACTGGGTGCCCTGCCCTGGCTAGGAGGTCCTACCTCTAGGAGGACACTACCCTGATGCATTGGGATGACACGGCATTCCCAAGTGACACCAAGGCCACTGAATGACAGCTGGGACTGGGAAATACTGGAGGTGGGAGGGACCTTGGGAAATTCGCTCATGTGCTTAACACCCATTTATGCCTAGTGTTCCATTATTGGGACGCTGAGCATGAGGGAGTTATTTACTCTTACTGCCCAAGGTCATAGCCAAGGTCTGATGGCAAAAATTCAAAAAATTGCAACCTCAGGCATAAATGGGTTAACACAGTTCCTAAGCACAGAGAACTCTGAGTTTAAAAATAAGCATTTCTGTATAGGGTGCCTACTAGGTACATTACATACCACCCTCCACTAAAACTTTGAGGGCCTCTGTTTTCTCTTTTGATTCATGGTCATTTCAATAATACTCATGACATATGTGTTATTGCTATCCCTGTATTTCAGAGGAGAAATACCATAGCACAGAGAGGCTGGCAAGTTCCCCAAGTTCACACAGCTAAAGAAGTGGCAAAACCAGGATGCCAACCCAGGCAGTCTGGTTCGAGGTCAATACCCTTCACTATAGGATAAGGTCCCTGTCCATAATGAGTTCCAGTCCCTCTGAGGAAGTGATGGATGGTGCAGGGAAAACCCATCACATCCTGAGTGCTGAGGAGACGATGTCTGTCCTTACCATTGCTGTTGTTACTTACACAGATAAATTTAGCAGAGTGTGACAAGGGCTGAATGGTTGGGTGGAGTGTGATGGGGAAGCAGAAGAGAGAACCTGGAGCTCAGAACGGCCAGTTGGCCAGGAAGAGGGCAGCCTTCATTCACAGAAGAGATGATATTTGAATTGAATTTCTAGAACCCCAGAGAAAGATAGAGAAAGGAGAAAGGTATGTCCATCAGGGAATCATAATATGCAAAGGCATCCGAATTAGACCAGAGTAACAAAAATTAGAGGGCTTTAAGGATGCTTTTGCTTTCCAGAGTTTTAGCTCATGCCTCTCCATACCTCTCACCTTTATCAAAACCCCAAGGTTTCTGCTGTATCAAAATGATGGAGTTAGAAGTAGAAATTAACTATACTGGAAAGGACCTCAGTATGTGCATTGGATTAATGAGCAAACTTATATACAGAAAACAGAAGCCAATTACTATAGTTTGACCATTTTTTCTATTAAAGCCAACCATACACCTTTAAGTCCAGGCAGCCTGAATGTCTAAGTATTCCGTTTGTTTGCACACAGGTCTGGTCTTTTATCCTCTTATGCTTGGTTCCTCCAAGCATGCTTGGAGAATGTTCCCTCCCATCCTTGATACCCACTTCTCACCTACAGTCAAAACTTGGTTCAGATGCCTCCTCCAGGAAGCATTCCATGTGCCTCCTAGCTGGGAATAATTCTTTCCTCCTTTTCATTCCCTTGTAGCAATGATTACTTCCTATCTTGCATTGTGTACATCTTACCTCCCTTGTTTGATGGCAAGCTCCTTGTAGGTGAGATCCCTGTTCAATTGGGAGTCCCCAGCACTCAGAGGACCAAGCCTGTGGTGATATACAATAAGTTTGTGGCATGCAATAACTTTGAAAATGTATTAATGAACATATTAGGAACCATTTGTCTGGGCCCCTATTCTGGCTTTTTTGTTAATTGGGCAATTGTGTTCAGGAGAATGAAACCCTGGGAATAAATCTCTCAGAATGCTCGCTGAGGCTTTGACTCACAGGCAGGAGGGGACCTGATTTCTAGGGCATCAGCAATGGTCCATGGCAGGTTTCTCTGCCTCTGGCATGATGGATAGAGAAAAGATTTCTGAAACTTCTCTCAATTTGACAGTTCAGTATAATTTGACATAGTACTGATTGGCTTCAGGACACGTAACCCCAAACTTAGCACAGAAATACACAGATTTCCCCTTTTCTTTGGATCTTCATTTCCAAGGGTTCTTGTGTCACATAAAACTTGCACTAAATAACTTTGTATGCTTTTCTCTTGTTAATCTGTCTTTTGTTATAGGGGTTTCAGCCATGAGCCTGAGATGGGAAGAAAAGCTTTTTTTTCTCCCCCACAGTGTATTCCTCAGTATCTGATAAGGTAAAACTTAGAATATGGTCCTAAGACAACTAAAAAGGGCCTTGATTCAGCTGTACTCTTGAATTCCAAAGGCATGATATGCCTGTGATTTTTTTCCTTGATGCCAAATCAGCTCTGCTTATCGACTGCTATTTTAATGAAACCTCCTGGTACCAGCTCAGGAAGGATATTTTTATTAGATACGACTGGGCGGATTCTCATGTTGAAAGCATTTGGTGTAAAACATGAACGCATTCAGTCCTCAGATATCCTTCCAAATATTTCCTTTGAAATTGGAAAATTACCAAGGAACTTGTGATAAGAAGATGAAAAAAGGAATTAAAAAGCAAGGATGACATGCTTCTCTTCTCCCCACAATCCTGCATGGGTGGGGCTTTTGGGATTTGGAAATCAACAAAATTAGAAGGTTAGTTGAGCAGAGACCTGGAGTTGGACAACCCTGACCCTGGCTGTGCTCGGTGGGGTGGGTCAGATGGTCAGTGTTCTTGTCTTCTGTTTTTCTGTCTTCTCTAACTTCCCCTTTGGGGCTGGAGTCACACAGAGAAGATAAGAACAGGTCTGACTCACATAAAGTCAACCCTATTAATTCATCAAGCCCCTAGCATTATGGTGTGTAAATCTCAGCATCAAGGGGAATGTTGTCACCAATATTTATAGAAATCAACCCTCCCTGTCCAATTTAAAAATCTCTTCCAAGATCATCTACTTCCCCCAACTCAGAATGCAGTAAAGGCAGAAGCTTATAAGTTGGGTTCTGGATCACCAGCCTGAGTTGAAATACTAGCTTTACCACTTTATGTTTGGGTAACCTTGGGCAAGTTATTTCATCCTGCTGTGCCTCAGTTGCCTTACTGCTAAAATGAAGATAAATGACGTTACTTATCTCATAGAGTGGTTATAAAGAGACAATGCATATAATACACTTAACCATCCCCAATATAAATACTTAATAAATTGTCGATATTATTTCCATTACCATAAAGACCCACACCTTCTTGATAAGTAAAGAATGGAGATGATGGAGACTCAAATAACTTCCTGAGCTTTTCCCAAATAATTGTACCTTCTAGGGATACACAGCAATCACCTGCAATCCCTGAACAGTTTTTGTACACATCTGGACTTTCCTGAACTCCTGACATTGCTGATATCACTGGGGTCTTTCCCAAGTGAGGCAGCGTGCTGCTGATACCCAGCAAGATTGCATGAAGTGGACTCCTGTACTATCTTGAGATGAAGACAAAAGGTTCAAAGCAAGAGAGCATTCAGGTCATCTATGGGTGGCTTTGTTTTCTAGATATGGCTCTTTCGGAATTTAATTTCAGAGAACATCAAACAAGGGCCGTGATACTGAGACATTTAACTCCAGAATTCTCACTGCTTAACTAGAGAGCCTAGGATGGCTTCCCTGATTCCTACTGAAATTCTCTCTTAAGTCTTTTCACCATCTCAATGTTATTCTTGCCATTTGATAGATGAGAAGACTGAGGTTCAGAAAAGTCAATGGCCAGTGGGAGAACCTCAGGAGCATTTAAGAAAAGAGATGTTGGTGGTATATTTTAGAGAAAAGAAAAGGAAACATCTCTACTCGTGTTGAATTCATTCAACAGGATTTGGAGCGATTTGTGATTCATTCACACAGGCAGGAAGATCAAAGTGGCCTCAACCGCCTTGACTAGGAATAAATGTTTCCTTGTCTTTGGGATTCTCCTGGATGAAGTATAGGGTCTAGGGTATTCCTTGGAGATAAAAATTATTTTGACAATGACAGCTGTTCTATGAGTTCCATGGGTCCCCATCCCTGGGACCAAGCTCCCAGTCATGGGTGGTCCTGCCTGTGACCTCTTCTCAGTTTTCCAGACTCCCACCTTCCCCTGGTATCCCCTGCTCTGGGTCTCTTCCTCCTAACCGCCCTTCTTGGTCCACGTCCTTTTAGATATGGGAAATGTGGGAAATTCCAAAGTTCCAGCCTGATCTACTGCCCCTGCCAGGCATTTTCTGGACTCATTGTCCCACTTCAGCTCTCTATCCAAACTCCATTATTTCTTCCTGACTGGGCCCTTTACTTGGTGCTGCTGTCTCTTTGCCTTGCTTTCAGCTTTTTTCTGGGACATTGGCTCAGGTTGTCCTTATTTCCCTGGACTCCAGGCCAAAGCTCTGACGTCTTTGGTCTGGACAAGTCTGTCTGGTGTGACCCGGGAGGATTCTTCCAACTCAGGGACCCTCAGCATTTTTCTTTTCTCACTGGTAGGGACACTCAGAGTCATGATCTTGGGTCAAGATACCAGAAAGTCTCCCTTTTACTGGTACATGTGAATAATAGAAATTTATTTGATCTCTCATACAGCTGTGACAGACCAGCAATGTCTTTCCTGGCCACAGGGCAGGGTATGGTGGACTGTATGGCTATACTTTATGCCCCTTTTGTATACTTTTTTCGCCAGAGACAGAATAAAAATTCTGTCTCCTTGCTGCTTGGCTGGAGGGATTTGGTGCTTCATGGATGGAGCTAGAGACCATTTTCCTAAGTGAACTAACACAGGAATAGAAAACAAAATACTGCATGTTCTCACTTATAAGTGGGAGCTAAATGTTGAGTACACATGGACACCAGGAAGGAAGCAACAGACACCAGGACCCACTTGAGGGTGGAGAGACAGTGGCAGCTGAGTACTATGTTTAATACCTGGGTGATGAGAAAATCTGCACACCAAAAACCTGTGACATGCAATTTGCCTATATAACAAGCTTGTACATGAATCCCTGAACCTAAAATGAAAGTTAAAAAAAAAGAAAATAGAAAACTTGGTGGTACTTCTCAAAAACAAAGATACTCTAGCACAGAAACAATGCTTCCAGACAAGAAAGAAAGAGTTTCTTGAGCATCTACTATATACCAGGCTCTGAGATAGTTTAGTAACTGTGTCATCTAGAGCAGAGGTCACCAGCCTTTTTGGCATGAGGGAGAGATTTCGTGGAAAGACAGTTTTTCCATGGACGGGCAGGTGGGGTGTGGGGGATGGTTTCGGGATGAAACTGTTCCACCTCACGAGGCATGAGTCAGATTCTCATAAGAAGTGTACAACCTAGATCCCTTGCATGCTCAGTTCACAATACTGTTCCCGCTCCTGTGAGAATCTGATGCTGCTGCTGATCTGGGAGGAGGCGGAGCTCAGGCAGTAATGCTGACTTGCCCGGTGCTCAACCCTGGCTGTTGGGCCTGATACCTAACAGGCCATGGACTGGTCCGCGGCCGTGGGGTTGAGAACCCCTGATCTAGAATCTTTCTAGATGCTGGAATTCTGGATGAAACAACCTTAATCACCTCCTCTATTGATGCCTTCTCGCAGTCCAAAGACTTCCTTGAGATTTTTGCGATGTTCAAAAGATCTTGGTTTCATGACAAAACAAAAGGATTCTTCTTTTTATTAGGAGCAAACATGCATAAAAGGCAGCTGGGGGTTACAATGATATATGTTTTTTTCTTAAACACCAATGCATTTTTGGTTCTAATTCTTATAACAACAGTGACAAAACCCTGAGGTGGATATTTTTAATTCCACTTCACAGATTTAAAAAACAATTGAGTACGTATTAGGGATTTTTAATGATGTTTTGTTCTCTCACATAGCAAATAGCTGGCAGATTAATTATCAAAATCTAGATACGTATGACTTCAAACCCATGTCCTTTCCACAAATTTAAAAATTCAAAGACCGATTTAATTGTGTAACTGATGTAGGTTTTATAATGTCATCTTTATATCACTATTATAGGTGAATTCCATTCTCCTGGGTGGCATTTTAATTTGTACAAAGTAACAAGAGTTTCCACCAATTTAGTCTAAATTTTGATCCTGAGATTTTTACATTGCAGGAGTGATGGGACAAATATCTAATCAGTGTATTAATGCTTTTTTCAAACCTTGGTCTGGAATGACCAACCTAAGCAGCCATGAGAAGCTTCATCTCCTGGAAATAGATGTTCTGGTACCTTAGTCGAAATTGCTAGATTCCACATCTTATTAGGAATCTGCTTGAAATTCTGTACTGTCCCAATTTTATCTTCAGAATTGAATTAATTAGCTAAAAAAACATTTGCATGTGTAATTTGTTTTTTTCTTCAGATGTACTATGATAACAAGCTATTCTTTTACATCATTAAGATGGAAACATATTATATTTTCATGCAAAGAAGAATCTGTTATTTTTGAAGTTCTTAATCCCCTTGTCTTTAAAATATTCAGAAAGTAAGTGCTTGTCAGGCAGTAGATGCCCTGGGCCTTTGGAAGTCAAACTTTCGGCTGATATGGCTGTGGATGGTTTCATCTGTAACACGTGGAAGATGTTCCAGACGGAAGAATTCACAGGAGTTACAACTTCATTAAGGTGCCCACAGAAGGCCAGTTTCCTAATTAGAAATGGTGTTGGGCATAAGAATTGAAGGAAAAAAGGCTGGAAATTGTAACTGGCATGGGCCTTTATGGTGCCATTTAAAAACCAAAATTTTATAGTTGATTTTTGTCTTTCGACCTTGGAGGCTTGAGAACTCATAACCATTTTGGAAAACGTATCCACCTTGATTAACCTCATTGTCTATAAAGTTATAGTCCATGAAACTGCCTCTTCTGACACTTTTTATTAGAAGAGATTATGATGAAAATACATTTTAAAGATGCTGTTGATTTTAAAATGACAAAGAGAGGAAGTTTACCTAATTATCAAATATATATTCCCATTGTTTGATAAATGTAAGGAAAGATGATTTTATTGACTATTCCTGGGAAACTGGGTGAATTTCTCCCCTGGATTTACAGAGACACATACCACCGATTTTTATTTTAAACATCAAAAACAACCTAAGAAGGCATTTTATAGGAAGTCATTTTTCAACTAGTGAATTGTTTTTCTTATACAGCTCTGACTCAACTCTACTTATAATTTACTTTTTCTCCTCCTTGTCAATTGAATGAAAAAAATAAAACATGCCCACTTATTCTTTTCTGCTTTTTTTTTTTTTTTTTAAGTCTAAAGTTATCGTATTGGTGAGGGAGCCCAAAATCTTGGTGTCAGAAACCACAGGGGATTCAAAGAATGATCCGTGTTAGAAATTCATCTCTTTTACAAGTGAATCATGGGGAAGTTACTTACATTCTCTGAGCCTCAGTTTTCTCTTCTATAAAGTGCAGGTGGTAATGAAAACCTCTTATGGATGTGAGATAACATATAATGCTCCTAGCGGGCTGATCATGCACAGAAGGCATGTGTTGGTGGTGGTTTTTGTGTTTAACTTGGAAAGGATGGTCCTGCGGGTATATGCTAGCTGTCTGCATATTTTAATAAACTGTATGTAGAAAAGCAGTAGTTAGGTTTGTCCTATCTACCATTCTGCAGGCAGAATTGGGATTGATTGATATAAGTCACAGGGTAATCACCTGTTTGAATTGGAGCTGCCTGGTGCTGTAGGAACTAGATTCCCGGTCTCTATTTATTATTATTATTATTATTTTTTTGAGACAGAGTCTCGCTCTGTCGTCCAGGCGGGAGTACAGTGGCGCGATCCTGGCTCACTGAAAACTCCGCCTCCTGGGTTCACACCATTCTCCTGCCTCTTCAGCCTCCCGAGTAGCTGGGACTACAGGTGCCCACCACCACACCCGGCTAATTTTTAAAATATTTTTAGTAGAGACAGGGTTTCACCATGTTAGCCAGGATGGTCTTGATCTCTTGACTTTATGATCCACCTGCCTCAGCCTCCTAAAGTGCTGGGATTACAGACTTGAGCCACCGCACCCGGCTGATTCCTGGTCTCTAAAGGTGATCAAGTGGGGTCTGTGCATCCTCAGTGGTGGCCATCATGGAGTGTCAGTGAGGTAGAGGATGCTAGACTCAACTCGGGAGGTGGGGCTCAGACACCAGACCAAATTGAGGACTAGCTAAAACAGGGATGGGGCAAAAGCAGCTTTCTATAAGACATGCCTGCCAGTGTGCCACAGCAATGGTAAACACCCAGGAGTTATTGCCCCTTTCCATGGCAATGACCCAACAACCCAAAAGTTACTGCCCCTTCCCTAGACATTTCTGCATAAACCACCCCACCTTGTAATCTACATATAGTTAAGTATAGGTGTAAACATGACTGCAAAAGTGCCTTGAGCACTGCCTGTGGGATATCCCTGCTCTGCAGGAGCAGTCATGGAGCTCTAACACTGCCAAAGTTGTAACACTGCCCCTTCAATAAAGATGTTTTCTTTTACTCTACCACCAGCTCACCCTTGAAGCCCTTCCTGGGTGAAGTCAAGAACCCTCACAGGCTGAGCCCCACTTTGGGGCTCGCCTGTCCTGCGTCATCAGGATTAGATGAGGATCAGACCAAATGTCCCATAAATTCCCTCTGCACCTGATGTTCTACAATTCTCTGATTAAACAGACCCTCTAATTGTATAAAGATCTCACCTCGGATCAGATTCCCAGGGTCAGACATCACACTTCAGATGCCTTATAGACTTGGCCTCCATGGATGGGCATCTCTTCCACCTTCTTATTTGCTTTTAACATTTTGTTTTGCACATTTGGTCTCTTGTGGGTCTCCTTCCAGCTCTGATACCCACAGGTCTCCCAGTCCAGGGAGCCTCCATGGAAAGTTTTGTTTCTTTATTTTAGTTTCCCTTCAGCTCTCCCCTCAACACCCTCATAGACCATGTCCCCTTCTCTCCCATCTTCAGACTTCCAACTCCAATGAGGACCACAAATATCTGCCTTTGGTTGGCTTCCGTTAACTCATATTTACTTCACTTCTAAGAAAAGCTAACTGTGAGAAAGCTTGAACACGATCCTTGGAGCCAGTTCTTAAAGTGACCTCTTCATTCTGCTGGCTTCATTTAAGAAGTGGCACATGAGGAAAGAGTGGGCTTTGCATGTATACCGGGATTCAAGTCCTATCTGCGTTATTTACTAAATGTGGAATCTTGGGTAAGTCTCTTCGCATTTCTGGGTCTCTCTTTCCTCCGGTCACAAAATTACCTACCTTTTCAAGGGCAGTGCAGATTGGAGAAACTTTATGTAAACTTGAACTTTATGTAAATCCCATGACATGTTCAGCAAATGGCTGCTTCTGGCATTACCACCTTCACTTGCCTTCCTCAGCATCACCATTTGGAATGGTTTACAGTCTTCAAAAGCATTTTTCACCCCTTCTCATTTCCCTCAGAATCTTTTGGAGAAATTTGCATGACCTGTGACATGAAGAACTTAAATTCTACCTCTTCCAGGAAACCTTCCCCAATAAAGGAAGAAAGGTTCTACTTAAACTAGTCTCCATTTTGGTTTCCTTTTTGCGAAACAGAAAATGGAACCCACTGTGGCATGAAGGGTTAGGGATGACCTGTTTCTCAGATGCCTCACAAGCACACATACCCTTGCTGCTGCCTATAATTGCCTGCAAGAAGCCTTACAGGTTTTCAAGAAGGTGGCTTTTTGATCTGAAAATGCACAGAGGGGCCAATTGAGTGAATTCTTCCTGTATGTGGTGGACACTGTGAATGGGGTAACAGTACTGTGGTAGGAAAGAACAGAGGTTTGGAGTGAGACAGAACAAGGTCTTACAATGCACCGGTGATATGCTATCTGTGACCATGACAATTTTCCTAAATGAAGGGTCAGTAAACTTCCTCTGTAAAGAACCAAATAGTAAACATTTTTGGGTTTGTGGGCCACATGATTTTGGCTACGGCCACTCAACTTTGCCGTTGTGACTTGAAAGCAGCCATAAACAATACGTAAACAAGTGAGTTTGGTTGTGTTCCAAGAAAACTTTATTTACAAAATCAGAAGCTGAGCTTGATTTGGACTACATAGAGTGGTTTGCCAGCCTGTGTCTGACTTTCTCCAAGCCTCAATTTATTTATCTTCAGCATGAGGATAATAGAGTTTCATAAAGATTAAATAGGTTAATACAAGTAAAACATCTGAGCACATAGCCTGACCTCCAAAAGATTTTTAAAAAGTGGCTTCTTTCCTTCTCATCGTTTTTTCCCCAAGTGCTTCTGTACAGTGAGGAGTTGGGAAGAAATGTGGACAAAGGTCCCTCCTGGTCCTGTGATTTTTATGAAATTGCCCTTTGAAAAAGGAGCAAGCAAGCAAGAGCATGCCAGAGAGAGAAATTGTATGGATATCACTTTCTCTGCAAAATCTGACCACAAGAAGCATTAAATCAATCAGATGACAAAGCAGAATATAAAAAATTGAGTCGGTTTGGTCTCAAGTATGCAGGAGGTCTGTGCTGTTGGGATCAGAAGCAGAAAAAAAATAAGGGAAAGATTTTCAATACGTTATGTGCATTGGCTATTCTACGACTCCCACATAATTCATCACAGGAAAACTTTGAGTGCAATAAACATTTCCCCTAGTTTCCTGGCTGCTCTGATCGAGAACAAAGCCATTAACATAAATGCAGATAAATACAAGGCAAATAACGATATTCCCAATTGCTTCTGTGTCAACCAGCTTAGTCCATCAATCTTGCCTGACTGGTTAAGAAGGAACCGAGAGAATTTATAACCGTAGAAGATTTCTTTCTAATGCATTTCCACCTCACAGAGGAGGAGAAGAATGAATCATTCAGGAAGTCCTAGGAAACCAAATGAATGTTCTTCATCTCTAGAGCTTCCCATCTCAGCTACAATTTCAGTCATTGCCCCAACACCCTACCTTTCTGGGGCTAGGGCTCTTTCAATGTGACATTTCTTTGGGCAAAACTTATGGCTGTTTGTGTTATTCTCAGAGCCCTTCCTCTGCACTCCTTGCAGAAAGGTGTATCCCAGGGACCTATTGGCAAGCCCGTCCTGCCTGCTGCTGTGAGCTGGTGGTGGTGGGGTTGGGGGGGTTGAACTTGGCAGGATTGCTGTGTCTTTAGCCCCCATCACAGTGGGTGACAAGTTCAGTTGTAGTTTCTCAGTCTCCAGCTCTGCGTGCCTCTTCATAGTCATTTCATTGACTTCACATGCTTGGCCACTTGTAAATAGCACTATCCCTGGTCTTCTTACTCAACTCCCTTCTCACACTCTACTAACCCTCCTAATCATCTCATTTGCCCTCCTTGTAACAAGTGCCACCTACATGCCAGGGAACCCCACATCTCGACTTCCTGCCCAGGCTTCTCCTACAAAGTCCAGGATCTTCTCTTTAACCCCTAGTTGTCATCACCTCCTGAATACCCACTGGGCATGTCAATTTCAACATATCTGCAGTTAATAACTCTGCCTTGTTCCCGCTGAGTCTTTAGCACTATTCCCCACTCAGTAGCTCCAATCAGAAACTGGGAAATGCTAGATGCTGCCCTTTCTCTCAGCCCTAACATCTCATCAGTAGGCATGACCTATAGATAAAGACTTCCTAAAAATCTTTCCAAAACATTTCCTCCTTGTCTACTGGATCACACTCCTGGTGAAGAGGCTCATTGCCTCGTAACAGAGAAATGCCTCGTTTTGGTCTCCTTGCCTCTCCTTCCTTCCTCTGTCTCCCCTGGCCATGAATGATTTGGAGTTTCCTCTGTTCTATGATTGTAGAACATAAGTTGCATTTGCAAACAATGCATATGCCCTCTGTGTGCAGAAGCTGCTGTGGGAACAGGGTTAGGACTGAAAGCTGGAATACATGATTTACTATCTGATACAGAACTCAGGCTTGGGGAGAGAGAGATCAGAACTAAAGAAGAGATATTTGTATTTTCAGTGTTTATGTAGCAGCCTAAATGACTTAGCATATGTAAATGAACTCTTTTAACACCCCTCAAGAAAAATATTATTTTCCCCAATAGTATAAGAAATACCCTTGCAGCTTGTTATTTTTGAGGATGTTTTAGTTAGGTTGTGACAAATCTAGGATTCAAATCTAAGGCATCCTGTATGTAAAAACCCCACCCTACATCCTCACTGCTCACTTCTTTGTGAAGGAAGGCAACAGGACTATTCTGATACAAACCTGAAGAAGAAACATGGTAATACTGGATATAAACAGAATATATGGCACTATAATAGGAGCCCAAGGAGATCGGAGATTTTTTTATCCATTTTGTTCACTGATCTATTCCTAGAACCTACAATAGTTTATTCCAAGGGAGCTACTCCTATAGATGTTTATTGAATAAATGAATTAAATCACAGAATCCAATGAACATGGTCTTGGAAGCTACGTCTCCCTAAAGAGAGCTTCATCTTGTGACCTTGCCAATGTATTTCTTCCTCCCATGGGCTTTTGTATCCACAGGGATGAGAGCAGTGGTCATCACTCAGTGACTGAGTCCCTCTCAAGGCTGGCACAGGGTATCAGAGTTTTCTCTGTATGTAACCTATTTTTATCTTCCTGGTGATCTTTTGGAGTCTGCCCTGGGACCATAGTTTTGTCAGAAACAATGACCCAAGCCTCAGCCTCCATCTCATAACCAACCTCATCCTTTCCATCATGGAATTCTGGATGAAGTACAAGCTCCACACCAGAAATGACACTTCTATCTCTTCTGGCTACCCCTGCGTGCCATCTTATTTTTCCATCTGCCCCATGGATTCTTTCTCTTTCACTTGCAGAATAGCAACAACAGTGGTCAAGGAAACACTTAAAATTCTTCCACCTCTGTCTCTTTGTCTTGAAAAATATCCTGCCTTGCATATATCTCTGTATGTCTCAGTGTCAATGTCAGAATGGAAGAAAGAACAAGACTTTCATGGGTCAGGAAATGAAGATTTGATCTTGGTCCTATCTCATGGCCTGTGTGAATGTTTAAAGACCATTTGATTAATCAGAGCCTGAGGTTCTCTATCTATAAAATATGGCTAACAACCCCCTATTTAGAATTTTGCTGACTATTCAAAGGGATAGCATTGTGCTGTTAGCAGAGAGCCCGGCACAAAGTAGGTGGTCTTTACATGTTAGTTTGCTTTCTCTGGGTTTCCACACCTTTTAAATCTAGAGGAACACAGATATACCTCCTGGTTAAGTGAACTGGCCACTCACAGTGAAATTCAAACCACTGCTCAGGGTGATTGCATGGGATTGGCTGTCACCCCACCTGTCTGAGTGGCCCCAGTCAGGCTGCAAGGTGCTCTGGCCTTTGACCAGTGGCATTTGGACCTGTCTTCCTGAATGTCAGTCTGCTCACAGGTGCTGGCTCAGAGATGCCAATCACCGCTCTCTTTGGCTGTTCGGCATGCTGGAATGTGTGCCTGCAGAGTTGCTCCAGACAGACGGGGAAGGATTCAGTTGACCCAACATCATCTGTCTGGCTGGACGCTCATTTTTCTTCTCCTGCCTGTCTTGTTCCTGCTCAATGCTTAAGACATGTCTCAGGGCTCTTTGCCCTGGCGTGCTCTTTCCACCCTCTCTGCCTCCTCCAGGCAGCTCTAAATGTCAGTTCCAGCTTAACTTCAGTCTCAGTGATGAGACTCAGTGATGCACACACTTATTCACTCCATGAGTGCATCCAGCCATTCCTTGTTTTCTGTTTTTTCCTTCTATAAAAAATTGCTGTGCACCTACCATGTGCCTGGCTCTTGGGGATTTTTAGACATGATTCTCCATAATCAGGATTGCCTTTCCACCCCAGAAAGAGAATCTTAGAGACCCAGTGTGTTCACGGATTTCCACTCTGATCATCAACTGTGCAGCTGCTCCAGCTGTGGGGGTGGTGGAGAACCTAGGCCTGGGTGGGGTGGGAGGTTGGTTGTTGCTATGGCATTTGCCCTGACCTGTTGCCCAGTTTTGTTTTCAGGTTTAAAAATGTCCCTGCATCCTTTCCTTTCTTCCTTTGTAACAACTCAGATGCCTTTTCACTTCTGTGGTTCTTGCAACTTCTGTCGTGAGGCATCATCACCAGTGCTCTACCAGCTGTTGATTTAGACTTAAGTTCCTGGGATCTTGCTAGCACAGTTGCCTTTTGGCCAAGCCTGGAGGGTCCAGCCATTAAGAATGGCTCCAGAAGGTCTCCTCGGCTTTCCCTGAAGCTAGACCTTCTCCAAAGAGTTCTTTGTCACTGGGCATGGGCAATGCTTTACCAGGTAGCTTTCAACAGCATTACATTCCAACTGCAGTTTGCATGTGTCTTTATGCCTTTCATGTACTTCAGAGGGACTTGCCTTACTTCCTGGCTGTGCCACAAAAAAATAGCCATCGTCTCCTGTCTTTGCCTAGTAGTTGTGATTCCCTGTGCAGAATGTTCCAGGAAGCCTTCTTAGGATTTCTCCCAGGAAATCCTAAGGATCCTTTTGCAGACGAGCCTCCACAGACCTTCCTGGATATCCCAGGGTTCCAGAGTTGCTTATGCAAATGAGACTCCCTCTGTGGCCTGTGTTTTCTATACTACTGGGGAACTTCCCTTCGCAGTAATCAACATCTCATCTTAATTGCTTTTGTTTATGGTTCAATAAGTGCATCGTTTTTGGCAACACCAGCTCACAGCAATATCTTAAATTACCCAAGGATGCCCACTTTCATTTATGAACTCTGGTTTGTGTCTGATGAGCACTTAGCTTTTTAACCATTTATTTCCTCCGTGTGACAGGGAATGAGGAACATAAAGCTGATGGGAATAGTAAAGTAGGGGGAACGGGGAAACTAGGGAACCATAAAAGTAGTGTACAGTGTTTCAGGCCAATATAAAAGCAATGAGTTTTTAATATATGGTGGGTGTAATACGTTCATATTCCTAATAAAGTCAATTATTGTTGAATCCACTATTTCTCAATTTTCCACCCCAGCTCAGACAAAAACAAATCTGCAGCTATTCAGAAGAAAAAAAAATTATATTACAGTAATTGCAAATGCAGCAGCTGTCAAAAAAACTGTCTGATAAGTGCCTGTTTAACACATCTACCCTCCCAGAAACTGGGGAGAAATGTTGGCAACAGTGCTTACCATGAATGTAATCTGAGACAAAACTGGATCTTTGCCTTTGATTTGAGCAATTATATTGCTTTTGGCTACTCTTCTTCTTCTTCTTCTTCCTCCTCCTCCTCCTCCTCCTCCTCTTCTCTCTCTCTCTCTATATATATATCTATAGATATATATCTATCTATAGATTCATTCCAGTTGTCATTCTGCAGGCAGCAATGAGGTGGAAAATGGTAGGTCAGTGGGGATGTGTGTGCCGCAGTGACATTTCAGTCCTTAATCACCTGTGTGTACCTACCTAACTTCTCTGTGCCTTGGTTTCCTTATTTGTTTAATGAGGGACTTGTTCCCAACTGACTTTGTTCATCACAGTAATTTGTCATCTTAAATTTACTTTTAATTCTGGAAAACCATTGCTAATTGAAATGCTTGCTTCTGCTCTTTTTAATTATAGGAGAATATTAGTTAGCTATTGATACCTGGCAATATTATCACAAATTTAGTAGCTTAAAACAGCCTGATGTTTTTATATCAACTTCTGTGGGTCAAGGATTAGTGTGCAGCTTAACTGAGTCCTCTGCTTTTTGAGTGTCAGACAATATGAGAACACTAAGAGGTGGGGATCCTGGGGCCACCCTGGAGTCCACCCCCCACAAAAAGGAACACAGGAGAGTTGAAGCATAAGGTAACATTCTCTTTTCTTCCTCTAATTTGGACCATTTCAATGTAAAGTTTTGGGTTGGTTGTTGTTTCAGTCTCCTAGAGCCGGTGTAGCTGATTACCCAAACTGAGTAACATGTAACAGTAGAAAATGATTTCTTCAGTTTTGGAGGCTTGGTGTTTGCAGGGCCATACGGCCTTTACAGCTCTGGGGAAGAATTTCCCCTCACCTCTTCTAGAGCCTGGTGGCTCCCAGTAATCCCTGACCCTTGGCCTGTAGCTGTGTCACTCAGTCTCTGCTATGGTTGTCCCATGGGTCTTCCCCTATTTGTTTCTTTGTGTCTCCTCCTTTTCTTATAAGGGCACCTGTATTAGTCCATTTTCATACTGCTATGTAGAAATACCTGAGACTGGGCAATTTATAAAGAAAAAGAGGTTTAATGGACTCACAGTTCCACATGACTGGGGAGGCCTCACAATCATGGCAGAAGGTGAAGGAGGAGCAAAGGCATGTTTCATATGGCGGCAGGCAAGAGAGCCTGTGCAGGGAAACTTCCCTTTATAAAACCATCAGATCTCGTGAGACTTACTATCATGAGAACAGCCCAGGGAAAACCCACCCCATGATTTAATTACTTCCCACTGGGTCCCTCTCATGACACATAGGGATTATGGGAACTACAATTGAGGATGAGATTTGGGTGGGGACACAGCCAAACCATATCAACACCCATCATTGGGTTTTCCATAATCCAGTATGACATCATCTTAACTAATGATATCTGCAAAGACTGTATTTCAATGTAAGGTCACATTCTGAGGTTTTGAGTAGACGTGAACATTTTGAGGAACATTTGAGGAATTGTATCTGTATTATCCCAATATAGTTGTTGTTTTTCTGTCTGGTATTGGCCACCCTGAGGCTAAATCCTATATATAAACCATTCTTAGAAACTCCCCTCTCTGAGGGAGGAAAACTGTTAGAGATAGTGGCCAAGAGGCACTTCTCTTTCACTACTCATGGAACCTGGGGAAAGACTTAGTTTCTCTGCCTCATATACCTTATCAGTAAAATGGGTGCAATAATAATAATTATGCTTAACTTTTGGGCTTGTTAGAAGATTAAATGAAATAATGTATGTAGACCTCTTGGAAGAGTGTCTGGCACATAGTAAGCACTCTGCAGACGTCAGTACTCATTCTTAATTTGCCTTCTCTCTCCACCCCCTGCTTTCTGTTACTGATAAATACTATGTTAAGTGCTTGTTTTACATTTAAAAATTACAGTTAAATATATTGATTATTGTAAGTAGTTATAAACATACAACTATATAAATATTCATATGTATATCAAATATATAAATATATTTATATTATTAAGAAAAAATAATAAAATGAATTATAATTATTAATGAAAATATTTGAAATTATATAGACAGACACAAAATCTTTTCTTGCTTGATTTATTCACTTTTCACAGTATCCAGTCACTTACACTTTCGATAGAGGAATGAGCAAGCTCCCTCCTCAGCAGCAACCTCTCTACTTCATTAGCTATGCCATTATTTTTCTCTTTCTGATTTTTATATTTCTTTCGTGTTATTTAATTCTGATTTAATCTTTCTTTTTTTTTGTTAAGAGGGTAATTTTAATAGTAGCCTTTGCATGGGAAATCAACTATTATTTCTATATTTTGGTTTTGTACTAATAATAGTAATAACACTGAATATTTGGGTACTTACCATTCCACATGCATTTCATACGTTAGCTCACTTAATCTCTGCAACAGTCCTATGAAGGAGATGACAATTTAAAGATGAGAGAATAGAGGCACAGAGAGGTGAACTAATTTGCCCAAGGTCACAGAGCTAGCAAGTGGCAGAGGCAGTATGCGCGCAGTCCAGGACCTTGGAGCTCTTCTCAGAGCCTGTCAGCTCTGTGGCCTCCAGGGTCCACGTTACCCACAGCAGAGTCACGTGTCTGCCTGGACTCAAAGAGGGACTGAAAGGCTGTTTCTCTCAACTCATACCACTCAAAGGAATGTGGGTAAAACATGAAACAACAACAACAAAAAAAACAAAAAATAAAACTCAAACTCTTTCCTTACTTATACCTAATTAATTCCTCAAAAATATGCTACTTTTTAATATTTCATATTCAGCTTATGCCTTTCATGTGGATGTTTTTGTTTTTCCATGAGGTTCCTTTAGTTTTCTTGATAGAAAAAAATCTAAGCCTTCATCTTCCCATTAAGAAGTTGCAGCTTCTTCATCACACAAATTAAATGACAAAGTCTGCTTTCTCTTGAAGATGTTATTTCTGGCACAGGTCGATTTCCTGCCCCATTTGGACTGATTGCTTTCTGCTGCACACTCCTCATCTTGAGATTTCACTTGATTCCCCTCCTAGATTTAGTTTCCATTTTTCCTTGGATTTCCTGGACTCTTTTTCTATTTTTCTTGGATTTCTTTTTCAGTTGACTGTAGTCTCAATTTTATTGTTGTTTTGCAGAAAATGGTCTTTGCAGACACATTAGTGTACTTATATGTATGTTGGCTAGGTGTGTATAACTGAAATACATTTTTCCTCAAAGGGTGAAAACTGATGTGAATCTGATTACTATCCCATTGAAGATAACACCCTTCTTCTCTCTAAGCTTTTAGGATTTTTCTCTTCATCTTTGCTATTTTGGACTCTCCCCAGGATGTGAGAGAATTTTTGGGTTATTCATCCTCTGCAACACTCCAAGTGAGTCTATCATTCTGAAGATGTGAGTTCTTCTTTTATATCCTATGATTATTTTTTCAGGAAGTGTTATTTTTAGAATATAAACTCCTGGGTCCCACTCAGGTCTAGGGTCAATGACATCTGTGGGTCGCTGGACAAGATGGGCCCTGGGATCATTTTCCTGCTGTAGCATGTTTACATGGTAGAGTGGCCAGGGTGCCCTTCTGTGATGTGGTCACACAGTGTTGTGCTCATACAGATTGCGATACTTTTATCAGCATGATGGGGCAGCGGTAAAAAGCCATGCCACCATGTCTAGCTCACAGCATTCTTGTGAAGGTCATGTGTGATATAATCGTATTTGTAAAACTGCTTTGAAAATATTCCTAGAACATCTATATGTTGGAAATTAACCCATCAGGGTGCTACAGACAGCACTTGGCTGGGATTAGTGAGTTGCAGCAGAATGTATCTCCTGCAGACACAGTGGAGAAATGTTTGTCCTTGGCTTTTGTTTTTCCTGAATCTTTCCTTCATATTACCTGCTTCTTGGTCCCTGAAGGTAGATGTCTGCCCAAGATAGAGCCATCTGTTTTAATTTCTCCCCTTGCCTTTTCCTCTTCCTATTACATTTGCTGACTTAAGTATCAAGTCAGGCTTGTGTTCCTAGTCTCTAAATAGAAGTGCCTCCTCAATCTACTCTATAAATCATTGTTATTAATAACAAGGATAATAATGATAATACTAAATAGCACTCAGGTAAAATCTTCCATTACAAAATGCTTTCAGAAATAGTACCTCTGGGCTGCTGGTTTATATAGGAAACACAAAAACTGATTAAAAAAGATGACTGTTCTAGCCAAAATGTGTTTGCTTTTCTGGGTTAAATTCATTTGTTTGACTGAACATTTTATAAAGAAGGTATGTATTGGAGAGGTCTGGGATTGTGGAAAGAAGCTGAGTGCTGAGCCCATCAATAACTCAAATGTTTGGAAATGCATGAGTGACAGATTCAGCTTATTCCAGAAAAGTAGGGCCATATAGACGTAGCCAATGCAATGTCTAAAGTAGAATCATCATGGCCACATTTATTGGAACACTCCTGTGGAATCTTCAGTCAGTATAATGTAGGAGTTCTGGGTTCTAATCCTATTCTGTTCCTGAAGAGTGATGGTGGCTTTAGAGTACATTATTTAACATCTCAGTGCCCTCCTGTCCTTATCTATAACATGAAGGTTTAAAATCTATTTCGCACCAGGCACAGTGGCCCACACCTCTAATTCTAGCACTTTGGGAGGCTGAGGCAGGAGAATTGCTGAGCCCAGGAGTTTGAGGTCAGTTTGGGCAACCAAGCGAGACTTCGATCACTGAAAAAAAAAAACAACAAAAAAATAGCAGGGTATGGTGGCACATGCCTGTGGTCCCCAGCTACACAGAAGGCTGAAGTAGGAGGGTCACTTGAGCCAGAGAGGCTGAGGCTGCAATGAACTGTGATTGTGCCTCTGCACTCCAGCTTGGGCAACAGAGTGAGACCCTGTCTCAAAAAAAAAAAAAAAAAATATTGCACAAGATTGCTGTCAGCGCCTACCAGTTTCTAGCATATTCCAAAATGGGAGGCATTATTGTTGTTATGATTAAAATTGCTTTAATGTTGCATAAAGGACACTATCAGGACAGTTTTATTTTAAAAAGCTCAAGCATAATATATTTTGATAGACGTGCCCATAAGTAATACATATATGGCTGGATGGATTTCATATAGTGGACACATTTGAGCAAGCAGAATTTGGACCTGGGTCATCAGAACTCATCCTAGAGGTGCTCCCTGTGTTCCCTGGATCACAGAACATAAATGGAATGATGCTATATATACTTTTCTTGGTGGGTACATGGAACATTCCTGTTTCTTTCACTCAGCATTGTGCAATTCACCCAAGCTGATGCATTCTGCTGGAGATCCTTCTTCATGTAGCCATGTGGCATTTTGTTGTGTCATGGACACTGAGCACTTTTCAGGTGACCATTATGAAGAACACTGCTGTGAGTGTTCTAGTACATTCCTTAGGTGAACATAAAGGGATGACGTTCTTCATTCTAACAATTAGGAGGCCAGGATGTTTCTCCATACCCTCTTGCTCCTCATCCAATTGATCTCGAACACCCATACATCCACCTCCTTGTTTGATGCCCAATCCTGCCGTTCATTGTCTGAACTTTTGCAATCATTGTTTCTCCTTCCCCTGTTTCTCCTTCTCCCAGTTAAGCCTCAGCACCACCTGAATTGTCTCCGTGAAACACACATCAGAAATCCCTTTGCTGCTCAAAACTTTCAGGATCCTCAGTGTCAGTGGAAAAAAAGAAAACACACCTCTGATTTCCTTATACAATCAGCATCCACCTTGAACAATCCCTGCCAATAGCTCCCACTTCATCACTGACTTTATCTCTGTGTCTGGGTGTCATATTGGATTAGCTCCTTTGTCTTTTGGGTGCTCCCTCAGCCTGGAGTGACCTTCCTTCCTTTCTGCTAATATTGAATTTCTTCTCGTGGTTGAAGACCAGCTGAGAGCCATAGTGTTCCAACACCACTTCCTGCTCCAGTCTCCAAGAAGCTTAGCTCAATGACCTGGGATGCATCATGTGGTCCAAGCCATTCAGTCCAGTGCTGACCTGTTGAGTGCTGGGTCCGAGAACTGGGCTTGCAGCTTTCTTCTTTTCTCAGTCCCTCTTGTGTCCTGTTCTGATCATGAGGCTGCTTTCAGGGTCCTCTGATAAATTGTCCTCATCCTCATCAAAGAAGAGTGCACCCTGGAGCGGTCTCTTGTCAAACAGTTTTCCTCTGCTATTGGGGTAAGTGGACCTAATTTCTCGCTGATGCTAATTATTTGAGAATCGCTGTTGTGTGATAAGTTAAAAGCAACCGTTACTTATGTAATTATCCCCCTCCCCCAGGCAGTGGAATGACTAAAATTTGCTTTGCCTTTCACAAGAAGTTTTTTCATATTTAACATGTCCCTAGAGTATCACCTAAAGTCTGACAGGTTCCCTGGCCTTGGATTTAGTTCAGGTTGCAGGGAATTTTCTGAAAGGGCTGGTGCAGTGCAAAACTAGAGACTCCCCATCCCAGTCATTCTGATGAGACAGATACTCTCTTCTCTCTGAACTCCTCTCTGCTTCTCACCTTGGGGTTCCCCTGTCCCTTAGTCATTGTCTCTTCCTACCTGACTTGGAGCAATTATCTGCACATACAGGTGTCTTCCTCATTGGTCTGCTCTGTCCTCCAGGCTGTCCCGCCTGGCTTTCCACTCCAAGAACCTAGCACACACCTGGCCCGTAGGAGACCCTCAATACATGTTTACTGATTGAGTTAATATTTTGATTTCTGAATGGGAAACTAAAAATAGTTTTCTAAAACAAACCAACCCTTCTCCCAAGACTGGTGGGAAAGTAAATTGCATGGACTGAGAAGAACATGAGGGGAAGTTTCAATATATGAACCAATGGCAATATTAGTGGGGTTTTAATCAATAGCCTTTCATATTAAGATGACATTCAACCATCTTATCAAACAAACATTTGCTTGACACCTGTGTCTGGCACTGAGTGCACAATGGTGAACAAATACCTACTTCCTTACTCTCATGGAACCTATGTGTCCCCTGGGGCAGCCAGACAAAACAGAAAAAAGGCAAGTGAACAAGCAAATGACTTAAAATGATTCCAAAATGTGATGGTAATAAGACCATATGTCATTGATTTTTAAGACACGTTTCTTTTAATATTGTTGAAATTGTGATGTCTTAAAATGGGAATCTGTATTTAATATATTGTTTTTCCCCCTGAGAAGTTATTAAATTGATGCTTTGACTTTCGATCATTGCTGTCTCAGAATGGAGGAAATATGGTAATAATAAAAGCTCACATTTATCGAACGCTAACTATGAGTCAGGCTCTGAGGACTTTGTGTTGTAGCATTGTCTCTTTCATTCTGGATAACAACCACAGGCATCATGTAGAAGAATCTCTATAGGTGAGGGAACTGCATCCCAGGGAGGTGAGATCCCCGGTTTAATGTTCAGTACCTGGAGTAGCCAATATTTGAACCCTGGCAGATCTGACCCGCCTCCCTGAGTCCTGGTGCCCTCTAGGGGTAACTGGTGTGAAGTAACCATACTATTAAGATTTTTCAGGTGCTCCTAGGGAAGCTACATTGTTTTCACATGACTAGGAGATATACACCAAGACCTAATAGATTGTGCATGAACTGCATAGAAACACACAGCAAAAGCACCACCCACAGAGCGAGTGTCTACCAATGAATCTTTATTATTTTATTATTAAATACATATATTTTTGAGATAGAGTCTCACTCTGTTGCCCAAGCTGGAATGCAATGGTGCCATCTCGGCTCAATGCAACATTTGCCTCCCAGGTTCAAGTGATTCTCCTCTCTCAGCCTCCTGAGTAGCTAGGATTACAGGTGTGTGCCACCACGCCTGGCTAATTTTTTTATTTTTTTATTTTTTATTTTTTTTAGTAAAGATAGGGTTTGACCATGTTGGCCAGGCTTGTCTTGAACTCTTGACCTCAAATGATCCACCCGCCTCGGCCTCCCAAAGTGCTGGAATTACCAGCGAGAGCCACCGTGCTCGGCCTTATTTGTGTGTGTATGTAGTGGTTGTATATGTTTATGGGGTACCTGAGATATTTTGAAACAGGCATGCAATGAGTAATAATCACATCAGGGTAAATGGGGTATCCATCATCTCAAGCATTTGTCCTTTGTGATGAACAATCTAATTATACTCTTTTAGGTATTTAAAAACGTATAAATACATAATAAATTATTGTTGACGTAGTCACCCTGTCCTCCAGTGAATCTTGAAGTGAGAACTGGGGAAACCACCTTGGTCAGTTTATTAGTCAGTTCTCATGCTGCTAATAAAGACATACCAGAGACTAGGTGATTTATAAAGAAAAAGAGGTTGAATGGACTCACAGTTCCACATGGCTGTGGAGGCCTCACAATCATGGCAGAAGGCAGAGGAGGAGAAAGGCACATAGTAAATGGTGGCAGGCAAGAGGGAGCTTGTGTAAGGGAACTTCCAGACCTTTATAAAACCATCAGATGGGGCCAGGTGCAGTGGCTCACATGTGTAATCCCAGCACTTTGGGAGGCAGAGGCAAGTAGATCACGAGATCAAGAGATCGAGACCATCCTGGCCAACATGGTGAAATCCCATTTCTGCTAAAAATACAAAAAAAAAATTAGCTGGGCATAGTGGCATGTGCCTGTAGTCCCAGCTACTCAGGAGGCTGAGGCAGGAGAATTGCTTGAACCCAGGAGGCAGAGGTTGCAGTCAGCTGAGATTGCGCTACTGCACTCCAGCCTGGCAACAGAGCGAGACTCAGTCTCAAAAATAATAATAATAATAATAATTAAACCATCATAGCATATCTTGTGAGACTTATTCACTATCATGAGAATAGCACTGGAAAGACCTGGGTTAATCCCTCTTGCCTGTGTTTTCTCCCTCTTTCCCTCCACCTGCTTTCTTTTGTTTTTCCTTACCTCCTCCCTCCTTTTCTTCTTCCCCTTTTCTCTCCCTTCATACCTCCCTCCATGCTTCCCTTTCTGTTCCCTTTGTCTAAAGAAGAGCCCAGCAGATTGAAAAGCCATTAAATAATGTTGCTGGCAAAAACAGCGAAGAGTGGTAGCTGAAATGGAAAGTTCTGGAACTTGTGAAAGTGTGATGAACCACTAAGATCAGTTTAGGATTGATTTATGTGGCTAAATAGTTAATATGCTCAAAGAGACTTTAAAATATGAGGCCTGTAATTAATATTTATAGATCCAAGTGATGAGAAATGACCAAAAAAGAAGCCTGTTGGGATGACATAAAGTTGAAAATCCCCTGAGATAACACAGGTGAGAAGTGGGTAGGGGTGGTGCTAGCGAGTTAGAAGAGATGCGCCTCAGCTGCTGATGCAGAAGGCATTCCAAACAGGAGCTCTGGGGAAGCCTGCGCACTGAATCAGAGGCATGAAGGACTTGGAGGCAATTTCCACGTTCATTGAATTCAGCTCACACAGGCTGGGCTGATTTGGGTTACACTGAGCTGGTGAATTGATGAGAGCACAAAAATCCAGCACATGAACTAGTAACCTATTTAGAAAATTTGTGAACGACTCAGAGATGGAAGACCCTTGAGTGTGGCAAGCTAGGCAGCTGAAAGGAACACACAGGCAGAGACGGACTTCTGAAAAAATGGGTGCTTATCCGCTGTGCCTGGGGCTCTGCCAGAGTCCACCCACTTGCTGTCCCGAGATAAGAAATGTGTGTGGCTGCAAACCTGTGCTTGCTAGGTTAGTATTCCCAGAGACCTCATCTTCCTTTGGTGTGAGCAATTTGCACTTATTCAGTGAAACTGAATTTTTCTAACCGGAATATAGCACACTGTCCTGGAACTTTCTCATGGCTAAATGGATGTTTAAGAGTCTGTCATTAGTTTATAAACATAGATGCAGAAGGAGAAACTCATTTTAAGAAACTCTGGCATTTTGGCCTTAAGAAAATAAATGACAGCATGACTATTCATTTCATAAAAGGATTTTTTTTCTTCATTTAAAACAAAGGCTTCATCATGAGCATCATTATAAAAATAAACAAACAAATGAACTAAAAATAACAGAACTTTTACACTTTATATTTAAAAAATATACGTAAGATATAAACCCAGGCTGCCCTTCCTATACCTGCACCATAAACCCCTCTCTACTCTTAGCTGGTTCATTCATTCAACAGCACAGGAGATGTTGGAGCAGATGCTATGAGAGAGACAAAGAAATAAAAGAGTATCTCAGTTTTCAAGTAGAAGAAATTCTTCCTTCCTGTGTTTTGTAATCTTTATGACATTTTATGAAAATAAAGTGTTTGCTGTAGAAGATTTAGAAAATACAGGAAGGATTCACAAGGAAGGAAGCGAATATGTTAGAATCTCCCTCACCAGAAATACTCACTGTGGAAATATTTATCCATCCTGCCATTTTTGGGAGGGTGCACAACTGTGCTTGTGCCTGTAGGGCTAAGAACAGGATTTGAGAGGAGGAGGGCTGAGAGATAATGCTCTGAACATAAGCAGGGATGAGGGTTTTTCAGACTTGATAAATTTTGGATTTTTCCTTGGTGATAGGGTTCATGGATGAATTAATGGCAAGAGAGTGGTGCGTGTGAGTCCGTGGAACCCTTCTTCTTCTGACTTATATATGAAAGAGGAGCTCTACTTAGTTGGCAGGGTACAAGGAATAGTAACTGAAGTCCTATTGGTCATTTGTAATTGCTGGTCAGGCACTGTGCTAAGTACTTGACATAGACTTTGTTTAATCTTCTAACAACTCTTCGGGCAATGAATCCCATTATTCCCCTCTTGCAGATGATCTAGTTTACTGATGCTTAAGGAAAAGAAATCAACATGCAGAAGGTCACCCAGCTAGCTAACAAAGGATGGAATTAAGATTTAAACCCAAACCATCTGGCTCTGGAACCCTGTGTTGGGGATGGGGAGGCAGGTAAACTAAAGTGATTTTCCTAGTCTGTCACTCAACAATCAACACTTCTGTGACCTCTCATCACCAAAATGTGTGGGAATTTCTCCCCACCAAGCAATCCTCCAGCAGATTCTGCAGTGGATATCGGTGAGCTGTCTTCTAGTGCGATTCAATTCTGACACCATCTATCTACCTGGACATAGCATCACATCCCACAGGTTGAGGGCTCAGTCCCATGAGACTGTCCCTCACTTTAGATACCAGTTGCAATGGGCTATATATTGGGGTTCCCACAACCCTCTTTGGGTTCAATTAATTTGCTAGGGTAGCTCACAGAAGTAGAAGGCAAGGAAATATTTACTTTTACTGGTTATTATAAAGAATATTACAAAGGATATGGATGAAGAGATGCACAGCGTGAGATTCTGTGGGAAAAGGTGTGAAGTTTCCAAGCCTTCCCTGGGTTCACCACCCTCCAGGAACCTCCATGTGTTCAGCTATTCAGAAGCTCTCTGAATCCAGTCCTTTTTTGATTTTATAGAATCTTCAGTACATAGGCTTGATTGACTAAGCCATTGATCACTGGTGATCGACTTAGAATGGCTCTTCCCTGGAAGTTGGGAGGTAGGGCTGAATTTCAACCCTCTAATCAAGCCTTGGTCTTTCAGGTGACCAGGGCCCACAGCCATCAATTCATAGCATACAAAAAAAAAATACTCTTATCACTCAAGAGAGTCCAAGGATTTTTAGGACCTGTACATCAGGAAACAGAGACAAAAACCAAATATGTATTTCACAATATCACAGTCCCATTGCAGTTACCTGCTGTTGTGTAACAAATCACTCGAAATGTAGCAGCTTAAATCCACCCCCATTTGATTACTTGGAAGGACGTTGTGGATTGGGAATTCAGGCAGAGCCCAGTGGGGATTTATTCTGCTTCTTGGGGCACTGGCTGAGGTCACTCAGTGGTATTCAGCTGGTGGTTGGGCTTGTCTCACAGGAGAGTGAGGGTCCAAGATGTTTTCATTCACTTCCTTAGTACTGGGTGGGGGATGGCTGGGAGGGTGGGCTGAGCTGGGCTAGTGACTGGAATGCCTTGGTGGGGCCTCTTCAGGGTAGTGATCATCTCAAGGTAGTTAAACTATTTCCACGGCAGCTCAGGGCTCCAGAGACATTTGCAAGAGGCCTGAGTAGAAGCTGCTGGTCTCTTAAAGCCTACACATGGAAAGTGGCAGAAGCCACTTCTGACATTTTTCTGTTTACTCAATGGCCACAGAATCCACCCAGAATCAAGGAAAGGGACATATGCTACCCCCACTCTAACAATTTGTGATCATGTTGAATCTATTCCATGTCTCAACATTTAGTTATTAGGGAGACAGTAAGAGACTACCTTTGAACCCACTGATTGTTTAAATGATTGATTAATCGGTTTACCAAATAGATACTAAACAACTGCATGTGGTGGACAGAAGGGTATAATGGTTAGAAAGACAGTACCTGCGGGTTCCAGCCCCTGGTACTCACGCTCTAATGGGAGGGGACAATAGTGAATGAGCAACACAGGGAGAGGGTAATCAGAGCCTGGGTGACAGTGAGAACATGAGTGAGCTGGTGAGATATAGGGTGTCAGGGAGGCCACAATGGACAGACTCATGAGGGAGGCAGTGATGAGGAAGTGGTCTTTCAGCTCCCCGTAAAGAGAAGGACAGAGGGGGAAGACACACTTTCCATAAAGAAGGGATAACAAGTCCCTAAACTCAGAAGTGGGATAGGACTTCACAAGCTGATGGAACCAAGAAAACAATGTGCCAGAGCGTGGTGGGATAGGGGAGGCGGCAGGGGTGTGGCCCCAGCAAACTGAGCTGTGAGTGGTACCACATCACCCAAGTCCTGATAGGCCAGAGAACTGTCATTTCATCCTAATGATGAGCACAAACCAAAGTACACATTGAAGTAAATGAAAAACAACTGAAGTTGAGATGGGCAGAGGCAAAAGAGAAAAATTCAACCCTAGGTTTGTATGGTTTTGGGCAGAAGTGTGGCACAATCTAAATATGTTTACCCCTTCAGTGGGTTAGCCACTAAACACGAATTTGAGCCAGGCATTAATCTCTCTGGGCCTATTTTCCACCATGGTAATGAAAGGGTTTGAAAGTTTGCAATGATTTTTTTCAGCTTTAGTATTCTCTGATTCTACGTGTCTCTTTTTTATATTTAAAGAAGGGATTGGTTTCTTTCTTATACATAAAGAAATGGCTGGCTGCTTTATTTTACCAGCAAATACAATACCCCTCCTACCCGCCTCTCAACTCTGGCTTCATGAATGTATTTTCATGGACCCATGTGTCAACACAAGCCCTGACCAAGACATTTTATCCCACAAAGAACGTTGTGTAGATTAAAGGAAGAAACAGAGATTAAAACATCGGGGCTTGCACATTCCGATGGTTCTTAACTTGATTTAAACTTTTGACCTCTAATGCTTCCCAGCTGTTTTGAAGTCACACATCCCGTGTTGATTAGACTCACCCCAAAAGTGATCCAAACAGAGGGGGTTGCTTCAGTGAACCATCACCCTGCCTGACTCCGGGATTTGCAGTTCCTGGCTGAAAGTGGTCACTGCCCCCACAAGCGCTTTGCTCTGTAACTCAGCCCAGCAGGAAGAGCTCCCGCACTCTCTCCCTCTCTCTCTCTCTCTCTCCAGACAGAGGCCACCTTTTTCACAATTGTTTTTACAATGTGAAAAAAGAGTGGGAGCAGGGGAAGAAACAGTGTTCCTGTCCCCCTCAAAATAACATAACCCAGGTGGTGGGAGTTAACAGGGAATGTGGAGGGTTCTGATTCCAAAGTACACATTGAAATAAATGAAAACCAACTGAAGTTGAGATGGGCAGAGGCAAAAGAAGAACATTCAGCCCTAGGTTTTTATGGTTTTCTTTTTTGTATAAAATCCTAATCATGGGGGTGAACTCAGAAAGCATGTGGTTTCTTTTTTCTTTTTGAGATGGAGTTTCGCTCTTGTTGCCCAGACTGGAGTGCAGTGGTGCTATCTCTGCTCACTGCAACCTCCGCCTCCCGGGTTCAAGCGACTCTCCTGCCTCAGCCTCCCAAGTAGCTGGGATGACAGGCATGCACTACCACGCCCAGCTAATTTTTGTATGTTGAGTAGAGATGGGGGTTTCACCACGTTGATCAGGCTGGTCTCGAACTCCCGACCTAAGGTGATCCGCCCGCCTCGGCCTCCCAAAGTGCTGGGATTACAGGTGTGAGCCACCATGCCCGGCCACACGTGGTTTCTTAAGTTAAATTCTCTAACATGGAGGACAATGGACAGAATCTAGGAAGCAGCTGTCCCTATTGCTGGGACATGGATTCTGCATGCCGGCCATGCCTGGTGACTTCCCAGTCCATCACCAGGCCTGGGGTCCAGGTGCCTGTGGCCTGCATGAGTCAGGGGGAGAGTTAGGAGCTCCCGAGTTCCCCACAATTCGTCACTGAGGTGATGCCAGCAGGTGTAACTCTTTATTTTTTCTGTCATCATTTGTTTTTGTCACCATGCCTTCTGGGACTTCCTGACACATCCAATGCTGTCTTAGGTGTTCCACTGTAAGCCAGAGTCTACCTAAAGAGGGAAATCCAGGGGATGCAGTAGTGTTGGCATCAGGCCCTGGTCCTCCAGGGAAAATCTCCAGCAAGGAGACCTGGCAGTTGCTTGAGGCTGTAGGTCTGCAACAGTAATCAGCAGGCGGGAAGTCAAGGATTCAGCCAACATGTGCAGGGCATTTTGGACATCCAGCATTCACTCCATGAAAGGCGTCTACTACATTCCTAGAGCGAGTGGGAGGCTTCTCTCCCCACCCCTACCCAGACCCCTAATGTGGCCCATCTTGTCAGCCAGTGCATACAAATTAATTCTGTGGGTAATTTTGATAGAAAATTTGATGAGTTGGCCAGAGAAACTTCAGTAGAGAAATTAAATTAAAAGTAGTAATTCCAAGAGAGGAGAAAATAAAATGACAGCTTTGATTATTTCAGCCACTTCAGGCCCAGGGCATTGGATGGAGATGACATTTTAGTTTTCTAACCCATTTCCTCATTTTGATTCTTTTTTAAAAATTGTCATCGCATCCAGATAGAGAATACTTGGTTCATCTTGGAACGTGCGTGAGCTGGAGGATGCTTCACTGCTTGATCTGTTCACTAGACGGCATGGCTCAGACCCACTGATTTGCACAGATTCAGCTGGGCTAAGAAAGTCCTGAGCACCTTGAGTCAAATACCCACTGCCTTTGTTAATTCATTTACGACAAACTGTGGGCCCCTAAGCGTAGAAGGAATCGGGATTCTCTGATTTGAAGCAGGAGTTATTGCTGGAGGAAAAATGTCTGCAACTGGATTAGAAAAAATTCACAGAGCCAGAGGGCACCTTGTAGATTCTCTTGTTCATCTTGTGGTTTACAAACTTGTTTGAAGCAATAGAACACCTTCCTCAGCAAAAGCCAGTTATGCGGAGCTGAATAAGTAACGCAAGTAATGGCAGAACTATTGAAGTTGCTTTCTGAAACCCTTAGGAATTGGGAAATATTGACTGACCCTTCCTCCCTTCCTCCCTTCCTCCCTCCCTTCCTCCCTTCCTCCCTCCCTTCCTCCCTTCCCTCCTTCCTTCCTTCCTTCCCTCCTTCCTTCCCTTTTCTTTCTTTCTCTTTCTTCTTTTCCCTCTCTCCTTCCTTTCTTTCTCCTTCCTTTTTTCTTTCTCTTTCTTCCTTTCTTTCTCTATCTCCTTCCTCCCCTCCTTCTTTCTCTTTCTTCTTCTTTTTTTTTTTTCCTTTTATTTTCCAGCATTGGAAACTGAGGACTAGATGGGGCAAGATGTCCATGGAATATCTTGGTCCACAAGCAGTCCACTGAATGATTTTTCTGTGAAACCACTACTTTATTTATTTAAAACCCTCAAGTTCCCATAAAAGGCGTTTCCAGAGCAAATTGTTTTAAGTTTCCTGGAGCAACATTGTGGATGGGTACACACATTTGCCAAATTCACAGAATGTTTGTTTCATTAAGTGTGTTGACACTGATCATAAACTCAAGCAGGGCAAAGATGACAAGGAGTGTGTGAACTCTGGGCCAGACAATAGACACACACTTTTATGCATCATTTTATTTTTCTTTACAAGAACCCTATGAGACTGGTATTTCTACCTGTACTTTATAGATGAGGGAAAGTCAATTTAGACTTTAAGCTTTTTGTACCAATGAATATATTAAGGTATGGGTGAAAGTCTTATAACAAAGAGACTCTAAGACACAATGGCTTGAATACAGGAAAAGTTTACTCCTTTGACTTCCATAGGAAGGTGATGTAGGACGGCCAAGGGTAGCTGGGTCTGTCACAACATGTGGTTTCCATCCCTCCATCCACTGTGGCATTTCCAGGTCATGTCATCTCACAACCAGCCAAGAAGCCAAAGAGCCAGTAAATGATAGGAATAATATTTGACCTGTGTAGTAAATTGCATACTGTGGATATTGGGGATATGATAGAGAATGACTTTTGATGAGGCTAAGTCCCCAAAATTATTGCAGTTCTTGGTAAGCTCTTTCTTGAATCACTAGTTCCAGGGAAGCCAGCTGCCATGTTGTAAGGACGCTCAAGCCGCGCTATGGACAGTCCCACATAGGGTGGTACTGACACCTCCCACCAGCAACCAGCACCAACTTGCCAGCCATAGAAGTGAGCTACCTTGGAAGCAGATTCTCCAATCCAGTCAAGCCCCTAGAGAATTGTAGCCCAGATCCAAATCTTGATTATAGCTTTGTGAGAATCCATGAACCAGGACCAATTAGAAAAGTTGCACCCAAAGAAACAATATGTGATAATAAAGGTCTATTTCTATGTTATGCCACTAAGTTTCACAATACTTTATCATATAGCAATAGATAAAATATTAGTATGATTGCTATATCAAGAGGATGCACTTTTTTTGGACCAAACTCTAGCAACCTCCTCAGGAAAGCCTTAATGGAGTCTATCAGGGAGGGAGTTGTTCCTTCTTCCTCTGTGTCCTGGCTCCTTTCTCCTACCATATGTCACTTAAAACTGAAGTTTGTAATTTTAAAAGTCAGTTTCCTTCTTTAGACTGTACATTTCCCTATAACAGGAAACAAGTCTTGTGTTTGGATTCATCTCCCCCAAGCCTAATAGTGCTGAATTAAAGTTATGTTTAAATGAACAACTAAAACCTACTTATCTTTCAATTCATTTGCATTATAATATTATGTACATATTTTCTTTAGATGTAGGCTCTAAAAACATTGTGTTGCCTTTTACATGAAGCCTCTCAGTCACTTCTTTGTCCAGTAACAGGCATTCAAAAATACTCTGTATAAATAAAAGTTAAATCTCCTAAAGGCCAGAGATCATGCTGTTTTAGGAGCTTTTACAAACAGTTGGCACCTCCTTATTCTTGAAAATCAGCCTGGAAATCTCATCAAAACAAACATCCCCTGGAGACTCCCAGAGCTGAGGAGAACTTTTTGTTGTTGTTCTTTGTTTGTTTTTTTTCTTTTGTTACATTTTCTATTATCCCATTTTGAAGAGGAGAGGGGAAGGTCTGCTGTGAACCCTCCAAGCCCAGGGCTCTCCTGTTACTGGCCCAGGTGAGTTCACTTTCTGATGAACCCACTTTGTTTCTGACGACACCTCATCTCCAAGCAAGCATCCAGCCTTGTAGATAACCTCTTACAAATGTATGCAAAATGCATTTCATCTAAGTTTCCTTCCATTGCACTTAATTTAAAACCACTTAAAGGGGAATTGAAACAATTTCTTCAGCCTTTTTAAGCCTACATGGTTCTCAATCTTCAGACTCAAGGAGATTTGGGAAATTTGTGTAAGTTACACAGAATTGAGTGTTGGTTCAACAAAGAAAAAGTTGAAATGTTTTCGGGCATGACTATGGTTTTGCAAATGAGAAAATAGCATATTTTGTCATGGCCCCTGTCATTCCAATGCTGAGAGAAACATTGATAGAGTTTCTCATTTGTATCCATGTTCCTATCTTAACTGAGCCATTGGTCAGAGATTCCAGTCTGAGCTAATCTGCAACCTCTCTCCTTCAAAGACTGTAAAGGATTTGTTGCATGTTTAGATTAAGTAACAATAAGGAGAAGATTTCCTTTCTTGCATGGTTTTGAGAGGGACACTAATGGACTCACATGGGACAGTGAGTATATAGCAAAGATCATGGTTATGAAGGAGTCATGCATCAATGCATCATTAGAAAGAGAGGGGATATTAGTCTTACCCCCATTGCCTCCTCCCTAAACACTCTATATAGTGCCTCCCAAGAGAGGTATTAATATCTTGATTATAAACAATTTCTATGCTTATTGAGACTTAAGACTGTATTGAGCCACACCATTGATTGAACAACACTGTGGGTTTTTGTTTTGGTTTAATTTGTTTTCTTAGGAAAAATAATTAACTACATTAAATTTCTGCATTGATTACAAGATGCATCCAGATTTCCAAAACATCATAAAAACGGAAAACAAATGTTGTCATATATTTAAGAATGTTTAGTGAATTCTGTGGGAGACCAAGACTCCTTGTTCCTGGAGTGATCAGGCAGACAGTGGATGGAAGTCAACTCACTGGAAAAGGGCTTTGTGGGCTTGTGAACATGTCTGCTTCCAACACAGACTGAAAGGTTCTCCAGGAAAGAGACGATGTCATGTCCATGCTGGCTTCCAAGCCACTGACTCAATGTTGAGTATCCAGAGTCACTCAATGATTATTTGTTGAATTAATTAAGAATTAGAGATCAGAGAGACCTCCCTGATCCCTTACAATTTCTACTCATGCCTTCATTATCTCTCCACCATTGCAAGCACTGAATGAGATTATGGACATAAGAGTTCTGGTGCCAGGTAAGTTCTCAGTAAACAAATGTTAGTTCCTTCATTTTTTTTTTTTGTTCTCATACTCCCTCCACCCTTCTGTATTCTTTGCCTACTCAGGATCTTTCAATAGAAATTAAACTTTGCAGACAAACTCCCCAGGGCCTTCTAAGTGACATATTCTTTCGTGAAAAAATGAATTTATTGACTTTTCTGCCTCTGAAGAGCACAAAGTACAGCTCTCTTTGCAGGGAGCATGGACACAACTTGAGTTGGTGCTGGAAGAGAATGTGCTCTGTTGGGCTGGGTGGGGGCTGTAGTCATTCCCACAGAAGGCCTCCTTCCAACTTCCTTCCCTCCAGGTCTTCCTTCCCAGTGGGGTGAGAATGGGTTTCACTACCCTAGATGATCTTGCATCACCTACCCACAGATGAAATTCAGGCTCCTAGGCATGGTACTCAAGGTCCTTTGGCCTTAGTTGCATATTTAGCTTTGTCCTCACACTGTCTCTATCACATGCCTAGAGTGTACAAGGTGCTTGATACATCCACATGGGAGGTGTGAAGAAAGAGTTTCCTCTTCCTGAGCACATACCTCCATTTTCTCAAGGGCAGGTTTTGGAACCAGGGTGCCTATGGCCTGAAGACCAGCTCTAGCTTTCTCTGAGCTCGCACGTTGTGCACCCTCACCTTTTTGCCATGATCATCATCTTCCAGCTGGAATGGTCTCTACTCACATCTTTCATCATCATGTGTCAGCCCGGTGTAACTCACAACATGCCATCTCCCTCCTGAAGCTGATGGATGGGCCATTTCAGAGTAAAAACATTGCAGTAGCTTTGGTCTGACTGTTAATATGCTGATCTTATCACACTGTATGTATTGAGACATTACTATGTACTCCATAAATATGTACAATGATCATGTATCAATTAAAAAGAAATAATTAAATGAATTCACCCAGATAGAGGTTAATCTTGTATGTTGTGCTGGGGTGAGGGTAATTTTCCCAAAGTGCAATTGGAGCCACAGAAGAATTTAAAGCCTGGGGTGACAGTATTGGACTTGCATGTTAGATCACTCAAGCAGTGTTCTAGTGGACAGATGGTGTAAGGTAGAAATGAGGCAATGAAACAATTTAGGAGTGAATTGGGTTTGGATCTATTGGCACTCAGGCCCATCCTTTGCCTTTTCTTTGATCTTTGCTCCAGAGCTCCAGGGAGAAGCCAAGGTACTTGTTTTATTTCTCTTTCTATTTTTTCACTCTTTCTTTCCCTCCTCCCCTTCCATTCCTCTCTAAATAGATCTACTGTGGCTTTAGCTTCCACTAGATGATTCCAGATCCTAGACTCTAGTAATGCCAACTCATCCCATTGCCTTTGAAATCTAAGGAGGTTCACAGCTTTCTGATGCTGTGAATCTCTATATTCTCTCACTTATTTGGATTCTCAGCTCTTCCTTCACTAGTGTAACCTGAATTCTGGTATTCAATTCCTCTCTGTGTAAATACTTAGAATAATTTCTATAATTCTACTTGGACATTGACTGAGAGAGCAGTCCATTGAAGCTGTATAGGTAAAAGATGTGAAAGCCACAGGGTTAAAGAAGAGGAGAAGGATTGGGGATATTAATAAAAATCCTAGTCAGAATTGTAAGGCCTTGTCCTCTTACCCCACAATGTAATTTTTTTTTTTGTCATTATAACATTGCCACCATTTGGAATAATGTCCACTAGGTCTCAAATATCACTGGTCTTTTAAAGCCCCTTCTAGCATGTCATTCAGCCTACAGAGAATGATCCCAAGTCAGACATGAAGGCTTTACTTTATCACCGACATTCATGTTTCAATGAAATGAAACACATGGGAAATAAAAGAGCAAAACAGAATTGAGAAGAGAGAAAGAATGTTAACCTGCAAGTCAATTAACCATGTATTTTCATTTCTTTGTTTTGGCTCAGTTTCTAACAAGCTGTGTGATCTTGGGTGTGTTACTTTCTTTCTGTGAGGCTTACTTTCTGCCACTTAAAGAGTATGATTCTAATGTACCTTTGAGTCCTGGTCAAAATTCACCACTATCTTTATTGTTCTGAGAGCCTGTCAGCCAGATCTATCCCCTTGCCTCGATGAGTTCTTTCACTCCCTGTGCCTGACACATGATACTAAAGCCTGCATAAATGTTAGTAACCTTGTTTCCCTTTGAAAAGCTTTGAGAGTGCAGATGGATTTTCCAGGCCCCATCTGAGCTTTGCACCCAGCAAATCAAATATCATACATTAAATGTCCTTGGCACTCAGTGTAGAAAGAATCCTTAGCCAGACATCACAGGGAAGGTTGGTTTGTTCACCATCAAGCAGTTCAAAGTCAGCCCCTCTGTTTTTAAAATGAACGAACTTGCCTCTCACCGTCTGTTTTCTAGGACCTGGAATGATATACACTTTTATTTCCATTTGCAGCCTAATCTGTTCTGAGAAGTATGCACTGGAAACCAGGAAAGAAATGTCATCCTTTGGCTGGTTACCCTAAGATATCATTAACAACCTTTTTTATATTTTTAAGTTTTTTTCTTTATTATAAATTATATATTCCCTTCCAAGAAATAGTTTCATTTAAATATATTCCTCTGTATGGGAGAATTTAAAAGTACATTTATTTCTAGGCTGACACTAGGATCCACACTAGCGATGGTGTCTACTATTTTATTCAGCAAAATTTCACTATGGCCTTCGTGGAATCCTCATTATGTAGATGTTATTGTGGCTTTTGTTTTGATATTGATGACAACTTTTTAACTCCAAAAACAAATAGGCATTCTGTGGAAGACAATTTGATTATTCTCAGGTTTTCTGAGATTAAGGATATGTGACTGCCTTTCTTAAGGATCCCAAATCTGAGTGGAGAAACAGAATTGCGAACAAGCATTTATCACAATGATGCAATACGTACTATAATATTGGTGTATTTACAATTATTGAATACCTCTGTGACTGTTTTCAGTCATCCTCCAGAGTGGCTACTGGTGGTCACTCACTGAATTGCAGGTATAAAAGCAATGAGAAGTTAGCTACAAGGATTTGGGACTAGAATTAGACCTTTACTTACCAAATTCTTGGCAAAAGGAGCTATTCCATTTAGTTTTCCAATGTGAGTGCTCATATGCCTGCATTCTGAAACAGAGGCTCTCAATATTTTCAAAATTTGACCTTTCAACTTGAAGGCATGTCTCAAAAGTCATAAAAATGGAACATGCACTTCTGTCCCAAAAGTTTCTCTTGAAATAATTCACCTTAGTAAACCATAGATGCACACAAAGTCATAATATACCAATAGTATAGTACTTATTGCATCATTGTGATAAATGATTATTCACAATTCTGTTTCTCCTATAAGATTTGAGATCCTCAAGAAGGATGTTCATTACTGTGTTTTTTAGAGTATTAATAGGAAAAAGTCATCTAATTGTAAGATAGGAATTATGGTAAATTGATATGATAGAATGCCACAGAGCAATGATATATAAAAGAACTTAATGACAAGAAAAGAAACTTGTGATACATAGTTTAATAAAATAACAGATGATGAAATTCCATAGGCAATGAGACTAAACTTAAAATATTTGTATTTGTATATGCTATCTAGTGGTAGATATAGATGAATGCACACACATGTATTGAAAAAATATGAAAGAATATATGCACTATTTAACACTGGTCATTTCTTGGTGGGGTTATTTCAGGTAACCTTTTTGTGTATATAATCTGCATTTTAAGGAAATTGCTTTTTTTTTTTTTTGAGATGGAGTCTTGCTCTGTTGCCCAGACTGGAGTGCAGTGGCGCGATCTCAGCTCACTGCAAGCTCCACCTCCTGGGTTCGCACCATTCTCCTGCCTCAGCCTGCCAAGTAGCTGGGACTACAGGTGCCCACCACTGCGCCTGGCTAATTTTTTGCATTTTTAGTAGAGACAGGGTTTCACCATGTTAGCCAGGATGGTCTTGATCTCCTGACCTCGTGATCCACCCACCTTGGCCTCCCCAAGTGCTGGGATTACAGGCGTGAGCCACTGTACCCGGCAGGAAATTGCTTTTAAAATCAGAATATGTATTGATTTAAAGAATGAGACTGACTTCTGTATATGCTGTAGGAATGTCAGTGGTGAAGATTTGGTTGGCAGAACCATGTAAGAGGTGTTGAGTCTACAGGCTTCAGAGAGTCCCTGAAGAGTAAGTCCTGACCTTGACATAATTTGGGGCCATTTAGAGATGGACATTTCAATGCATCTGTGTATGTAAAGCTGAGGCAGGTTGTGATTTTAAAAAAATCCCCTTGGATGACATGAGATACTTGGTTAGATTTGATGGACTGACTAAGGACAGTCTTAACCAAATGGAGATTATGGGACAGAGGCTCATGTCAATGCTTCCATCTGCTTCATCTGTTTTGGAAGGTACTACTGTCCTGACAGGTGAGTCATCAGAATAACTTTGAAGGAAGACCATAAGGAAATGGCTCTGACCCAGTCTTCAGACTTCAGCACTGCTTTTCTGAATTGGGATTAATGTGGGCCAGATCTCCACTCTTCATGATGGAGATTGTAAATTAGAGGCAGAATGATAGTGTACTTACTTCCTGAGACCAGCAAATGTGCCCTACACATCTCAAAACAGTGTTCCAGGAGACACTTTTTAGAGGAAGAAATAGGGTAGTTTCTCTGCCAAGCTCAAATATGTTGTTTGAGCTTCTTTGTGGCCAAAAGTAGGTATAGGTGGGAAGATATCCCCTCAGCCCCCTCCCTCTATGCTTAATGCTTATCCACTGTTCCCACCTTCCTACTGCATTTATTTATTTACTTATTGAGACATGGTTTCCCTCTGTCACCCAGGGTGCAGTGCAGTGGCACGATCTTGGCTCACTGGAACCTCTTCCTCCCAAGATCCTTCCTGGGTTCAAGCGATTCCCCTGCTTCAGCCTCCCGAGTAGCTGGGATTATAGGGGCCTGCCACAATGCCTGGCTAATTTTTGTATTTTTAGTAGAGATGAGATTTCACCATTTTCGCCAGGATGGTCTCAAACTCCTGACTACAAGTGATCCACCCACCTCAGCCTCCCACAGTGCTGGGATTCCAGGCATGAGCCACCACACCTGGCCCCACTCCTTTCTTTATTACCAACGAGGAGGAAGGGGTCGTCAACCGAATGAGCCCAGGAGCATCATTGAAACATGTTTTGCTAGTGGGTGTGGTGACTCTATTTAAAGCTCATCACTCCCATATTCGATTCACTCTCTTCAGTCACTTGCTATAAGCTAGAGCTGGGCCTATTCTTGGGACCAGATTTTTTTTTCCCTTTTCTACCTTCCCTGAGCATACGGCTAGGTGGATGGAGCCAGAGAACCTGATTTAGCTCACTGTGCTACCTGAAGCAAGTCTCTATCCTTCTCTGGACTGAAGCTTCCTAATCTATAAAGTAGGGGCATGTACCTGGCCATCCAAACTTATCTTACCATCAGAATTTCTCAAGCTATTGACATTTGGGGTTGGATAATTCTTTGGTGTGGGGGCTCCCTGTATATTATAGGATGTTTATCAGCATCTCTTGCCATTCTTTGCCAACTAGATGCCAGTAGCAACCCCCTCTCTACTTGTGACAACCCAAACCGTCCCCTGACATTGCCAATTGCCCCCAGAGGAGCAAAATTTCCCCCAGTTGAGACCCACTGCCTTTCACTTACGAATTTCTAGGTACATTTCCACCTTCTGTTTTGCAGTATTGAGCAGTAACATTCATTTTTGATACAGGTGGGTGGGTTTCTCCAGAAAAGCCACATCACTGAGATCTGGTTCAGTTCAGAATCCTCTTCTCAGCACACAGCCATGTTTAGAGTCCTGGATCACCTCTGGCAGACTTCATACACCCTTCAAGGGCAAAGTTTCCTCTTAGATACCCTTAAACAACCTCAGATAATCAAAGCTGGCAGCTAGCCACCCCCAGGGGAGTCACAGCTCTAGGTTTTGTCTTGTTTCCTGGCCTCTGAGAGCCCATGGGGATTTTGGACTTGGCTCAGAGTCCACAGAGGGGAGAGGCCAATGTGGAGGCGAGAGCAGGGCAGCAACGAGAGCATGCAGGAGTGGGTCAGGAATTTCCTTAGTTTCATTGGAAACAGATGCCTGGCAGAGGTGGAGGGCTGGGGCCCTGTTTCAGGCCAGCGTGCTTGGCAGCTTGTCCTCCCATATCTCTTAACCTCCCCTCTTGTCCTCCCTACCCCACAAACACCACCAGATTATTATTTAAGAGGAGTGCTCTGGTTTAAGAGAAGTTAGGATTGTTGTGACATAGGAACAAAATCTGCTCTCCCAGCAACATGAACATGTGGGATGTGACATATACACATATGATCACAGACCCATGGGATCAGAGAACCTCAGGGCAGGAGGGCCTTTTGTGGTCCATGTTCAACACACTTATTTTAAAGATGAAGAAGGGTCTGAAATTGAGAATGGAGTCAACCAACTCTGGTTGGTTGATTCTCAGGGCTTTCCTCTTCACTGCGTTGCCTCCGAGTCCTCTTTTTAAAATGTTAATTCATCAAGATATAATTGAACACATCTGAGATCCCCAGCCTACACCTATAGCAGACATCACTAATTGATCACAGAACTCTTTCCTGCTGGACCTTGATGCTGTCTCATGATCCTTTATCCAAATAGCACTCTGGGTAGGCAGAGCCAATCAATCCAAGATGACATGTATTTGCCACACCTGCTGGAAACTTGGTCTGTCAGAGTCTTTCTAGAAATGGATGGAAGCAAGGACCTGGGGGAATGTGGTTTCTTTTTTCTTTCTCTCTCTCTCCCCCCCCCCCACCCAGGTTGGAGTGCAGTGGTGCAATCTCTACCCACGGCAGCCTCTACCTCCCAGGCTCAAGGGATCCTCCTCCCCCATTCAGTCCCCCAAGTATCTGGGACTATAGGTCTGCACCACTATGCCTGGCTAATTTTCTTTTCTTTCTTTTCTTTTTAATTTTAATAGAGACAGGGTCTCACTATGTTGCTCAGGCTGGTCTTGAATTGCTGAACTCAAACGATCTTCCCTCCTTGGCCTCTCAAAGTGCTGAGATTATAGGCATGAAACACTACACCTGGCTAGAATGTGGTTTCTTGGGTGATAGTTAAGATGAGAAGAATGCTGGTGAGTATTTTGGAGCAGATACCAGTGATCCCTGTTAATTTGAAACTGTCTTTAAAGAAAGGAAAAAAGAAAGTATGTCAGGAATATAGACTGTTTCTGGGCTTCTCAAACTTTAATGTGTACATGAATTGCCTTGGTGGGGGGATCTTTCTAAAATGCAGTAGATCTGGGAGGGACCTGAGATTCTGCGGTTCTAACAAGCTTCCGGGTGATGCCGATGTGGCTGGTCTCTAGACCATCCACTGTGTATCAAGATGCTCATCCGACTGGTTGTTGTACCATTTAGGAAACTCTGGTTCCAAGAGGTCAAGGGAAAGAGAGTGAGGGCTGTTTCACCATCAGCTGTGCAAGTCGCTTGGAGTGAAGATTCTATTAACCTGGCTCATCCTTCTGCATATCTTTCTATAAACGTCTGTCGACTTCCTTGCTTCCGTGTCAGTCTTCCATCTACCAGGCTGATTAATCTTAGGCATCTCAGAACTGATGTCTACTCCAGATCTGGTGTGTTCAAGCTCTGACCACAAGAAAGAACTATTATTTGCTTTAACATGTCTGAGTCTTCTGTGACATCCTTAAAGATCCTGCTGGAGGTCACACCCCTCTGAGAACTGAACCTTAACCAAGGACAATAGAGTGAGCCAGTCAACACTTGAAAGGTCTATTTCCTTTGAGCAAACTTCATTTATTCACCAAAATCCTGCCATGGAGGGTGAGGGGAGGAATCTAACAGACATTAGATGGCCCTTCATGGCTTAAGAGAGAAAGAGAGAACTGTGGCCTCATTTTTTGTAAATGACCTCTGAGTTGAGAGAAAGTTTCAAAATGAGGCCAGGATAACAGAAAGGGGAGGAGTGGTGAGGAAGGGGCTTCTCCTTTATTTTTCCTAAGTAATTGAGACATTTCACCTCACTCGGACATAATTACATTGTCACATGGAAGATGCTTCAAGTGATTAGTAACATAATTAGTCAAGCTTTTCTGCTCCCCGTGTCCTCAGCTAAAACACAGACTTTATGTACAGTGCCCTTTACAATGCAGGACAAGCTATGACAAGGAACACTTTCTTCTTTTTTATAATGGACAAAGAGACAAAAGGGAAACATGTGCAGGATCTTCCAGGGCTGCCTCAGAAAGGCTGCTGATTTGGTATCAGTAACAAACAAAAAGCAGATTTGAGAAAATATAACATAAGGAAGCATATCATGTGGTTTTGGTCAAAGCGGTGGTTGCTGTTACCATTGTTGTTATTGGTATCATTAGTCATGGTAATATTTGTTCAGACTTGGTCTTTCTTTCCACAAACTCATCTCTGTGGAAAGAACAACCAAGTCTGAAGAAATTCACAGTCTTTCTCAGACATGGGCGAGCCTTGGAAATTTCAGCTGATTTTGCAGAGTGCTTAAAAATGTCTCTTAATGCACCAAGTTCTGCTAAGAGAAGTACAAATGTAAACAAGATCAAATAGACTCTGATCTCCTCCTCCTTTTTATTTTTCTGGAAAACACCTTGGCTATGGTGAGCCCCCCATTCATGGTGACTCAATGAGTGGGAATGGGTATTTCTCCAGACAGTATCAGCTTGGGGATAGAATGCATCAAACAAGGTACCGTTTACTGAACATTTGATCAGGAGCTTCACTAAGGCCTATAAAGGACACATTATTAGTTCATCGAATGCTCAAAGCCTTCTGGTATTATCAGAAGTTATTGAGAAGAAAACCAGCCTCAGTGATGGTATGTGGTTAGAACATTTTTGATCTCAGATCTAAACTTAAATCTTGTTGGCTCCAAAGGTCAAGATCTAATGATCATTCTGGTACAGCAGAGGGATTAGCATCATTTCCCAAGGTCAGCTCTCACCTTCAGTGTTAAGGGGACTGTCAGCTCCCCTCCACTTGCCAGATTTCTCTCTACTACTCCGGGACTCTGACGCTCTTGGATAACATTGTCTTGCCGTGGCTTCCTTCTCCTCTCCTTCTTTTTTATTTGACTTCCTGACTGTTTTGGCTATGGGGCCTAGTGGTAGTGGTGGGGAAGTGGAGGGCTGTGATACAATAAAGAGACAGTCGACTTTGGAATCACATCTATCTAGGTTGGAATCTAAGCTCTACTTAACTTGAGACAAAATACCTTACGTTCCAGATCCTCAGTTTTTCAGTCTGTTAAATAGCAATAAATGTATGGATGAACAGACTGAAACATGGATGAATGGAAAGAGAGATGGATGAATAATTTCAAATCAAATCATTAATGTGAAGGTGATTAGGTGATAGGTGAGAGGCTAAGGCATGTTGGCATTAATGCGCATAAATGGGTAAGAGTAATAGTTGCTTTCAAGGGAATAAGGTGCCATATCTCACTTAGGATGAAAGGGCCCTGGGAGTGCCAGCCAGCAGAGAAACAATGTTGAGCTACAGCTGCCCTGGCTTTGTAGTAAATTTTGTCTCATGTCAACATTTACCAAGTTTGTGCCAAGGATCATGAGCTAGATGCTTCATCAAAAGAGGGTTCCATGGTCCAAAGGTGTTGGGAAATGTAACCAGTTCTTGGAGATTCATATATATGAGAGGATATTAAAACCTTTGAGAAGTCTTACAGACGTATTAATAATATATAATAATAATTTTATGATATAAAATCCAGTGATTCTGAAAACTTTGTCCACAGAGCCTATCTGCTCCATACTGCTTAGTAACTTCAAGAACTACATTCTGTAGTGCCTGCATTTTCTGGACCGTGGTTGAGATGACATAACGCTCTCAATGCTGGGTCTATTTGTATGGGTTGGTGGTTGTTAGGATTCACACACATGCTGTGGATGTATCCTCCCAAATAATCATGTGATAGAATCAGGACTGGCATCACTGTCTGTATGTGACAGATGAATGCTTGGGACTCAGCGGGGTAGAGTGAGGTGTCTGAGCACACCGTGGGCAAGTTGGATTCTGGCCTAGGTCATCCAGTGTCAAGCTGGTTCTCTCAGAACCACGTGTGCTCCTGCCATGTGGCCACAGAGATCTTCGTTGTCTGTTTGGCTCTCTCTTGATGCCAGATCTGTTCAAATAGGTCTGGGAAGCCGCATGCAGTTCACTTTGTGTGTGTAGAAATACCGAGTACACTTCATAGTCTGACGAGCAGCTCTCCAGCCAAGGATAATAGAGTAAGAGAGAATGATCACACTAACGAAGGCAATAATTACACCATTCAGGACTTGTAGAGCACTTTGCAGTTTTATGAGCACTTTCATGCATGGTATCCCTTCTGATCATCTCGGCAACCCAATTCGCATGCCCGGCTGGCAGTTTTTATCCTTATTTGACAAGGAAGGAAACCAAGGTGCAGGGAGGTTACTTAAGAGCAGAAACTTACACAGCAAGCCAGTGAGTGAGCCAGTCATCCAATTCTGCCTCCTTTTTTGTGACTATTTCTAATATTGGAGTTGGCATTCACCAGAGAAGCATGGTGGAAACAAAACTTTGCTTTGCCAAGGTCTATCTTCCTTTCTCCTTCCAACTTCTGTTCTTTCCTCCTTTCATCCTTGAAAATGAAAGTTTCAAAATATAGAAATATTCAAATAAAAGAGAACAATGACCTGTAATCCCACCATCCAGAGATAACTACTGTGGATTTGCTTCTAGTAATTGTTTTATGCACATTTGCCTGTTACCACATTTTCTTCAAAGCGTAATATTAAACGTCTGCAAAGAATTACATTTTATCTTTCTTTACATCACCCATCTCTTGGGCATTTAGAATGTTTTAACATTTTCTGAAATTTAAATCACATGATAAACATCATTATACAGAAATCTTTGTGCACTTTAAAAATATCATCCTTGAGATAAGTTTCGTGAGTGAAATTTCAGAGTCAGAATGTTTCTACATATTTAAGATAGATATTCTAAACTGCCATCTAGAAAAGTTTTACTAATTTCAAAGTCTCCCCATCCCCATGAACAACTATGTTTTGACCTTTTAAAATTTCACATGCACTGTTTTAATTTCAATTTCTTTAATTATCCATTTAGGTTATCATCTTTTTGTAAATATTCATTTTTGGTTGGTCATTTTTGTTTCTACTTTTGTCCATTTCTTGATCATGACATTTGACTAATATTATTGTTATTTTAATTGGGCTATGTTTTTGATATTCATTTCTTAAAAGCATTTATATATTAAGGAAACTAATACTTATATTGCAAATAATGTTTTTCGTTAGGCTGAAATCATGAGTTGAAAACACCGTGAGTCATATTTTTAGTTGGTGGTGGAGCTTATAGGAAGGAAGACTTCAGCCCGTTGTTAAAAAGAAATTTCTAATAATGAGTGAAAGTTATATGAGGATGGGGTTGGTGGCCTCGTAAACAACCCAATTTCTTGGAAAGGTAAACCAAGACTCAGAGAGGTCCAATAACTTGCCATGGGTCACACAGCAAAAAGTGTCAGAAGTGAGATTTCAACCCATGTCCATCTATCTCCAACTTCTGTGTTCTTTCTACTGTGTGGCATCTTTGTGTCCCAGAGAAAGGCAATGATCAGACCAGTGCTGCTGATATAAATCAGTTTCTGGTCACAGAAGACATCAGACAAGGAAAGGGACAGGAGAATGAAGAAAATACTTATGAGACTGGGATTTGGAGTCCTCAAATTCAAAGAAATGAAGGTGAAAAAGTGAAAGCAAAGGCCTTCATTCATAAAAGGATGATGGTGTTACAGGGTCACACTGGTGAAATATTTTGTGTACCTCGATTGCCGGATCATGCCATGGACTATTTATGCTCTCTTTGCTACTAGAAATGGAGCCATTAGAATCTTGAAATCTAATTAGATTAGAGAACCAATTCTAGAAACCCCAGATCCAATTCAGAAAACTCACATGCTGAAAATTCTCTTCCTCTAGAACTATTTCTCGTACTAAAATATGTATTAGTCTGGGTCCTCTAGAGAGACAGAGCCAATAGGAGATCTTTCTTTCTCTCTCTTTCTCAGAAAGATAGATATCCCAAAAAGAGAGAGAGAAAGATCTCCCAAATATAGATTTATTATAAGGAATTTGGCTCATGTGACTATGTAGACTGAGAAACCTAGGATCTACAGTCAGCAAGCTAGAAACCCGAGACAGCTGATGGAAGAGTTCCAGTTTGAGTCCAAGTGCAAAGGCAGGAGGAGACAAATGTCCCAGCTGGAAGACACTCAGGCAGAGAGAGTGACTTCTCCCTTAGTCAGCTTTTTGTTCATTCCAGCCCACCCCCATTCCAGAGGATAAGCTGCTCTACTCAGTCTACCAGTTCAAATGTTAATCTCATCCAGAAACACCCAGAATAATGTTTAACCAAATCAAATAAATCTTCACAAGGGTTAAGCTGCTTTTTTGTTTGTTTGTTTTTTGTTTTTGAGATGGAGTTTTACTCTTGTTGCCCAGGCTGGAGTGCAATGGCATGATCTCAGCTCACTGCAACCTCCGCCTCCTGGGTTCAAGCGAGTCTCCTGCCTCATCCACCCAAGTAGCTGAGATTACAGGCACGCACCACCATGCCCAGCTAATTTTGTATTTTTAGTAGAGACAGGGTTTTACCATGTTGGCCAGGCTGGTCTTGAACTCCTGATGTTAGGTGATCTGCCCGCCTCAGCCTCCCAAAGTGCTGTCATTATAAGTGTGAGCCACCATGCCCGGCCAAGCTGCTTTGTTTACCTTACCTTTCCCCACTCAGGGTCCAGGCTCAGATGCTTTTAAAGCCACTTTCAAAAGGCTTTCTCTGGGCTAAGGATGCATTCTCTTAAGACAGACTTGGAATAACCTTTTGGGCTGTACCATATCCAGTATTTCAGATTCCAGCTTTCATTTCCCCGCCCCTCCCCTCCCCCCCGCCCCTTGCATTCCTGTTTCTTTTTATTTATTTTTCTTAAACTGCTGAGCCTGATAAATTAGGGCTATTAAGAGACTGTTTGTTATTCTGTCCTGGGTTACTATTTTGAGGGTTAAAACACTCATAAATATATGGATGTTCCGACTGTAAATGGATACGTTTTAGCCAGTGAAAAATTCATTTTCTCTAATACATATTTTTAAAGTGTCCTACTGAAATCCTGCACAATATCTCACCATGGTCTTTCACTGTTCTTCCCATTTTTATCTGATAAAAGCAGATCCATCATCAATGTGGTTCCTTTTCTCTGCACCATAAATAACAGCTGAGGAAGGGGAGCATCTCCCACAATACGGTGGCATCGAACTTTAACCTATTTTGGAATATAGTGTTAAGCCTTCTTGTGATGGGAGCCAAGAGTACCTGCATGCCCATCATTTATCTCATGGCCTTCCTGGTTTTGGATGAGGACACTCCAAGTATAAGCATAGAGAAATTTGCATCTGATTTCAGTTGTACTTGCCAGATGGAAGATGGACTTTTATAGGTTATTATACATCCTGGCTCATCGGGGTTGGCCCGAGTTTATGTCCCTGATTCCAGTTAAATTATTAAAAGCAACTTCTTTTACTCTCAAAATTGTCCTGGTTTGGATGATAAATTATATGGTCACTGTAGATGTATACTGAGAAACACAGGGCTTCATATGGCCTCTAGTTTTTTCCCATTCCCCATTAGATGCTCATTCTGTGTATTGGAACCCCCCTTCCCATCCATCAGCCACTCATTGTAGTCAGGAGACTTACTATCAGAGGCAACATTTACAGGCTGGGAGAAAAGAAAAAGGAAAGAAAAAAAAAAACAAAAAACCAAAACCATAATTCAAGTTTCCACCAAGTGCAAGGTACTACCCTAGAGGCTTTTCAAGAAAGTCATGCTTTCATTCTAAGAACAATTCCATAAAGTACTATCATTCATCAATTTCAAGATGCACAGTTTTTCATTCATTAATATCTCAAAATTAGACTGAGCCTTATAATTGATGTTGTCTTATAATTACTGTTGACCATGCGGTGTTATGATGTACTCATTATTGTCTTTGCATGAACCCATGTCAAAACTCACAGAATGGGTGTCAGCAGCTTGAGAGAAAATCCTAGAAACAATAGCACAGTTTTTATTTTTTATTTTTTTATTTTTAGTCTCTAGGAATCAGATGATTGTGGAGACAGGGTGGCAGAGGTTGTGAATCAGAAGTATTTCAGAATAGCAGTATTCCAAAAGCAGACATCAATAGTAGACATGCACTACATAATTGCAAAGCCAGATTAATCACCCAGAAAATATGACTTTTCGGTTCTTTTAAGAATTATTTTAAGAAATGCTGCATCACAAATAATCTTGATGACACACAAGTTTGTATTGTTTGGAAAAATATTTGATTATTTGGCATTGAAAAGTGACTGAATATAAAGAAAGTAGGAATACTTCAACCAATTTAATTAATTTATAAATTTTTAGAATACATGCCCAAGAGTAACCTGTGAGTAAAATCTATGCCAATTAAGTCTAAAAGAGCTTTTAAAATTCCAAGAGATTAAAAACATTGGGTCAAGGTTATTTGGAAGTATCTTTTTCTCTTAGTGGTATTTGAGTGGTCTATCAGATGACGAATGTCCTACAAGGCTAGGGCAGGCAGCACCTCAGAGGAAGAGGCTCCCAAACAATGGTGTCAAGAGTGAGAAGCGATTAGCAGTGAAGAAAGGGGAATATGGGAAGTAAGGGTGTTCTAGGCAGTAGGAGCAGCCAGTAGAAATACCTGCTGGTTAAATATTATAGGTACTAGTGAGCCCATTTTAGAGATGATACTAGAAAGATATCTGGTTTGCTTTGCCCAGGGTCATGCAGTTAGCTAGTGGCAGTGCAGGAGTAAATAGCGTTCGAGTGAGTAAAAAATGCGTTAAAATAGCAGTCATGGAGTTGCTACAATGTGCCAGATCTCCAATGGGGCATCCATCAGTGAAGGAAACAGGCACGGTCCCTGTCTTCAGAGTTTCCAGACCTAGGAGTGGTGGGGAGGGAGGATGGGGTGACAGATAAACAGGTAGTTATGATACATCCTGATGGGCCTAATGAGAGCAGAAGAATCAACCCTTGTCCTGGGGACTCTGGGGCAACATCCAAGAGGAAGCAGCTCCCAAGCTGTCTTATGAAGGGCCAGAAGGGATAATTAGTTATGCAAACAGAAGACAGGGAGGAAGAATCTTCCAGGAACCGGAGCAGTGAGTATCAGCACCTGGTCATTTGGTGAGTGTACTACTGGGTCTCCTTGAGACCACAGTGGCGATGGTTGGTTTGGGCAACTCCCCGTAGTAGACATCAGTCACTCTCCTGTGGAGAAGGTGATTAACTTTTCTGGGTCCTGATACTTTGGACCTTGTTTTTCCTAATTCCCATGGAATTAGGGAGTGGCATTAAAACTTCCACTTTAAGGTAAGGAAAAACAAGGTTCAAAGTGCTCCCTTGCTGTGCCAAAGGTCATGCAGGTAGCAAATGATGATGGTGAGATATGAAGTCCAAAGGGTCTCACTCAAAGAGAAAGTTTGTGCCACTATATCAAACTGGGTCCAGCACTTCCCAGACCGGAGGAGACTCAGGACCCATCTGATTTAATGACCCCCCGCAATTTCCCTACCCTTGAGTATCCTGGGGTGGGTAGGGGAGGGAAACAGAGACCCAGCAGGTAGACGGTGACCTGTTCAGGTCACGTAGCCAAGGACAAGTGAGGCACTGGACTGTCAGAGAGCAGCCTGCTCGCCACTCACTCGTATCTTCATTACTTTTATCAACACATATTTAAGGATCGTCCAAGCAGAGCAAACCACAGCTTTAAAGCAATTACTTGCCGATGATCAGGAGGGGCCAAGGGGATTCTGTTTGCTTATTTGTGTGAACCTAAAATGCCTGCTTCCTTAATTAAGCCTTCACTCTGAGTCTTGCCTCCAGCTTTTAAAGTTTTCTTTTCCCTCTCTTTAACAGGTCTCAGTATTCCACCATGCTGCAGGCACTGGGCCCAGGAGGGCTTTGCCTCTGTTTTCTTTCTCTTTTCTAAGATGCCTCTGCTCCTGTACCACCACTGAGGATACCTTCTTTTCCTAAAATCCCCAGTCCCCTACTGCTTTTAATTTCATAATTATCAGCCATGAGCATTGTGATCCTTGGTGACTCAGGGGCAAAGGATGCAGCTCCCGGCAGCTCCTTCCTCCTACCCAACTCCTCTCAGTAATGCTTATCTTTCTTGAAAACTCATCTCATATCACCTGCTGGTGACAGCCTTCCCTGATTGACACCAAGTCTGTTCCGGTGCTCCCCATCTGTCTATCATGGACCCTGTGACCTTATGTCTCTTGGCTTTATATCTCCAGCAACTGACAAAGTATCTGGTATATAGGAGACACTTGACAAATGCTTCTTGAGAAAATGAATGCATGAAATAAAGAATGAACAAATAAATTAGGCTTTGTGTTCAGGTGGATGTAAGTGTCTGGGGGGGGGGTGGTGTCAGGGGTGAGGAGTTGGCAATTGCCTTATCGCATAATTGATTTTCACATATTGAGATGTTGATTGACGTTTAGTGGTTGCATAGTTTACCTCCTCAAACTGGACATAATGTATGCATCTTCCTTCACAATCACTGCAGAGAGTTATTTAACCCTACTTGGTGGGACAGTTTTAGAAACTCGTTTCCCGTCCTTGGCTTAACTCTTACCATTAATTAGAATCCCTTTTAGTTGTCCCAGGTGATTTCATCTATCTGTTCATTTGGCCACTCATTTGGAAAATGTTTATTGAGCAATGACTGTGCTCCCTGGTGAAGATACAATGCTAGGCAGACCAGCATGGTACTCTGCCCTCTGGGGACTTCCAAAGATAGTGGGAGAGAGAAGCTAGCAACCAGGCACATTGAGATGGGAGAGGTACAGATTTCTAAGGGCAACAAGAATGGCCTTGTGCCATCAGAAAAGGTTTTCCAGAGGAAATAACATCTCAGCCAAAAGATGCATATGAGTTAGTTACCCAAAATTAGGAAGAAAAAGGGGTCAGGTGGTCTGTTACTACATAAATAGCTGCCAAAACTTAGTGGTTTAAAACAACAATGATGTTGTTATTTCTCACAATTGTTTGGGCTAGGAATTTGGATTGTGTTCAGCTGGGTTATTCTTCTGGTCTATGAGTGTCAATTGTCAACTGCGGTCATTTGGGCATATTGCCTTGGTGGGGACTCTTGAGAGGCTGGGCTCTTTTTCTAAGTAGTCTGAAGGACTCTCTTCACATCCTCTCTTATCTCTTTAGCAAAGCAGTCAGGCTTCTTATATGGCAGCTCCAGGCATAGAGAAAGAGAGACAGAGAAAGAGGAAGATGGTAGCTGCCAGTCTCTTAAGGCCCGAGGGCCACAAACCACCAGTGTTATGCCCCCTGGACCCCAGTGGTCACAGAGCCTGTCCAGATTCAAGGGGAGGGGACACATATTCCTACCTGTTGATGGAGAAATGACAATGAATTTGTGACCATCTCTAATCTGCCATTTTGGAGAGTTGGAAAGAGGGTTTCAGGCAGAGGAGCAGAAGTGAGACCTCAGAGGCTGGAGCTTAGACAGCAGGGGCCATGGCAATGGGGGAGGCTTCAGAGGAGGCAGAAGTCAAGCAGACCAGACCTTACTGAGATGTGTTACTGAGTCTGAAATTTATCCTGAGAGGACAGTAGAGACATACTGAAGGTATTTGATCACGGATGTAACATGATCAGATTTGGGGTTTTGAAAAATCACTCTAGTGGCTGTGTGGAGAGGGTGGGAAAAGTTTGCAGAAGGTCGGCTTGCAGCCAAAGACACTGGTGTGAAGGAAGAGTTTGATATACTCAGGTGAGAGATGCTGATGGCTTCCCAAAGAAGGGTGATGTGTGGCAAGAGCTAGGCAAACAGAACACTAGGGAGATGCATGCACAGGAGGGCTCTATGACCCCCTGTCTCCTGGTATCCAGTCTCAGCTCTTGTATGTCCTGGTCCTGTCCCCAAGGGCTTGAAGACCCCATCTGATGCCACCGTCACCAAGGCAGACATCTGGGCAGCTCTATGAACTTCCGCCCCTGCACACAGTTGCACAAGCAGCTGCGTTTTCAGCCCAGCATTTCCAATGAGCACCAGCCAGCTTCCCGTATGTGAAAAATGGGAGCAAGAATATTAAATGTGACAAACACTTAACCATCTTTGAAGCTGTGATCTTGATAACAGCTGGGAGGAAATGATAAAGTGGCAACAAGGATGGAAATCAGATTTCCTGTTGAAGAAGTTGATAAAAACATTTCATTTTTCTAAACAGAGAGAGTTTGGGATTGACCTGATTTATTTTCAGCTTTCAGGGGTTCCTTTTGGAATTTCCAGGTCCAGAATTTGAGAAATCCGAGGGCTCTTTTGTCTCAAAATTGGTCCCCTACTTTCATAAGAGGCAAATGATGAGTTCTACAGAGCACTGAGTTTGCTTTAGATGTGCTTGGATTTGAAGCCTTCCCCTGCCCTCGTCAGCCGAGCTGCTTCCCCTTCGGAACTTCAGTTTCCTTATGTTAAAAATGAGAATAACCAATTTTCACTTCACAGAGCTGGCATGAGCATTATATGAGATACTGGGGATGAAAGTTTGGCCATCCCTACCTCTTTGACCCCCACAAACATTCTATGTGTCCAGTTGGGACCTCCCCAGTTTAGATGTGAGAAAACGGGCCCCAAGAGATAAAACAGCCTATCCAAAGTCACCCCAGAAAAGAGATGTGAGGTTCTGTGGGGGATGGCAAGGGTTAGACTCATTTTTTTTTGACTCTGTAACATGGCGCTTGGACCAGTGGATGGACACTGCATGGAAGCAGGTTTGAACTCAGTTCAAAGAGGAATTTTGTTGTAAATGGAGTCACACAAGCATTTGTGTGTGCAGGAATGTTATGGTTCAGATATGGTTTGTTTGTCGCCACCAGAACTCATGTAGAAATGTGATCCCTAGTGTGGTGGTGGAAGGTGGGGCCTGGTGGGAGGTGTTTTGATCATAGGGTATGGATTCCTGCTGCAGGGCTGAGTGCTGTTCTCATGGTATTGAGTTCATGCTCGTGGGACTGGATTAGTTCTCTGGGAATGGACTAGCTCCCACAAGAATAGGTTACACAACGAGGATGGCCCTCAGATTTCCCCCGCTTTTTGCATGGGTTTACTTCCCTTTTGACCCTCTCCACCATGCTGTGATGCAGCACAAAAGCCAGGAGCCAGGGCCACGCCCCTGATCTTGTCAGCCTGCAGAACTGTAAGCTAAATAAACCTCTTTTCTTCATAAATGACCCAGTCTCAAGTATTCTTTCATATCCCCACAAACAGATTAAGACAGGTAGTGAGCTCCTCATTATGAGAAGTGTTCAAGCAGAGGCTGAAATCACCCAGTCAAAATCATGGTTGAGGCAACCGTTGTTGATAGTTGGGAGCAGAGTGGGAGCAGAGTGGATGACCTTTAACTTATAGCCTGGCTCTGGGAGTCTACAGGGTCAAAAAACAAAACAAACAAACAAAAAAACCCCATGTATTTTAGGAATACTGAAATAACCACAAGTGGTTTTTCTAGTTATTGATGGCCAACTTCTCAACAGTGGATCTTTCATTTGGTAGCCAGGTGTCAGAATGAACTGGATCTCTGAGGGGCTTCTTGGCCACATCTCTGGACTCAGCTTGGGCCAGCTGCATTTCTCAGAACATCTTGGACTGAATAATCTGAATCCTATCATGTTACCTGTGAAGATGCTGGCTTCTGCCAATTATGACACATCTCTATGTTGGAGGCCGAGATGGACTCTACATGGCTTTCTGGAATATATCTGTTTTTTCTGACAACAGGGAAACCTAAGGAGGTCTAATCTACCATCTCGCTGTAAAGATGACTAACCAAAATAAGCTCTCCAGAATCTACAAGGAACTTAAACAACTCAACAACAAAACACAAATAACCTCCTTAAAAAGTGGGCAAAAGACAGGACCAGACCTTTATTCAAAAGAAGACATACAAATCGCCACAAGCATATGAAAAAATGCTCAATATCACTAATAATCAGGGAAAAGCAAATCAAAACACAATGAGATACCATCTTACACCAGTCAGAATGACTAGCATTAAGAAGTCAAAGCATAACAAATGTTGGTGAAAATGCAGAGAAAAGAAAACCCTTATACATTGTTGGTGGAAATGTAAATTAGCACAATTAGTACAACTCTCTGGAAAACAGTATGGAGATTTCTTAAAGAGCTAAACATAGAACTACCATTTGATTCAGCAACCCCACTACTGGGTATCTACCCAGTGGAAAATAAATCATTATATTAAAAAGATACTTGCACTGATATGTGTATCATAGCACTATTCACAATAGCAAAGATGTGGAATCAATCTGAGTGTCCATCAACAGATGATCGGATAAAGAAAATGTGGTCCACACACACACACGTGCGCAGACACAAAATGAAACACTATTCAGCCGTAAAACAATGAAGTCATGCATTTTGCAATAACAGGGATGGACCTGGAGACCACTATTTTAAGTGAAATAACCTAGAAAATCAAATACTACACGTTTTCGCTTTAAATAATGTGTACACAGGAACACACACTGGAATAATGGACATTGGAGACTCAGAAGGGTGGGATGGGAATGAGGGATGAGAAATTACTTAATAGGTACAAGGGACACTATTTGAGTGATTGCTACACTAAAATCCCGGACCGCACCACTATTCAATATATCCATGTAAGAAACTGAAGTTTTGTCCTCTAAATCTGTACAAATTAAAACAAACAAATAAACCAATGAACTCTCCTCAGAAATGAAGCCTCCCTGATAGCCAAGCTGAAAGTCAGCTGGTAGGGTGTTGAGGTTGAAAGCGCCATGTGATGAAGTGTGTTTGATTTCAGATTCAATGTGTTTCTCTCTCCTGTCTCTCTCCCTCTGATCCCTACCCCCGCTCAGTACAAGTTGGTCTCACCTTAACTGCTTGGTCATCTAACCTCTTCTTAAAGGACTAGGTAGTAAATATTTCCATCTTTGTAGACAACACAGTCTCTGTCACAACCACTTGACCCTGTTATGACAGCAACAAAACAGCCAGAGACAATATGTAAATAGTAGATGTGCCTGTGTTCTGATAACATTTTATTTACAAAGTGAGGTAGCAGGCTGGATTTGGGCTGCAGGCTTTAGTTTGTGGCCCATCATTTCTAGCTGGTCCTCAAAAAACTAAGGAAAAACATTCCTTATGCTAACATTAGGTGCTGTGGGAGTCATAGGCTTTCTTCTCCAAGTGTGGTCCACAGAGCAGCAGCATCTGCCTCACCATAGCAAGGCCCATGGCACCTGTCAGAAATGCAGCATCTCAGCACCCCTCTTCTCTCCTACTCCCTAAATCTACCTCTCTTCATCAGAATCCCATTTTTTAAAAAATTCAGATGATTCACACATACATGGAAATTTGAAAATACTGAATTATAACAGAAGAGTCTTGGGGGGCAGGAATTAATATTTGTGTTTAAATATCATGTGTGTTTTTTCTTGCTACTATTGCTAATTGGACAGTAGAGAAAGTGCCATAGAGGTTAAGGCTCCATAAAGAGATGATCAGTGTAGAGAGGGTCATCATAAAACTTTTTTTGGTAACTATTGTGATGATGGCTAATCTTTGCACAGTTTTTGACTTTTTCCAAAGTGGTTTAACAAAATCTAATGAGATTCTTACTGAGATTGGTTGAACTACTGTTCGACAGGTCAAACATTGTTCAGCTCCAGGGGTGCCTGGCACATGTGGCACCTCCAGGAGTTGTGCAGTGCACTGCTTGAGCAATTGTCCATGTTGGACCTGCCTATAAGGCAACGATCATTGCTTCCTCAGGCTTTCTGATGTGGAAATGGAGGCCAGAAGCCACGAGCCTCCCTGACCTGCTGTTCCTTTCCTCCCAGGTGTGCTGCTCACTCACTTTCTCCTATCAGGAAGGTGAGACTGGAAATGGCTTTCAGGTGCCCTGGGCTGGGGTCTTTGTGTCTCTCTGACCTGATAATCGCCACAGAGAGGGACTCTGTAGAGCACAGATGAGGCCCTGGGAATTCGGCACAGCCAGTCTTGGCGTGCTTATCTCACAGTGGCCACTGAGGGGCCTAGTGATTCTGTGTGATGAACTTAAGAGTTCTTAGCCTCTCCTCAGGGCTTCTTCCTGGAGGACATTAAGCATTACGGATAAAAGCCCTCTGAACACTGTGGGTGTGTAAAGGGTGACGTCTTTCTTTCTTCTAATTACCTGTGGCCATGCTTGCTGTCTTGGGTCGGCTTTCAAAGGCAGCCCCTGAATCTTGTTTCTGTTCATCTCGATGTTAAGAGCCTTACTGTACCATGAGTCTAGTAAATAGTAAATAGTCTACTAAAGGCGTTTCATGCCTTTTTATCTTCCTAAGACGAGGAGTAATCCTCCCAGATCGTACAAGGAATAAGCCAAGTCTCCTCTGCTCAACCCAGGGCTGGCTGGTCCTTCTGGGAGAAGTCTGCTTACAGCTGAGGGAAAAACAACTGGCCTGACTCTCTGAGACCTGGGCTCCAGGCCAGCCCACCTACGGCGAGCTGTGTGGCTGGAAGCCTCATTGTTCTTTTTGAGCCCTAACCCCAAGTGGGCAGATGAGCAATAGTTGGGAGCAGTGATAATGTTCTGTAGCTGGTTTGCCCCAGCTCACCGGGTGCCTGGGCCTGTGTGGGCTCTACTACTCCTATCTCCTTGACATTTACCATGAACTTAAGAGTCATCCCACGTTACAGATTTCAAAACTGAGTTCTAGTAGTTCTGTCCTGAGCCCAAGGTCACACAGCAGCTAATGTATGAGCAGAGCTCCATGGGCCTTTCTGAGCCCAGGCCTGACCCTGTACCGACAGAAGAGGCCATTTAGCCGTGGGCTTTGCAGATGTGCTATGATCCTAAGAAACCAGGTGACTTTGGGAGAAGCAGATGCTCTGTTATTATGAGGAACCTGCTGAGCCACTGCTGACTCACACTCCAAAGCTCACGCCCAGCACCCTATTTGCTTAGGGTTTTGCTGCAGCTCTTGCCAAAGATGAGACCATACAGTCTCGAAGTGACAATGCCATTATTCAAGTATCCAAAGCCCTTCATGTTTCTTCAAATGCTCACTGGTGTTTTATGTCATTAAAATATATTGTTGATTAATATTTGAGCAGCTACGCATAGCTTGCATCTCACCCGGTCTCACATTTCTCATCCATTTGTGCTCCTGCAATGCCCCAGATCTCCCTTTGGGTTTCTTTGTACCCTCCCTTCATCCTTTCCCATCTGGTCTACATACCCCCAGTTAAAGCCAACCCAAAGAGCTCCATGCAGTCTGGGTAAACATCACCAGCGGCCCATATGGACAAAGATAAACAATCCGGCTCCGTCCCCTCCCATCCTGGCCCACACTGTCTCTGGCTGCACCCTGGAGGGGTCCTCTGTGAGATAATCTTCCCCCAGGCCAGCTTGCTGCTTTCCTCTGGTTTGCATTCTGTCCACGCGTGTTCTGTCGGAAAGACTCCTCACTATTTTATAAGGCAACTTACTTGGCCAGCCCGTGAGCTGCAGGCATCATTCCCAAATCTCTCCTTAGGCTGCATTACATTTTGGTCACAAGAGGCGATAACTCAGCTCCAGAATCCCTCCCTGAGCAACCTTGGCAGGTCTCCTAACCTCATTCAAACTCTGGATTTGTGTCTGTAAAAGAGGTTGATGGTAATACCGACCTTTAGGTAGCTATTGTGAAGATTGAATATCATGATTTTTTAAAAATAAAAACCATTCCCAAAGCTTGAGTGTAATTTTGATTTTTGATAATTTCAGAAGCACCCATGCTACACACTTAACAAAAACACATCCTTCGAAAGCTGAAGGATTTCCCTTTCCTAAAAATCTTTAGTTTTGTGCATTTATACATTTTTCATTTTAATTTTTGTTTCACGCTGTGCACAGTGGCTCACGCCTGTAATCCCAGCACTTTGGGAGGCCGAGGCAGGTGGGTCAGCTGAGATCAGGGGTTTGAGACCAGCCTGACCGACAGGGTTAAACCCCATCTCTATTAAAAAAAAAAAAAAAAAAAAAAAAAAATCTCCGAGTGTGGTGGCACGTGCCTGTAATGCCAACTACTTGGGAGACTGAGGCAGGAGAATAGCTTGAACCCGGGAGGCAGAAATTGCAGTGAGCCAAGATTGTGCCATTGCACTTCAGCCTGAGCGATAAGAGTGAAAATCTACCTCAAAAAAAAATTCTTTTTGTTTCAGTCAATATTTGCTGTGTTCAGTCAGAGGGGCAGAAAAAGATTTAAAGACTTGTTTTTTAAAATTCACAGAATCAAATAAATGTAAAAAAAAAGAAACATAATTTCAAATACTGTTTTTGTTTATTTATAGCATTTATCTCTCTGAAGTTATTAAAACTTAAAGCTACACTGAGCCTAAGCAAGTGCTATGTAAAGAAGTCTTCTCCTTTGATTATTTTTTATCACAGTGACCATTATCTCATCATCATTTGGTCAATGCAGTCATAAAGGAAGACCTTCTTCAACAGATATTAACTAGTATAGATCAAGAAACTCTGTCCTGTTCCTGTCATTCCTCCCCTGCCACTGTCTTCTGCCTACGCTCTGTCCCAAAGGGCCCTTCTTCAAGCTCTGGTGGTTGCTGTGCTATTATGGGATTGCATCCCTTGACGAGTGTCATTTTCTCATCCCACCACTAGCTCACCTACTGAGATTTAGACTTTGGCAGGAAACCAGGGGCGGGGGATTGTTGGGGGTGGAGCAATGCCACCGTGGCAGCTCAACAGACACCTTGCACCCATATTCCACTTTGACACCGGACTTCAATTTGTCCCATCTAAATCCTTCTCCACATACATCCCAGTCTGCCCTTGGCCCTACTCATCACCACCACCACTTAAAGGGCAAGTCTTCTTGGACCCACAGCTCTCATGTCCTTCCTGTGACCTAAACAATCCCATCCCCTCACACCCTTTTGTGTTCATTGTGCATTGTGGAACCTCCACTCAAATATAGAGTTCCCTCCAAAGCGTTACTTCTCCAAGGGCACCTTAACCTCACGATTGCCCTGATAGACTTTTCCTCTCTGCAGTCACCTCCACTCAGCAGGAAATCTCCCAAGTCTCAGAATGTGGGGTGGATATCAGGGATGGAGGGAGAAGTTCAAGAGAAAATTTCCTGCTATAGCAACTGGGTTTATAGTTATTTCAGCTATATGAGATAGAGTAGGAAATGACCGAGTTTGTTCTTGAATGTTGAATTTCAGGGGTCTCTGTGAAATCCAGGAGGTAGTTGCATACATGGGCCTGAGTCATCAAGAACTCCAAGTGGGCATTAAACATGAGCACCCTCAGTCTGGAGGGGCTGGAGGGGTGGCCTGGGAACACCATGCCATATGAGTGGGGCAGGAAAAGGACTGAGCCCAGGAGAGATGCATGGAGTGCTTGCCTGGCAGTGATCTGGAAGGGCAGTATCATGGATTACAAGAGCTAAAGGGGTCAGGGATTCAATGCAGTTGCAAACAGGGGCTGATGCTGGAAAGATGCCAAGAAAAACAGGTGGGTCTTAGAAGGCCAATAGTTACTCTGGGAAGGGAGTTTTAGGGGGATGGTGGTGATGGCAGGATTTTGAGGAGGGAGGAAGTAGGATGGTGACAATGACCAGCCATTTTAGCAAGAAGGGCCACAACAGAAAGGAGCAAAGCAGTCCAGAAGCGAGAGAAGTAAAGGCTGTTGGTTGGAGAAGGAGAGATGTTAGAATAGTTTCTGCTGAAGGGAAGGATTGAGAGAAGCAGTAGTTTGTAGCATTTTTAGCTCTGCCTACCTCTGAACATCTGACGCAACTCCGAGGGATCTACCCGTCTGTAAACATAACTCCCACATAGATTTTGCATTTTGTGGTGCAGAGTTCGCAGACCCTCTGAAGCCCACCCATGGACCCCAGCAGAAGCCAGTAGGGTTAGGGAAGACATAAAGGAGCTGGAGGCCACTGAACTGGGGCTTTTGGACATTTCGTTAGCTACTTGGCTTCCTTTTATGTCTTTGTTTTTTTTTTTTTTTCTTTTTGAGATGGAGTCTGGCTCTGTCTCCCAGGCTGCAGTGAAGTGGAGTGGTGCGATCTTGGCTCACTGCAACCTCCGCTTCCCAGGTTCAAGCAATTCTCCCTACCTAAGCCTCTCTAGTAGCTGGGATTACCTGCACATGCCACCATACCTGGCTAATTTTTGGATTTTTCTTTTCTTTTTTTTTTGAGACGGGATCTTGCTCTGTCACCCAGGTTGGAGTGCAGTGGTGCGATCTCGCTCACTGCAAGCTTCACCTCCTGGGTTCACGCCATTCTCCTGCCTAAGCCTCCCGAGTAGCTGGGACCACAGGCACCTGCCACCACACCCAGCCAATTCTTTGCATTTTTTTTAGTAGAGACGTGGTTTCACCGTGTTAGCCAGGATGGTCTCGATCTCCTGACCTTGTGATCTGCCCGCCTCGGCCTCCCAAAGTGCTGGGATTACAGGTGTGAGCCACCGCACCCGGCCTGGATTGGGATTTCGCCATGTTGGCCAGGCTGGTCTCCTACTCCTGACCTTAGGTGATCCGCCTGCCTTGGCCTCCCAAAGTGCTGGGATTACAGGTATGAGCCACTGTGCCTGGCACCTTTTTTGTCTTATTCAAGATCCTTTACTTCCCTCACAAAGACGATCCCCATCTTAAGGTGGGGAAACTAAGGCAGAGGGGCAGGAATTTCGGGTTGCTTTGCTTAAGTTCCCTTCAGCAGAGGCAGACAGCCAACCGGGGCCTCCTGAGTCGCCTGGTCTAATTAGGCTCTAATTGAGTTCTCTCTCCTTCCTCTCAGGCGTCACAGTGACATTAAATTACAGGATTCAAACATATAATTTCCTAAACTTAAATGTGATTTATCTTAATAGGACTTTGTATCAGGTCACTTTATCATGCACAGTGTCGGGGAGCAGATCTATTATTCACAGGGGCTATTATTGAACAAGAGGATCTGGAGCCAGGAGAGACCTTGAGAGGTCAGCTGTGCTCAAGTCAACTGCCCCGGCTGCAGAAAGCCCCTTGCACCATGCTGGCTGCCTGTGGGTGAATGGAGTTGGAGCTGGGTTTAAATGGGAAGAGAAAAAGGAGAGGCTTAACATTCACAGACCTCACATTGCTCTTTAGGTCTAAAGTCCTGGTGCTTTAAATCACCCTCTCAATTAAAGAGAGATCGTGGGTATAATGTGAAACTGAGATGCCGGTCCTACTGCAGATGATTGGGGTCCTGGCTTAGCTAACAGAATGAGCTCTGCTTTAGAAAACTATTTTAGAGTCACAGTTTCTTAGAGCAGGAAAATGGCTGGTTGTACTGTATCATTCATTCATTCATTCATTCATCAGTTCATTTATTCAGTCAACTTAGTTGTTCATGGAACCCACATTTGCTTTCCAGACGGAGAAACAAAGGCCAAAAGAGGAGATGTGGCTCGCCGCAGGTCACATAGCAGGGCAGTAGCAGAGACTGGATTCAAACCCAGGCCCCCCAGTCTCAGTCCCAGGCCTCCTTGTCCTGCCACCAGCTGCCAACCAGCTGAAATGTGCTCTTTGATGGTGGCTTTGGGGAAGTAGATAGCTGATGTTTATCTCCTTGATGAATGGAATTCCAGTTGGCAACTTGATCTCCCGCCTTTGCAACTTTGGGAAGAGAGAGGGTGATCAAAAGAAAATATTTTTTCCAATGAAAGATGCCTTTGGAAATCCAATATACCACTCTGTCAGCCACATGAGTCAGGGCAGGAGGGATGAAAACGATCTGTTGTGAACGAGCCCTGCCGCTGACAAGTTGATCTAAGTGTGTACAGGCTGTGCAATCTCTCTGAGCTCCAACAGAATCCAAATACGTGCCGAAGAAATCCCAATGGAGAGAGGTGGGGATAGCGTGGCAGTCCCAAGCTCCAGCTCTGGACCCAGGCTGCTGGAGCTCAGAGCCTGCAAGCCAGCTTGATGATCTAGCATTCTCCTTACCTGGCCAGGCAGAGACCTAAACTCTCATTGTCTGTTTCCTGCTCTGTAGATGAGAGCAATTGAACTTAGCTCATCAGGTTGTTGTGAGGCGTAGAAGAGATAAGGAATGTAGAACAATCAGCAGGGGGGCTTGGTAGATACTGCAAATCTACCATGATGCTGGCTTTGTGAAATGTAGTGTACCTCCTTTTCCCAAATCCAAAATGGCAGGAGATGGTTGCATTTGGACGCAATCTATTTGGGGCAGTATTTGCCTTGCTCTTTGATCACTGAAGACATGTGCTCCTGAAGAGAGCGTAGGGGTAGAAGTAAAGGCTATGGTACCTTCAGCCAGAGCAAGCCTCTTCTTCTTGATAAAGTTACAACTCATAAAAACAGGAGAAGAAAGCCCTTTTATTTTATTGTTCATTTCAGAGTGTGCTAAGTTTCCGTGTGTTGGGAGCTATGCAGATACCAGGGATATTAAGGGTGGTTTAGGCCCAGCTGAGCTAGATGCTTATTCATTCACTTGGGTACATGCTTGGGGGCAAACTGCTGCTGGGGCAAGGAGGAGATGTGAGGGGCACCAGGGGCCAAGGGGCACAGGTAGAGGGGAGAACAGTTTTGCAGGTCCTGGTCAGGGGAGGCTTCTGGGAAAAAGTGATATTTGAGCTGCTTTTTGAAGGAGGCTGAGGAGGAGGCTTTAATTCTTTAATTCAGTTTGACAAAGGTAAGAATGTCCCATGGGACGCTGCAGGGACAGTGGCTCAGACAAGAGAAGGATCTTGGCAGGCTCAGGGAAGAGGGACTCACCAGTTTGGCAGAAGCCCCAGATGTGAGTGTGTATCAGGGAGCTTGGCTAATGCAGCAGGGGAAGATGCCTGGGCCAGGACAAGGTTGGAGAGAAAGGTGGCACTGAGCATGTGAAAGGCTTGGCATTTATTGCCTGGAATCAACATGTCACTGCAGAAAAGGCAGCTAATCCATACTGGGGATCAAGGGAGCTTCCTGGAGGGTGTGATGATGAAGCTCAGCACTGAAAGCCTGGCGAATGACTGAGCCAGGTCCAGCGAATGGCCAGTGAGGTATCCCGGGGTTTCTGGAGGATGAAGGGAGGGGGACAGGATGCCACAATCCCTGAGTTGGGATGAAAATGGAAGGGGGGTGGTAGGATCATGCACAGGCAGCAGCTGGTACCAGGTCACCCAGGGCCTTGCAAGCCATGTAGTCGCTGGGATCCAGGGCAGGTCACAAGCAGGGTCTGACATGAGCAGGATTCCAGCTGACTCCAGCTGCCCGAGCTAATGGCCTGCGTTCTCCCCCCTGCACAGGCCCAGCAGAATGTCACTCAGGGTTGGTGCTGTTTGGTGGATAGGCTCTTGGCTGTGAAATCTGTTTACCTGGGCACAGAGGATGCCAGTCAGCCCTTAGATCTTTAAACGCTTGCAGAAAGCCCCCCTTGCTGGTCTAATGCAGATTTGTGGCCCGTTCTGTGGAATTCATTCTGCACTACAAGAGTATGATATTACCCAATGTTTATGGATGGCTGAGTCTAAAATATCCATTCTAAAGTCCACTGAAGGGTGAAATTCCTTGTTACTTTCATAGATTCTCTTGTCTTATTTTTTCCCCCCATGGAGGAATATAAAGCATTTGTATTTTTAGCTCAAAGTCTGGTCATTTTAAAAATCATACCTGCAGAAGAAGGAAGGGTATTCTGGGGGGAGATGGGCAGTTTGAGGAAGGCAGTCTCAGCCTGGGAGGGGTCCCGTGAAGCAATCCCCTCCCCAAGGAAGGTCTCTATGTGTCACGTTTCAGCCACAGCAGGAAGCAGAAGGCTGCGTTTGTCTCAGAAACTGTCAGTGATAACAATACTCACCCAAACTCGGGATTTAAACAGGCAGAGGTTACGGCACAGCCCAATCTAAACTCCCAACCAAGAAGGAAACAGGGCAGGGATGAAGTTTTGAGTCCATCCCTCCGCACTTTCTCCATGGTCAAGATGTCAGTGTTCTTGAGGCTTTGGTAAAATGTGTGAATACGCTATAATTCTTGAACTGAACTGCTTTAAATTTCACTAACTGCTCCCCTGTCCTTCTTTTATAATGATTCTCCAATGTCCAGAAAGTCCCACCTTCTTATTTTTCAGACAAGCCTTTCCTGCTGGTTCCAGGTAAAATGATCCACACTTTGCCTTTGAGTTCCCAGGACACCCTGTCCCACCAGCGAATCACCTGCCACTTGTGGTATCACCTGGCACTTGTGGGATTTTTTGTGTATAGCAGTGCCTGGTGCCAAAAATGCACAAATAAATGAATCAGTTCAGAAGCATGTCCATCAACAGCTTATATCCTACAATACTGCAAAGGACTGCAGCTGGCCCACCTCCATCACCACTCCTTACCCATGTGCATGTCATCATGCGGTGTCCTGAGGATTTCACACGTCATCTCCTTTAATGATGAAATCATTGGATACTGATATTAACAACACTGTATGGTAGCAAAACAGACACAGTCCTTGTCCCCTTGGAGCTTAGAGCCTGGGCAGAAGGCAGCCAATCAGACAGAGAGTAGGTGTCTAGGACAGGCAGAATGCAGGATGTTCTGAGAGCCCAGGACCAAGTATCTCATCCACATTGGATATTCCAGTAAGGATTCAGGGAAGTGCATCTTACATAAGAAACCTGCAGTACAGGTAGGAACTGGCCAAACCAAAGGAAGTCAAGAGTGTTCCAGGCACAGGGAATGGAATGCAGGAAGGGCTGGAGACTTGGCTAGACTCTGGAAGAGGGCTGAGCTGGAATGTGCAGGCTTTTTGATCTGGATCCTTCTGGCAGACCTAGCTGCATCTACCTAACCTCCAGATGGCTTCCCTTGCTGTTGTCTGCTCCAAGCAGTGGGCCGTGGGAATGAGGAACTGCCTGAAGGCCTGCTCATGAGGCTTCCAGGTTTATCCTGGATGGGTGTCCTGACTCAGTGAGTCAGCCCCGTTTTCTCATTTCCTGTCTCCTTTGAAGGTTGTCCAGGCAGCAGTCCAGCCCACCTGCAAATTCCCAGTTCTCCTGCAGCATCCCCAGGATACTGGGGTGCTCTGGATGAGCACGTGGCTGCACATTCCTTGCTATTGACAGAGATTTCAATCTGTCACTTAATCTCTCTGAGCCTTTCAGTCATCTCCATTAGAATGGCAATAATGGTTGGGAGCAGTGGTTCACACCTATAATCCCAGCACTTTGGAAGGCTGATGCAAGAGGATCATGAGGTCAGGAGTTTGAGACCAGCCTGGCCAACATGGTGAAACCCTGTCTTTACTAAAAATACAAAAAATTAGCCAGTGTGGTGGTGTGTGCCTGTAATCCCAGCTACGCGGGAGGCTGAGGCAGGAGAATCACTTGAACCCAGGAGGCGGAGGTTGCAGTTAGCCGAGATTGCATCCCTGCACTCCAGCATGGGCAACAGAGCAAGTCTCCATCTCAGGAGGGAAAAAAGAATGGCAATAATGTACCCACATCTTTGGCTTGTTTTGAGGGTTAAATACAACAGCATATATAAAAGTAGCACAGAGTAGGTGCTTTCTCTTGCCATTGCCTTCCCTCCGTTTCCATTACAGATCACCCCAGAGCTCATGTACTGCTCATTCAACTCCAGTAAATTGTAATGTTGCTCAGCATTGTGCAATGTCAGCACCCTGCCATTCACTTTGCTGCATTGCCGTCTCTCGTAATGTTATAATGCCCATTTTACAGATGAAGAAATAGAGGCTCAAAAGAGATAAAGTTACTTGCCCAGAGTCCCAAACTAGTAAGCTGGAAATCAAGCCCCAGCAGTCAGATCTCAGAGCCTGAATTCTTCCACACCACCCTGCACTTCCTCTCAGTCCCTGCCCTCTGCTGTCCTTCCTTCAGTTCTTCCTTAATAGGATGCTATTAGCAGCTGACAAGCAGCACTGGGAGAAACACACAGTTGTAAATAACCCATTGTAGGAGAACAGGAGGGCAGTTCTTGACCCCACATCCTGACAAAAGTCATTTGCTCCCCAGGCTCCCATTTAATTTGGAGGAACATATGCACGTTGTCGGAAGTGAGCCTGCGTGTCGGGATTCAGCTCACAGGCATGGACGATTGTTGATTACATCAAACACATCCCCAGGCCTGTGAAGGAGGCAGACTTTGCTGTGTTGCCGGCATGTGTGGCTCCCTTTGGGGAAAGCATCTGAAGTCTTTTCCTGGGGAAATCCCCGGGGTGGTCTTGGATCAAAGCCGGGTGGCCCCGCCTACTTTTCCAGAAGACAGGACAGGCAGGAGCACAGGGCTCTTTTCAATACCTACAAGTGCCAGGTGTGTTTCCTATGTCATCTCGTTTCATTATCCCATGAAACCCACAGGAGAGGTTTTATAGAGGAACAAACGGAGGCTCCAGGGGGTTAAGTGATTTTGTTCTAAGTCACACAGATAATAAGCAAGCTTAGATTCAAACTTAAGTCTGTCTGGACTCAAATCTAGGCTTGTCTGCCTGTCTCCAGCTGGGCAATGTCTTAGGGGCACGTTGTGCGCTCTGGGATTGAAGTGGGAGCTGGGGGCAAGGGACACACGGCTGCCAAATCTGCCCTCAACAAGAGCAAAACACCAGCAACAACAATGGTCCCCACCATGGACACGTGCGGGCGTCGAGGCGCTGCTCTACCTCTCCATCTCACTGCAGCCTCCCAGCCACCCTGTGGACAGGACCATTGAGGTACCTGAGGAATCAGGAAGCCTGGTCATGGGTGGTGGAGCTCAGGTGAGCAGTCAGTTTGGGAGGCCCCCTCGCTGTTAGGGCGGTGTCAGGGCAGGTTGCCAGGCAAGGAGACTGCAGGAGGCTGCTGGCTGTGACTTGGACTGGGGAACTGAGGCAGCAGAAACAGGGACTCCTGAATGGGGCCAATGAGTAGGGGTGGGATGCATTGCCTACACAGGGGACAGTGAAGTCAAGGGAGAGAAAGGGCTTTATCTCTAGGTAGGCAGACGTCTAGGGACTCAGTTATCTAGGACATAGGTTGCAGTTGTCATTGGCAAGAGGAAGAAACTGAGTTCTCAGGAGGAGCCTTAGGATCAGGGTCAATGACAATGGTGAAGTTCTAGGTTGATAAGTAGGAAGTCATGCCCTCTGGGAGGGGCCAGCTCTTCTTTCAGGGACTGGGCTGAACCTCTCGGTTGAGTCCATCAGTCCCAGCTGCAGGGATGGGAGGCAGGTGGCTGCAGCCAGCAGCCAGACTGTACCACCCACTGTCTCTCTAGTTGAGGGTTCGATTTCTCCCCTGTCTCCTGTAGAGCAGGTGGCTGCTGACTTCTTTGAAGAATGGAGCGAATGGAGCCTCACTTCACAGCTGGCCACTGCCTGAACTTAAGAACCATTAGTGCTTTCAGGAACGTACCCCCTGGGGGACAAGGGAAGGGGAGGGATAAAGAGATGGCCCTGCCTGTGCCTGGCCAAGCACCGCTCAGCTACCCCTGCTGTGGGGAAGAAAGGTTCTGCCTTCCTTTTTTATTAAGGACTGTGGATTTTTCCAGCACATTACAGAATGACCCAGTGTCTCTGTCCTTAGGAGGAGAAATGCACAAGAGATATGAGAGTTTGAGGTTAAATGGGAAGGAGAGAAGCACGGAAGGGGACTCAGAGAGTGGCAGACATAGGTGGGGCTGGAGCGTCTGCTGTCCATGCTGGAGTGAACTGTTTCAACACACCCAGGCCTCCAAAGATGAGTTCATGCAGAAGTTGTTTCTGAGCCATGCAGAGCATTATCTCTCTGTTCTTGTTCTCTACAAATAATTGCTCTGCACGCATCCTGCACACGACCCTGCAACAGTGAGAAAAGGGACTGGCATTAGGTGAGCCGAGGTCTAGATGGAGGGCTCTGTGGAAGAAGCAGAATTGAGCCTGGTGCACTTTTTCTAGGTAAAAGGATTTTTTCTCCTATTTGGTGTGTTCCTGGTTCTGGCTTTCACCCATCACCACCCTAGGAACCTTCCCTCCTCAGATCACATTTTTAATTCCTGAGTCTTGAATTTATCCTCATTCTCATTCACTCTTTCTTTTCCTCTCTCTTGCTCTCTCTCAAAATTACTCCATTTATAAAAGTCACTTTCAACAACAGATACCACAAGAAGCACCTCCAAACCTTGGATCCATTCATCTCCCTTTGAGACTACTCTTCTTTGAGATGTCTCATTCATTTCCTGGTCAATTGTCTTAAGAGAATTATCCACATTTATTTGCTTCATTGTACTGCATTCAACTTACGTGTCATTATCACTTTTACCACCCCAACTCTAAGGCAATGATTTTCTGAAATCCAAGGAACCTCCCAAGCATCGCATCTGAAGGACTCATTACGTCTCATCTTACTTGGCAACATTAGATGCTGTTGACTGTCATTTTCTGCTCCAGAGTCTTGTCCTTTAAATTTGGTAGTTCCCTCGTGTCTCTTCCGGTCCTTCTACTTCTCTGCCCACTTCTTTGGGTTCTGGGGATCTTCAAGGCTCCCTCCTCACCCTCCTGTGGTCTCAGTATCCGTATTCTTGAGCATTCATCTACTGATCATGATTACACCCAGATCTCTTCCCTATAATCTGCTCATGAAACTCCACAGAAATGTGTGGCTGCAACAGAGCAAGAGTAATAATTTTGATGAGACAGGATAAGGGATGACCAAGGTGGGTGTTTCGAAACATAGATAAATACAGGAATTAAATGAGTTGTTGAGGATGTAGGAAAAACAATAGACTTTTGATCCAGTTTGGTTAGGAAATAGAATTAAATTAGAAACGTATGGCCATGTAGTTTTATATGCCTGTTTCCTAGCCTACTGTAGGAGCTTAATAAATGTCAGCAGAATCTGAAGTTGATTACTTAGTTGTGCATGCATGTCTTTTATCCCCCAGGCTTTGAAACTGGATGAAGAAATGAAAGTATCTCTTACTGTTCCAAGATTTTAAAAAAGATTGATAAGCAAGATATTATTTATTAAATGACTACAAAAATAAATGGGCAAGATAATTAACTAATAGAAAGGAAGGCAGATCTTCCTTTCCAGCTATTCATTTGGTGTTATCTTCTTGAAAGTCATTCATGCCACAGTGCCTCAGTTCTGTTTTGTGCTTACCCTGACAGGCACCCTTAATTCTTTTTTTTTTGACTGAATTTTGCTCTTTTTTGCCCAGGCTAGAGTGCAATGGCGCTATCTCAGCTCACTGCAACCTCTGCCTCCCGGGTTCAAGCAATTCTCCTGCCTCAGCCTCCCGAGTAGCTGGGATTACAGGCTCCCGCCACCACACCCGGCTAATTTTTGTATTTTTAGTAGAGTCGGAGTTTCACCACATTGGCCAGGCTGGTCTTGAACTCCTGACCTCAGGTGATCCACCTGCCTCAGCCTTCCAAAGTGCTGGGATTACAGGCGTGAGCCGCCATGCCTGGCCAATTGTTAATTTGAATGGCAAAGACTCACTGGAGTAGTGAGTTTGGTTGTTTAAACATAAAAGTTAGTTTAAAAAAATCAGTTTAAATCATTTAACGTAGAATCTCATTTGTCTTTAACAAGGTCGAGAAAATAACTTGTAGTTTAGATACCTATTGGTGGGCTCTGAAGATTCCAACATCAATGAAGGCAATGGAACCAGGCTGAAAACTCAAAATCACTGTTGAAATACACTCAACATTTTGAATCAAAAAAATTAATTGTGGTAAAATACATATAGGATAAAATTTACAATCTTAGCCACTTTTTCAGTGTTAAGATGGTTAACCCATAATCGTTTTAAAGTGACTTCAGTGAAACTGTACCTATTTGATAATAATTCCCAATTTCTCCCTCTCTACCAGCCCCTAGCAACCATCATTCTCCTCTCTGTCTCTATGAATTTGACTGCTCTAAGTACCTCATTTAAGTGGAATCATATAGTATTTGTATTTTTCTGACTGCCTTATTTTTGCTCAGCATAATGTCCTCAAGGTTCATCCATGTTGTAGAATGTATCAGAATTTCCTTCCTTTTTCAAGGCTGAATAATATTCCATGGTATCTATACATTATGCATACGAGTTTTAACTGATGGGCTTCAAGTCGGAACTTGGCATAAGGTCTTCTTTTGTGCCACTGCTTAAAGGAGTTTCACAAGAGAGAAACATGCAGGTAAAAACAGATTCCCTTCCCCACCAGATCCATGCTCACCTTAATGGCCTTTATGTTCACTGAGTTTATGTTCCATTTTTCGTCTTTTAGGGTTCAAAAAGTCTTCTAGAAAAGACAGGCTGTCTTAACTATATGAAAAGGAACAAAGGAAGAGATGAATGCCTGGACAGAGATCTTAAATAGAAAACAAGACACCACAGCCTAGAGTCTGTTGTAATGGTGTCAATGGGAAGCAAATTGGGTTGCCCCAAAGGGAAAATAAAAAGCTAGAGTCAGAACATGGGGTCACTGAGTTCTGACATGCCAGCCACCCACAGGGACAACTCTTGGAGTTTTGGTCTTAGTCTTCCTTGTACATTCAGAGTGCTAGAAATTCTGTGCTGGGTTTTTATATTTTCTCGGATCATAGCATGCAGGTGGGAAGGGAATACTCAAACCATGCCTAACCTCAGGAGTCTCTCCCCTCATGGGATGAGAACCAAGCCTTTGATATATTGCTGTTTGGAAAAGAATGCGTTGTGTCCCAATTTCTATTTTATGGTGCCCCTTTGTTCTTACAGTGCTGCTGTTCTACAAAGGAGTGTTTCTAGAAATGCTGGATGCAACAGGAAGCTTTGAAATAGGAAAAAGTGAAGATTCCATAAGCCTATTTGGAAACTAAGATTCTGCCTAGAAATTAAATTTATTTTGGAAGGGCATATATTGATGTTTTCCTGCCCCTCCCATAATCTCTCTTCTCTCTCTCTCTCTCATCTCTCTCTCTCTGACACTCACATACATACCACCTGGGGGAAATGACTCCTGACTCTTGCCCTTTTCCATTGAAAGCATGGCCCGTGCCTGCTGGCTCTCTGGACACCTTTCAGGCTTGCCTGCAGCAGCCCATGTGAATAGCTGAATTACCATTCCTCACCCTAAGCTCAAAGAGAGGTTGTTAACAAAGCCTAAGGAGCAGGGAGCTAGGAAAACCAGTTCAGAGGCAGGCAGAGCCATGAGGATTGCAGCAGGAATATAAATGGCTATTTCTTTTTTCTCTAAAGAAGGATTTTAAAGGTTATCAAGTTACTCCCTTTCACATAGAAAGCAGAAATACCAGAGACTAAAGTTGTTGAAGGAAAGTTGACCAAAAGTTTAAAATGGTCAGAAGGTTTAAGAGAGGGAGCTATTCCCAGCAAACCGAAAGGGCAGAATCTGAACTCAACCAGAAAAATGGGGTACCTGGATCAAGTTGCAACCCCTCCAGGGTCTGGTGAACTTGAGAAAATTAGTTACTTTTTCTAGGTTTCCATGGAAAGATGCTCCATCTGGTTTCAGGGAAGCCTGGTCTTACTGAGGTGCAATCACGCTCTAGCTGTGTAACCTTGGGTAAGATGTCTTGCCAACTTTCTCAGTTTCCTGACCTCAATGTGGAGATTATAAAGCCCCTGCACTTGGGGAGACTTTTTCAAAGAAATCTCTTAGCTTGCTCAGGTGAATGTCATTCCCAGACCCTGCCAATGATGATGACATTGATAACTAAATGGCACTTGCTAAAAATCAGAATGCCCTCCTTCCTCCAATGTAGGTACTTTTTGCACTGTGCCATGGTCATTCTTGAAAGAAAGCTCCTAACTAAACCTAAGCTCATCTACATATGGCTCCATATTTTGGCTTGCTTTATTGTAGATGTAAAGGGAATGAAACCTTGTCTGTTCTGGCTTCTTTGAGAGCGTGCTTATATTTACCCAACATGTGTTCTATTTTCTCGTAGCGTATGTCCTTCCCCTCCATTTCAAGGTAGAAGAGTCATTACACCTAATGAGAGTTTCTTTATAGCTCGTGTGCCACTTAGGATGTTCAAGAGCGTGCTTGAATTTTCACCTTTCAATGCGTCTTTGTAATGGCATGTCACCCTTAAAAAATGAGATGTCAGCTTCCCATGGGAAGGAATGGACACTGATTTTCAACCTGAAAACCACCACTTGTCCTTCTAGGCACCTCATTTAGGCTGACAATGTTATAAAACTATGAGACAGAAAGGCAGGGTGAATTCTGCTTGTGGAGCTCAGCCATTCTGCTGGGATCCAAATTGTGAATGAATTATTAAGTGTGTATGGGTTGACACATTCTCACTGTGTTTAAGCACTGTTCTAGGATACTGAGTCACATCACTATGAAATGCATTGCTGGCAATGCTATTTGTGAAGAAGCTTCAATATTACCTAAGAGAATGAATGCTGCCAGCAAAGGCCTTTTAAGAATTAATGCATTAAAAATAATTGTCTTCTAGGTGTGCACAAAACTCGCTGGATGCATCCTGCTACTTTTTGTGGTTGTTTTCTCTTTTTTCTTTGTCTTTGTCTTTTTTCTTTTCTTTTCTTTTCTTTGAGACAGCGTTTCACTCTTGTCTGCCAGGCTGGAGTGTAGTCGCACAACCTTGGCTCGCTGCAACCTCCCCCTCCTGGGTTCAAGTGATTCTGCTGCCTCAGCCTCCCGAGTAGCTGGGATTACAGGCCTGCACCACCACACCCTGCTAATTTTTGTATTTTTAGTAGAGATGGGGTTTTACCATGTTGGCCAGGCTGGTCTCGAACTCCTGACCTCAGGTGATCTGCCCACCTCGGCCTCCCAAACTGCTGGGATTACAGGCATGAGCCACCGTGCTCAGCCCATCCTGCTCTTTTGTCCCTGTGGTTAGGCAAGTAGGCCCTTTACCTCTCTTCATTATCAGAACCTTCTTTCTGTCCACATGGAGCCTCCCTTTGCTCCCCTAACACACCAGGCTCTTCGCTGACTGGTGAAACCCTGCTCACCTTTAAAGACCCAGCTCAGGAATCACCTCCTCTCTGAGTTCCTCCTGGGTTCCCTGGGATAGAGAAATTCGCTCCCTCCTTTTTCAGAGATCCTCCAGTATGTCCTCTATAATTCTGCAGCGGCATGCCCCACACTGAGTGGTACTTGGCTGTTTGTATGTCTGTCACTTCTCTTGGACTGTGTGCTCAGCACACTTTGTGCATCTTTTATCAGCAATGCCTACTGAACAGTGCCCAGGATATATTTGACATTTTTTAGAACTTTGATTTAAAAAATCAGAAAAAATGAGAGGCTCCTAAGCAATGTCAAAGCTTGATTCGGGTAGGAAGAGCCAGGAGGTGACTCTGCTAAAAGATAACCAGAGTGAAAAGGGACTTTCAGTTCTTTACACTGAACACTCCCTTTTGCACGGGAGTTGAGAGAGGACTTGAAAGCCAAGCTTGCTTGCCCATGGGTATATGTGATCCAGAGCTGAATCCACCACTCAGAATAATGTATTCTGACTCCTGCAGAGCAGCTTTCCTTCCACAGCAGGACCATTGAGGCATTGTCCTGAAAAACGTGGAGGATGTGAAGCAGTCGCTGCTGAAGGACATGCCAAGAAGTAAAGAGAAATGCAGGCTGGAGGTCATCCCACGTCATGTATCCAACTCCCTCCATAGCAAGGTCAGACCAAGAACTAAGAATACATGGGCTGGAAAGGAGGGTGTCAGCTCTGGAGCCCCTGTAATAATGATGGTAATGGGACTGACTGCCTTTCCAACTCCCATTTCCCCTTCTATGTCTCCCAAGCCCTTCGTTTTATCCCATGTCGATGTTCTCCAGGAGGCCCAAAGGGATGATCCATAGTGATCCAAGTCATCTATGCAGGCTCTGCTTCCCTTGCTGAAGTTTGGAGCCAGCATGGGCATGGGTCTCAGTTCTGATCAATGACACAGGAGCACCCATCTTCTGGCAGAGCGTCCTCACTGTCAAAAAGATGCCCATGTAGGGTTGCCAGATTTAGTATATAAAAATACAGGATACTAGGTTACATTGTAATTTCAGATAAATGAAAAATAATTTTTTAGTATAACTGTATTCCATGCAATATTTGGATACCCCATGCCACCTTGAGGAGATGTCTTCCTCCCATGTCAGCCACACTCTCCAGGTGTTTGTCTGTGAAATGCTGGGTCTGGGAGCAGAGTCACACACAGCATATTGAAACTTCTCAGGTTAAAGGGCTCAGACACTTTGAATAATGACAGATTCATATTCACGAAATATATCTACTTTAGGTTTCCCTTTTGTTTTGAAGAACTGCTTGGTCCTAAAAACTGGGTTTTTTTTTTTTTGTCTGTTTTTATTTGTTTTTCCCAATACCAGCCTCTTCTTTCCTGAGCCTCCAGTAATGTTGGCCTTGTAAATAGATATCATGTTTTCTATTGTGCCTGGAAGTAGGGCTTTGAGAAAGTCTTCTTGAGCTGGGTAGAGATATCCTTAGACATCTAGGATGGTGAGTTAGCTGAATGGTATTGCATGGTCAAGCCACTGATTCGCTGCCTGCCCCAGAAAATTCACTGCCATTATTTCCTCATCCGAGAAATTATTACCTGCCTCACAATGTTCTTGTGAGAATTTTAAGAAGGTAAAATAATAGAGTGACGAGCAGAGTGATGGGACAGGGAAATTATTATTTTTTTTTTTTTTGAGACAGAGTCTTGCTCTGTGGCCCAGGCTGGAGTGCGGTGGTGCCATCTTGGCTCCCTGCAACCTCCGCCTCACAGGTTCAAGGGATTTGTGCTTCAGCCTCCCAAGTAGCTGGGATTACAGGCATGAGACACCATGCTGGGCTAATTTTGTATTTTTTTAGTAGAGACGGGGTTTTGCCATGTTGGCCAGACTGGTCTTGAACTCCTGGCCTCAAGTGATCTGTCAGCCTCAGTCTCCCAAAGTGCTGGGATTATAGGCATCAGCCACCGCACCCGGCCATGGGACAGGGTAATTGTTTTCTGAGTGATAACTTTCTTCTCACGCATTACTTGGGGCCATGGCCTGGCTGTGCGATCCCAGAATCCTCTCTGTGCTCTTGCTATGTTGACCGCTGCAGGTCTCCGTCAGGCTAATGGTAAAAATGTTATGAAGGAAGATGAACAGACTTGGAGCCAGGAGGCCCGGATTTCTGCCCAGCCTCCCACTGCTAACTACATAATGAAAACTGGGGAAACAAATTAAATCCAGGAAACACAGCTATTGAAATGAAGTGAGTGATGATGATGATGATGACGGTAACAAACACTTGTATAATTTTCATCCATTCACAAGTTTCTTGGGGGAGATCTATATTCGATAATGATACATGAATCTCTTGATTTCATTCAGTCAAAGCCTATTTGGAGCACCCATGTTGTGCAGAACCTCTTGCTGGGTATAGGGTGTGCAGATGTCAATAAGACTTGGTACTTGACCTTACGGAATACCAGGCTAGTAGGGCAGATGGCTGATAAACTTACAATGGCAAGGCCATATATTAAGAATTAACCAGGTGTCATACAGGGAAGTTTGGGGGCACAGGTGAGAATCATGTACTTGAGGCTAGCTGGGGGGAGTGCAAGCAGGGGTTCCCACAGGCCTGGCTCCTTCCATGAGAGCCGAGTGTGATAGGAGGGAGGTTAGCAAATAAGAGGAAAAAGAAGTGGACATAGCTATCTTCAGGATTTTTCTAAGCACTTGAGAATTGTTCATTTTACTCTAGCAATCAGAGCAGGCTGCTGATTCGCTAGCAAGATTTTGTTAAGTTTAACTGCTCTGGGCCAGGATCTGGGGCCTATGTAGTTGCTGCATCCTCAGGCTACTCTGACAGATCAAATCCAAAATTGTTAGATTTCAGTGGCTTCCTAATGAAGTTTCTGGAAGAATTTTAAAAATATAACGCACTTTGAAAACATATTTGCATCCAACCTGGAGTCAAAAATTAAGCCTTTAATAATTCAGCATACTTTGATCCCATCTCGAAAGTGAATCAATACACAATAGAGGGGTGTTAGCCACGTGAACCACACTAATCAGATTTGTAATCCAGGAGATATCACATGGCATCATTAAACAAGAAAACAGAGGGCACATTTGTGTAGATCTGTCTCTTTTCCTTGTCTGAAGTTTATGTAAGAAAGGAATGTATCAACTCAGACAGCTCAACAACTTAGAGTATGCAAAAAGCCCTAATCAAGAGTTTCAAAATAGCTGGAAGAAGCTGTTCTACCATGAGAAGTTTCCTGGGTGAGAAAATGGGGGCAGTTTAAAAGCCTGTATTTAAGGAAATAAGGGATATATTCCCTTATAAATATTCAAGGAACTATGACAAGGCCAGGTCCCAATGCATGCATTTAAAGAATTAGGTAATTATCTTTCTTTAAGAGTGACTCTTTCACCTTAAAATTAAACATACTTTCTAGAATATTTTAGGTGTTCTTCAATTTTTTTTTTTTTTTTTAAGAAACAAACCACCCTAAATATTAGTGGCTTAAGAAAACAACCTTTTATTGCTCTCATACTTCTGCGGGTTGGCTGGTTCTTCTAGTCTGGTATAACTCAGCTGATCTTTCTGAAGCCTATGCATGCATCTGTCACTAGCTGGTTGGCTGGCTGGTGACTGGCTGACAGAATGGTCTGACTCAAACATCTTGCAGTTGGCAGGATGTCCTTCTGGTGCCTTGGTTTTCTTCTGCATGGCCTACCATCTTCCAGTAGGCCAGTTTGGACATATTTACATGGAGGTCTCTGTGGGGATGATTTGGGTGAGGGTGGAGGTGCTGGTATAAAACAAGGAGTTTGACTTTGGACATCTTAAGATTGGGATACCTGTTAGACCTTAAAGTGAGAATGTAGAAGAGGCAGTTAGATATAAGAGTTCAGAGTTCAGGGAAGAGGTCTGGGTTAAAGATACATATTTGGAGGTCATCTGCAAAGATACATTTAAAGTCATGAGACTGGGTGAGCTCAGCATGGGAGTGTGAATAGAAAGGGGGTCTGGGAATGAGTGCTGTGGCTCACTATAGTCTAGATGTTGGGGGAGGTAAGGGCATGATCTAGGAGGGAGATCAAGACAGAGTGACCTCCCAGAAGTTGAATGCAGTTGAGTGGAGAAGGAAGTGACTACCTGTGTCATATGCCTGCCCATGTATCAGTATGAGGGTTGGGAGAGTGACCACTGTGTTAGCAACACAAAAGTCATTGGAGACTTTGACACGAAATGGGGAAGAAAGACATTGGAGTAGTTTCTGGAGAGAATAGAAAGAAAAGGGTGAGAGGAAATAGAGACAGCTTTTCCCCCAATATTTTACTTAGAAAAATTTCAAACATGCAGAAAGCTTGAAAGAAAGAAGTACACAGTGGATACCCACACACACACTACTTAAATTCTATCATTAACCTTTTAATAGATTTGTTTTCTCACATATCTATCTATCTAATCCTATATCCATACGGAGACCCATCTTTTCTATATTAGAGGAATAGGTAAGTAGGGCAGAACTGGAGGAAGATGGGGGGTCAGAGAAAGTTCACCCACTCTGTGTGTGTGTGTGTGTGTGTGTGTGTGTGATTGTAAATATAGCAGCATGTTTGCATGCTGATGGGGATGGTCAAATAGCAAAGGCACAATGGATAATGCTGGGAGAGTTAATATTTGGAGCAATGTGTATGGATAAGTGAAGGAGTATGGACTTTGGGTGCATCAGTGGAGAAATTGGCCTTGGGTAGGCTCTTCTGTAATAAGGAGAGCGGTAACAGAAAATAAAGACAGTCAGATGCATGCGATTGTTCTTTATAAGACCTTTGACACTTTGGGCAGGGGACTAGACCAAACGGCCTGACATCCAGCACCTCTCTGTACCTGTCTTCTGTCTATGGCTCCCCTGTCGATGTGCTTCTGTGAAACTTCGGGGGAGTTGCATAACCAACTGCTGAGGTCTTATGGGACCTCGGCAGCAAAATGAGCGTAATTATGAATATCATACTTACACTACAGGGAGCTTTGGAAATTATACACTGGGGATATAGACTTTGTTGTTATTTTTATTATCCACACTTACTCAGAACAGCTTTGCAGACTGTTGCAGCTGTGTCTCCTGCCCCATGCAACATGTTCTCCCAGTCCAGAAACTCAGATACTGAATAAACAACCCAGGACTTCACAGACTTTGTCCCTCTTTAAGCTCCTTTCACGTTTAGCTGCTGGATCAATATCACACTGGAGGGCAAGGGGCTTAAAGGACGTGCCAGAGAACTGGAGTCCGTTTGTGCCTGGGGGTGGTGTCCGCTTCCTGCACCTAAGGGCAACGCTATTGGATGACAACTGTCTTTTATTCCTTCTGTTTATCCTCTTTCTGGTCTTGGGACTCTAGAGCACACTGAGGCCTGGAATGCGTTGTTGACTTTAGCTCCTGTTTATTCTAACAAATGTGCCATCTTTATGTCAAAGCTCCTTTGTTCTTTCTGCAGCATTCTACCCCTCCTTCCACTGCCTGGCTTTATTTAGGTCTACAGAGAAGATAAGTGGGTGACCTGTCACAAGCAACCATATACCGCAAAGAGCGCCTTACTGTGAAAATATGCTAGATATATTTAGTGCCGCTTAATTAGAATTAGCTAATTCATTGAATTCATTTCCCTTTCTTTATGATGAGGTTTTGAATAAAAACCCAAACACTCTGTGTTTATTGCAGGGCTTGAACTAGGTTGAAATCTGGATGCTCTCACCTTGAACAAGATGGGGTACGACTCAGCCTCAGTTTTCTCATCTGTAATCTCAAGAAAATAATGTTTTCCTCACAGAGATGCTAGAAGGATTGAGAGAGATGATGTATGTAAAAACCTTTAGCACAGTGCCTAGAAAACAGAAAGGTTCACTGGATACTAGTGTAATGAATCAGTTAATGAGGACACCACCAGCAATAATGAAATTAAGTAAACAACCATATTGATATTGAGTGCTTTTTACATACTAAACTTGGTGTTCTGTGGTCTTCATGGCTTAACCATTACAAAGAGGTTGGGAAGATACTGTTCTCATCTTTGAAAGTTAGCTCTTCTCAAAAATTAACACATCTAAATTAACACTCAGTAAAACTGAGGCCTACAATCTATATTTCATAAAGCCTGCATTTTATTCTATTTCAATTTAAAATTATTGAATGATTCCCAAAATACATCCAACCAGTTTTGAATTTCAGATAAACAAATAATATATGTATGTCTCATATATTAAGGCATATAATTTTTTAATGGAAGTATGTCTCATATATTAAGACATACTTATACTAAAAATTTGTTTATCTGAAATTCAAATTTAATTGGAAATCCTGCATTTTCATTTGCTAAATCCAGTGACCCAAGACCCTAGGAAATGCAATATCTGATGTATGCGTGTGTATATTTGTGTCCCAAAGGAAACAAAATCTTGAGCATAACATTCAAGGTAGCTGGTGTGACAACAGGTCAGAATGACCTCCTGAGAAATAGGATTTCCCAAACTCTGATATGTAATTCAGGGCCCGATAGCGCCCACCCATCCCTTCTCTCACTTCTGTATCATCTCCCTCATGGTAGCCTTTTCCTTTCTTCCATATCCTTCAGCCAAGCAATAGTATAGTCTTAGTTGTTACTTCTTCCATTAAATGGTCAGGAACGATATCTGTTTCATTCATTCCTGTATCTCTCTGTCTAGCGGAAGGTCTGGAAGATAGTACGTGGTCATCAAAATTTGAGCTCCTGTCTATAAAGCCTGTCTCTATAACTTGTTGTGTTGGTATCATATTATAGCCTGCTCTTTGTTCATTCCACAAAATTTCATTGACCATGTGCTATTGCCAGACTCTCTGCCAGGCAGAGGGATACAGGAATGAAAAAACAGTATAGTTTCCAACCATGAAATGGAGAATTAATAGCTAAGGATGCATGATTACTTAGCCGAGGGCTGAGGATGAACACGGGGGGTTTTAGGTTTGTCTTGCTCTGTGCCTGTTTGCACAACTATTAATGAGATGACTGCATCTACCTCAAATGATTATGTTAAGGGGAAAATGTATATCCACATCTATGTCTGTGTCTATGTCTAGATCTTTCTATATCTGTAGTGTGTGAATGCATAGGTGTGTGTGGCTTTTGTGCCAGTAAAAACAAGTGGTATGCATTAGATTTGCTAAATTAGTATCAATTGCTTTCCCTTTCTTTTATATTAGAAAACTACAGCTATCTGTGCTTTGTTTTCAATTTTCCCTGTTTTGCCAGGTGAGGGATAATACCTTGACTAGAAAGGGTAGTGAAGGCCAGAATTATTAGCACATGGGCTTTTAAAATTATTTTTTGGAATAAACTTTGGAGAATACATGCCCTTGGCTGCTGAGGGACTTGATCACAGACTCAGGCAAATATTGCCACTTGCACCTTTTAGAGGGCCGCTGAAAATAGGGTGCTAATGATTTGACAAATTCTCTCTACCTTTCCCTTGGAGTCCCCAGAGTTTCAGATGGTTTAGGGGGCAGATGGTGATGAGATCGTGCAGATGACTGTTGTCTTTCATGAGACACATGATGTGTGAGTCTGGAGTCAATTAAAACTCTGAAACTAAATGTCAAGATCCAGGGAATTTGTATCAATATTAGACTCCCTGCTCCTTGGGAGGACGGAGTCTGACACTCTGAAGGATGGCTAGGGAGTTAATAATAACATCTTCTAACACATTGCTTTTGTTATTTGGAGCTCATTGCTTTTTTAAGGAGCTCAAAGTCATTTACCAGTTCAGTATGGGACGAGGTATTAAATGCAAGCCCTAGGGTGACATAATGGTTTGGTTGAGAACGTAAATACCCCAAGGTCATAGAATTCCAAAAGTGAAGCCATGTGGGTGCTCTCCCTGGCTCATATGCACTGCATGCCCCTGGGAAGTGCTAGTTCAATTATTAAGTGTATGAGTGTGGATGCATTAAACTTGCTATGGGAACATTGTCTTTTTTGTTCTGTTAGAGTGTATTGAAGTCTACAGTCCAACTATCTTTGTGTCTTTACAATCCTTCCAGCATCCTTGTGAGCAAAACATTATTTTCTTGAGATTACAGATGAGAAAACTGAGGCTGAGTCATACCCCATCTCGCTCAAAGTGAGAGAATCCAGATTTCAACCTAATTCAAGCCCTGCAATAAACACAAACATAGAGTGTTTGGGTTTTTATTTAAAACCTCATCATAAAGAAAGGGAAATGAATTCAAGATAGCTAATTCTAATTAAGCAGCACTAAATATATCTAGCATATTTTTACAGTAAGGTACTCTTTGCGGTGTATGGTTGCTCGTGACAGGTCACCCACTTATCTTCTCTGTAGGCCTAAATAAAGCCAGGCAGTGGAAGGCGGGGCAGAATGCTGCAGAAAGAACAAAGGAGCTTTGACATAAAGATGGCACATTTGTTAGAATAAACAGGAGCTAAAGTCAACACTGTACTCTCTCTACAAGTGAATGAAATCTCACCACTGTAGATTTGTCATTCACTTTTCTCAGAGGTTTGTATACGTATGACCAGCTGTACCTTGACTTCAAAGGTCTGAAAGGGAGGAGTCTTTGAATGGTCAGCACAGAAGAACATGGTCAGAAATTCATCCAGATCTACAGTTTCCCGGCCTTCCCTTGCTCCATCTGAGGACTTAAAACCATGAATTGCCCAGGCCTTTCACAAACTTACATAGTGCAAACTAGATGCATTAAATTAGACATATTTGTTTCAGACCTACTCATCTCAGATAACAGCTCAGTTTAGTATAACGTTTCCATTTAATGAGAATGCCTTTTAGAGCTCAGTTCAGCAGCCCTTAATAAACACAGCCCGAATAAATGGAGATCCAAGGTATTAAAATTTGGTTGGTTGAAACAAGAAACACCAGCACATGAACTGGATAGCAGAATGGACCCAGAAATAATTCAAACACATAGTGGAAAGCAAATTCATAGAATGTAATAACCCAATAAGTTACTAGGTTGAAAAATATTCTTTCACGTCATGTAGAAAAGAATATATAAATAATTAAATCCATCCAAGACACTATATGATAAAATCTTGAGTCATTAAAGACAATTCTGAAAGCTTCTGGAGCGAGGTATGGTGGAGTAGGTGGACAAATTACTTATAAAGTGATGTGAATCAGGTTGACAGCAGACTTCTCAGTGGCAGCGATGAATACAGCAGATAATGGAGCAATATTTTCAAATATCAGGGAGATAATTCATGTTGAATCTGGATCGCTATACCCAATAAAATCATGATTTAAGTTTAAGAGTAAAATCAACAGATTTTCTGATATGCAAAGATTTGGAAAATTTACCATGAGCAGATCTCCTTGAAACTAATTAACAACAAGGGGGAAAAAATACACCTAAGAGAAAAAAGACAGATAAAGGAAACAATGGTGAACAAATACACCAGCAAAAAAAATTCTTAATTTTAAATGTGTTGAGTTTTTAAAAATTCATTTTCCGACTAAAGTATCTCAGCTGATTCCAATATACAATAAGTTGGGGATGGTTTAAGGAGGCAGATGGAATTTACAGCATGCTAAGGTTTGTTTTTTTATGTGGAGAATATAGATGCTGATCATCTCTAAAATTATTCAGAATTGCCTACATTTAAGTATTTTTATTAAAAAACGTAGGGTAAAAATTAGAAAAACAGATCAAGACTACAAACCCCCAGACTTAGGCCTAAGGAAGAAAAGCAGAGGAACCCCAGGCAATAGAACTTAAGGAAGGAACAAAGGATAAGAAAATGACCAGAAAGAGTGGCAAATAGAGAATGTCGGTTTCAATGGTTTCAATAAGTCAAAGTACTTATACTGTGAATGAGTTAATTTCACTTAGAAGGCAGTGATTCTCATCTTTAGAGATAAAACCCAATCCTGCTGTAAGGCATTTGCCACAGAAACATAAAACCAAAACAGCAAAAGAAGGTTGATGGTAAAGGGGTGTACATGTTTCCATACGTCAGAGGCTAGAGTACATTTAGGGAGGGGACAGAGAGTAGGACCAGGTTCAGATTATGCAGGGGTCTTTAGGGAGTGTAAGAAGCCTGGAATTTACCCTGAAGGGAAATGGGCAATGTGAAGGGAAAAGGGGTATATAAATATAAACATTTTTGTGAGGCTGGGTGTGGTGGCTCACGCCTGTAACTTCAGCACTATGATAGGCCAAGGCAGGTGGATCACTTGAGGTCAGGAGTTCAAGACCAGCCTGGCCAACATGGTGGAATCTTGTCTCTATTAAAAATATGAAAACTAACCAGGCGTGGTGGTGGGCACCTGTAATCCCAGCTACTTGGGAGACTGAGGCAGGAGAATTGCTTGAACCTAGGAGGTGGAGGTTGCAGTGAGCTGAGATCATGCCACTACACTCCAGCCTGGGTGACAGAGTGAGAGTCTGTCTCAAAATAATAATAATAATAATTGTAGTGACTTAGATTTACTTTGGAGAACGTTTACTATGACAACTGGGAAAGATTGGGAAGAGCAGGTAAAGCTTATGATGCGAGAATGCTTTGGAAAAACTAGTCAAGGAATTTATGCATAAAGTATTAAGGAGTTGGACCATGTTGTAGCAGTGAGGGTAGACAAAATGTGGTAGGTACAGTATTATTGATCTTAAGAAGATGTATCCAAGAAAACTGGGGATGATGTGAGGGAGAGCTGTAAAATGGCATGCTGGTTTTTGAAGTACAGGACTGAATGGCAATCTTTACCAACATAAGAGACATAGGGAGGAAGATATGGGAGGGGAGATATGATAAGACTTGGCCTTGCTGCATTGTGAAGTTCAGTGATAATTGAATTTTAGGATGTGGAGTTTGGTTGTGTACAAGTGGTAAGGGGGTGATTCCTTTCCTCTCCATTATAAAAACTCATAGCTGAAACTCTGATAACAAAAGGCAAATCAACAAGAGAAAAACATAACATTTGTCACATATAGGCATGTGCATGGGAGTCATACAAAATGTGAAAACTCCAGAAAAGAACTAGACGGTTGACACTTAAATATGCTATTCTTTGGGAACAAGAAAGTAGGGGGCATAGAAGTACGTGATTTTCAGGGGAAGTGAATAAACCCACAGACATTTCATTGTAAATGTTTCCCTTTGGAATTTGAATGATTACGAGGAGTGCACATTTTCCTATGAGAAAGTCCACCCAGGTGTGGTTGCAGCTCTCTGTCTTCTTTTCTGTGATATATATTGAGATTTCTGGGGGAAGATGGAAGCCAGTTGTCTTCCTCTTTGAGGGTCTAGTTTCCAGGTGGATAAAGGAACTTCAGAGAAGAGCCTCATTCTGTGCTTTGTGAGGGACAAAGGATTGAGAGACTGAAGGTGAAGGACTGAAGGGTGGGGGAGGAAGGTCCGAGAGACCTTGAGGCTACTTCTTCAGTTTAGCATGGCAAAGTACCATATTTTGGAGTATTAGTTTCTCAGCCTCAGCTGCTGAGATACCCCATATTTTAAAGGTACCCCATATTTTGGGGTAGCTTCAAGTGCTATACAGTTGAATATGCAAGTCTTGGAGTCCCCATCTCATGGTGGAAGGAGCCATCATGAATTTCTAAACACAGCTTGCACTACACATCTGGACTTGCCCATAGAGATAATATTCTCTAAATTCACTATATAGAGAGTTAGAACTGTCACAAGTGTTGGGTCTTTCCTTTTACATTCAGTAGAGAGAACAGGCTAGTGAAAATAATTACATCTTCCTAAATCCAGTTAGGACCTGTGAAAGCTTGACTAAGCAGAGATGAGCGTCTTCCTTCATTCTGCATCTGAATTCTTGTACCTGTGTAGTCATGGGAGTAGTGTAGATGAGAAGGGGGATGGGATTTTTCTTGATGTCTTCTGGCATCAAATGAAGCACTAGTAGTGAATGTTTATAAAAATTAAGAAAATGGGCTGGGCGCAATGGCTTAAGCCTGTAATCCCAGCACTTTGGGAGGCCGAGACGGGCGAATCACGAGGTCAGGAGATCGAGACCATCCTGGCGAACACGGTGAAACCCCGTCTCTACTAAAAAATACAAAAAACTAGCCGGGCGA
>NW_012116699.1:3398216-3417489 GCF_000951035.1 Colobus angolensis palliatus | reverse complement strand
AAAAAAAAAAAAAAAAAAAAAAATTAAGAAAATGAAATGTTTATAAAATTACGAAGTTCCTTGTTGATTTCTGAAGAAAAGCAGCCTCTGGCTAAAATGGTTGGTAATTATTCTCATCTTGAGTGACTAGCTGAATGTCATAATGCTTTGATAGGCCACAAATGACCAAGCTTCTGGAGTTTTCTCCAGCAAAGAACCCCCTGCTACCACTTACAACAGAAGTGGAGGTGCATCAGAATGTGATCTGCCTGGAAATTTCCAAGACCATCGAATCTCCCAAAGAGTTGGGAGTTTCTTGTTTATATTTGTTACGCTGTGGAAGGGTTTCCTAGAATCTTCTTCCTCATGCTCAAGGCAACTGTGTTTCCAAATTTGTCAAGAAGAAATTCAGATGAAATCCAGTGACCCTAATCCCAGTCTCTGGAATTTGCTGTACTTTTCCAAAACTTTAAATTGTTAACGGGAAAGGCTTCCCACAGAAGGTGATTCATGAGCCACAACTTGAAAGAGGAAGACATTTTCTAAGAGTAGAATGACATTGAGTTATTCTTCCTTCAGGAAGACTTGATCTCACCCTTTCCTGTGCTTTCACCACACCATGCAAATATACTTCCATCCTGATTCTGGGATCTGCACTGAATTTATTTGCACAACTGCCTGTATCCTTTACTCCTAGAAAATTGCCTGGTATATAAGGCCATGGTAGATTCCTATGGCATAAAGGAATGCAAAGACTGCAGTAGAATGGATAGAAACATCAGCTTTTATCCAACATATCTAACGGAGTTCAAATATTACTTTTTCTTATTAAGTTTCTGTTTTAAAACATGATATAATTCTGAAAGAATTCAGAACTTAGAATCTCCTGGGTAGAGTTAAACAATCTATTTGAATAATGAGCTAATAAGTATGGATGAAAGAATGGATATTCTCACCTATGTTAATTAACTACAATAGGGAAATTAGGAAGGGAGAAAGAGCTGGTTAGTAGAGTAGTGGCCCCAATTCTGTCTCTATTTTCTTTGAGAAGACAAAGTTTCCCCAGTGGATTCCAGTGTCTGGAGGGCCAGAGGGATGGGTCATCTTGAAAGCCTTCCCTAGAAGATTAGAGCCTCAAAGTAAGAGAGTTGGGCACATTCGTCTCCTTCAATGTGAACAGCAGTGAGTTTATGTAGCTGATGTTGGGTCCTTTCTCTGGTCTGAATGAGAGGGTTATCTTAGTTTCTGAGAAACATGTGGGGAGCCCAGGGCTACTTAACCCTGTGTATGTCCCCCAACCCCATGCCCAAACCGATCCTTTAATCTTCCACTGCAGCAAGAAGTGGAGGGAGATGCTCAAAACATGAGCAACTTCAGACCAGGGAGAGCAGTGGATGAGAAGGAAGATGGGGGCTAACATATTGAGCTTTTATTCTGTACTAGTTACTGCTGAGCATTTCATATGCCTAAGACATGACCAACACTGAACCTATAAAGCATCCCGTGGAGGGAGGCATGCTTACTGCCCCTTTGACAGGTGAGGAAACACGGGCTTACCAAGCTCCACTAGTGTGCTTAGGTGGAAAAAGTATCCCTTAGCTGTGGTATGTGAGCCTGGGAGTACCATTTTAAAACTTTATTTAGCAAAGTTTGCAGTTCAGTGGAAGAAGCTTTTCCTAATAGCTTATCAGACCAAGGGGCCTGAGATGAGAACTGGGGAACATGTGGAGAAGCTGAGGTGGGGTAGTAATGGTGGGGGACAGTCAGCATCACAGTGAAGCTGAGAGTAAGAGCTCTCTTAGTCAAATGGGCTCCAGACTAGTACTGAAACCTGGGGACTGACAGCATAGCTTCCTTGACAATACTCTTAGGAGTGTGTTTCTAGAAAGTTTAAAGGTCCATTAAAAGGAATGGAACAGATGATTTTATTGTGAGGACAAGGAAAGTACCCATCAGATGGTGGATGCTGCTTGTTATATTTCAGTGAGGCAATTCTGGGGTAGAATGAGGGCTTTGGAGGCAAAAAGGAAAAGTATGTTGTATAATGGACTAAATATGATCTTTAATCAGGAAGACTCTGAACCCTGTATGCTAACTTAACCTGATACTAACAGTTTGACCTTGGATGAGTAATTATCTTTGCTGGACATTTCTTGGCTTGCTTTTACAATGGAGACCATGATATTGACATTACATGGGAGGGAGGATTCTATGGGATAATGTCGGTGAAATGTGCAAAGTGTGTGCCTCCCTTCTTCAATTTCTCTCCCCCTGGAAACATCACCTTGGCTCATAGAACATGAAAAGAGGTTCATGGTGCATACCCCAGTGGAGTAAAGGCAACTCTTTGCAGAGACCCATGATTGACACCCTAGTTCCTCCCAGGACTGTCTGTGGGGAAAAAGGGCAGGATGCTGAGATTTGTGCAATATTAAGTTGGTGCACAATGAGCAGAGTTCCCTTTTTTAAGGGTTACTGTGGACTTATTATTCACATGCCCAGACTGGCATGACCTGGTACACCCAGGTTCTATTTCAATTGGAAAATAAAATACAGGGAAGGATGTGAAACATTTACCTGTTAAACACTTAAGCCCTTTCACTCTGGAAAGGGAGTTAGTTGCACATTGAGACCAGTTCCCAGGAAATAGGAGGGGATATCTGTTGGCCCTTTCCTGGGTCAGAGCCCAGGCTCACTGAGTGCCTCATAGCTGCTGCCACTGGGAGAAGCAATTTGTCAACTTTATACCTTTCTGCTTTATGGTCTGGTGACTTAATAGGATTCGACCTTCCCTGGATTCCATTTCAGTTGGGTCAGACACTGCACTTCAAATTAAAACTTGGGCTCTGAGACAGGTGGTGATGAGCTGGTGAGGTGTGTGGCACGTGTTCAGAGGGGGCTGTAGCTTCAGGTGCCCTCTAAGCCGGCATGACCAACCCTGCATTCATTAACACCACCCAGTCTGCAACCCTGACTTCTCATAATGCCATGACTATCTTGCCTTCCTCCAGGAAGTGACCCTGAGAGTGCAGGGGGTCTAGCCACCTGTCTACCCATTGAGAGGATGCTTCGATGTTCATGCAACAGTGGAGCAAAATTCAAAAATGGGAAGTGACAGTGTCACTGCAGAGGGTTCCTAAGATGACCTGGTTCACTCAGCCAACATGCATTTGGTACCACTGTATGTCAGTCCTCGTGGCAGACACCAAAGGGGACAGAAGGATTTCACCCATGCTGCCGAGAAACATGCAGTCTGAATGACAGAAGGTCAAGGGCGTGCATGACTATAATGTAAGGCAGAAAGTGCTAAGTCCACGGTGGGGGGTTGGGCTGCTATAGAGTCAAGCAGGGAGAGAGAAGACTCTGGGGGGAGCACAGGTAGGTGGGAATACTGGAAGGCTTGATGAGAGGGCACCCTTTGAAATGAGCCTTTGTAGAAGAGAAGGATTTGGGCAAACAGGCATTGGATTTGGGGAAGGTCAGCCTGAGAAAGGGAGCGGCATAGGCAAAGGTGAAGAGGTTTGACATGACACCATGTGCAGGGGACAGAGATGGCCCAACCTGTCTCAGGCTAGAGCACTGCAGGGAGGCTGGGCCTGATAAACATGGGTAGGTAGCCACCAATAAAAGCTAAGGCTTCCTGGGAGATTGCTGTGAGCCACTTCTTTAAGCACCTTATATGTATAAAAAATATATATATGTATATAGTATTTACCATACAATACATAATTATTATATAATACAGTATATATTTATAATCAATATATATTTTATATTAATATTAATAGAATATATAATATAGAATTGTAATTATGTAATATGAAAATTGTGTTATATTAATAACTATTATACAATATGCTATAACATAATATACTAATATAATATATAACAGCATTATATATTAATCTTATCATTAATATTATATAGTATTATATATTTTATAGACATGTGCAAACACACACATATGGGCACCAGTTTGGGGAGAAAGAAATTATGTTTATTTAAAAGTCACATCCCTATGAAGTATTACCATTATTCCCATTTTATTGATGGTGAAACTTAGATCAAAAGATCAAAACGTAAGTCACTTGTTTGATGATGCAGCTGGTAGGGAAAAGAGCTAGGATCTGAGCCTGGCAGTTTGGTTCTGAGTCTATGCTTGAGACCTGCCTGCTATTCTGATTCCCGTAGCAGGTATAGGAGGATCCCTTGCAGCCTGCTCAGAGGGATGAGTTGTCAAGGGAGGCAGGCAGTGAGGAGGTGCAGAAGGAAGGGTGATAGCTCCTGCAACTGACTTGGTGAATGTGGTCCACGAGAAGCCAGTTTCTGCACAGTCTGGTTATGCAGTGCAGTGGTCCCCCTGGAGGATGAGTGGGCAGTGGCTGCCCTTGCTCTCCTGTCAGCTCTGTTCAGCTCTGAGCCCCGATCGAGTGACTTTTGTGCTCACAGCAGCATCTGAACCACACACTCTTTCTGTGCCCTGTCTTCCTCCTCCTCTTGTTACTATCATATAGTGAGGTTTTTGGGCTTTTCTCTAAATGCAGGCATCACCAAAAGCCCCAGATCAGGAGGGATCATCATCAGGTGTGAGTTAAAGGCAGGACAGGGATGGCTGGGGAAGAGTGTCCTGTGGGGGACCTGGAGGCCCACCATCTGCCTGCTGGGTCCACAGAGGCATCCCAAAGGCTGACTTCAAAAGGGCAGAGGTAATTTTGCTGTCTTTGTTTAAAATAATAGGTACCAGCATTCAGCATCTGTCCTATCTACTTCAGATAGGTTTTCATCTCCCCCTTAGAACTACAAATAGCAAATGGCATGAGTTTCTCATGAAAAATTGACCAGGTCAACTTTTGAAATACTCTACTTCAGGAATAAAATAAAAGGATTTTGTTATACATGTTGCAGCATTCCATGTATTAAACAATCAAAAAATAAAAATAAAACTCTGGAAATAACTAGAATGACATCAATAGGGAATAATTGAATAAACTCTGGTATTTTGGGGCATCTGCCCTGTAGTACATCATGAAGCTACTTAAATAAATGAGAAAGATCAATGTGCATAAATCTGGAAAGTACATAAATCCGGAAAGATGTCCAGGTAAACATAAAGATTGCAGTCAATGAAATCAAAAGAACTTGCAGAATAATGTATGTAGGATGTTACTATTGTGTGTGTGTGTGTGTGTGAAAATGGGAAGAAAAGAAAGAAAAAAAAGTCTATATATGTATGTGCATCTGTGAACATAGCTAGTAAGAGAAACAGAATGACAAAAATGTTGTATGTTTATTATATTAGGGGACTGATTTAAAGAAAAAATATTTTATCCTGTATACTCTCGTCTAATTTCAAAACAATATCATGTATCTCTTCTGTAATCAAAAACCCAATAAACTAAGCATTGTTTATGAATAAAATAGAATAAGAAAACAAAAGTAGAATTAAATTATGGAGTTCATTGAATGCCAGAAATTAGATTTTATGTTTTATATTCTCCACCAGAATTTTCAGATGCAGATTCCATGTGACATGAGTCCTATAAAGTACTGCTATAAAATAGTTTTTGATAAAAGAATTTTTGGAATGCTGCCTAATATATTATACATGTGGAACTTCACAATACACATTACTTATCAATATCTTATCAAAGGCACTGAAAAGTCCTGCAGTTAAAAAAAAAAAATCTCAAGTGTGTTAATCTAATTTCTAAGATTTTTTTTTTATATAGAACCTCTTTCTGCATTACACTTAGGCTGTGGAATGCTCGATAAAACGTTTGGGAATAAAATCTTTGATTTTATGGCAACGGGAAGCTTCTAGAATTTTTGAGGTAGCAGAGGAATAAAACCTGAGCTGATCTTCATGGAAATGTTCAGCAAGTTCCAGGTGGTTGGAAAAGAAGATACAGGGCCCAAAGGGAGCAGGAAGGAGGATGTTCTAGCAGTTGGCAAAGAGGCAACAGTGGTCTGAAGGAGGGAAAACTATGATGGTGGAGAGTAGGGATGGCTATGATATTGCAAGGATAATGTCACCAAGACTTGATAAATAAGGGGGCAAGAGAAGCTTGAACAAAAGGATAGAGCAAATTTATATATTTGGCACCTGGGTGTTCAGTGGTGCTTTGAAATGGGGAATGCTAGAGGAGGAGCAGGTGTGGGGTCCAGGAGGCAGGTGATCAGGGGATGAGTTTAAGGAGTTGGTGAAAGATCCAATAAGCAGCTGGATGTGCAAAACTGTAACACACAATTCTTCTGAAACCACATGAACCCATCACTTGCTAGGAAGGGGGCTATTGGCCTTATTGGGCTAAATCTTGATCTGATCATCATGTTGACACCATAAAGGGATAAGATAGGATTGGGGTCTCACTTATAGGAGACAGGCACCACAATGAAAGATTCTATCCCTCAGAGAGAAAATTGCATCTCGCTAAGTGGGCACTTGACAGAGCACAGGAAGGGAATTCTTGTGTTTCTGAAATTCATTCTCTTCTCGCTGGACTTCTGAGAGCACAAACATCGAACTGTGGGCTCTTGGGCAGTGAGATTTAAAAGGTACTCAGCTCACGGGGGCAAGTCCAGTGCTGGTGCGGACGCACCCTGCAAACTACAGACATCAAGTCCCCGCTTCTAAGATCTGATTTTCAACTTCTAAATGATCCTCTGACTTTATTTCTCTTTTGTTATTCCTAAGTCCTTAACCAATCTGAGGTGAAGGTTCCAGCTCTATTTCCATTGTGCCACAAAGTTAAGAGGAGGGTCCTTTGTCCACATTCCAGCCAGCGAGTTTATAGGATGAAAGCATCCCCTGAGGCCAGTGCACAGTTGGCAGCGGAAGTTGGTGAGCAGCCTCTTCAAGGAGGGTGGGTATCAGTGTCAGCCTGTGAGGTCCAGTCACTTCTTCTCACATGGGTGTTCCTTCTCTTTTCACCCTTGGAAGTTGTAGGATCTTATTAAGGGAGAATCTGATGTTTCTTATGAATGTATGATTCTATTCCTCTGGTCATTAACCACCTTTACGTCATAACTGATCGACATCTCTAGGTGAGGAGAAAAGACCCTAAGGGTTTCTCCCACCCTGTTCACAAAACCACTAACATGCGCTTGTCTTGCCTGCTTCATGAGACAAACAATATGCACTGGGAGGATGGATGATTGAGGTTTTCATTCGTACCCGGGGTAAAGCTGTTTTGTGGCAGGAAACAAGGTTACTGTCACACCATTAAAACAGAGAGAGGCAAACCTTCACAGCCAAGCCGTGCCTCACACACCCTCAGTCGCTGCATAAAGATGAAGATGCAGCCACGCAAGATGGCAGGAAACCCTGGGAAGCACCGCTGAGCTACAGTCTGAGGGGAAGTGGCTTTGTTACAATGCAAGATCAATGGGATTGATCCGAAGATGAGCTATCAGGTTGCCAGTGGGCCCTGTTCTTCGGATCAGAAGAATCTGGCTGAGCCTTTGGGGCTTTCTGGTAACTCTGAGTCTAAATCCAGTTGCATCTTTCCAGAGCCTTTCATCCCCTTCCTCACTCCCAGCCATGAAAATACACAGTGGAATACACAGTTCATTCGAATCATATTGCTGTTAGTAACCCCTGAAAGCATCTACTCCCTAGTGCTCTATTTTATCAAGAAAAAATTTGTCTGAGACTGGGAACTGGTTTTGTTTGTGGCAGAGCTAGGTGTCCTGGCTTCCTGGTGAGTGTTAATCATGACATATGTCCCTCCTCAAGTGAATAGAAGCAGCACAGGGATTGAACGTCTACCAAATGCCGGGCAGCATACTGTGCCCTGGCGAAACAAACATGGAAATTAAATGTTTGCTTGAGGCACAAACACTGCACTGGAGAAACTGGGTGTTTTAACCTGGCCTTACAAGATAGGACAGTCCCTGCTCCAGAACAGAACATCTCATGAAAGAAGGGGTTTTGCATTTTTGATCCACTGTTGCATCCTCAGGCCCTGACACAGGGCCCAGTACATAGGAATTGATGCATAAATATTTTTTGAATGAATGATGATTAGAGGCTTGTACAGGATTGGCAGGGCACGGTGGCTCATGCCTGTAATCCTAGCACTTTGGGAGGCTGAGGTGGGCAGATCACCTGAGGTCAGGAATTTGAGACCAGCCTGGCCAACATTGTGAAACCCCGACTGTACTAAAAATACAAAAATTAGCCAGGTGTGGTGGTGTGCACCTGTAATCCCAGCTAGTCAGGAGGCTGAGACAGGAGAATCACTTGAACCTGGGAGGCGGAGATCGCAGTGAGCCAAGATCACGCCATTGCACTCCAGCCTGGGTGACAAGAGCGAAACTCCATCTTAAAAAAAGATGCTATATTCTCATCACATTCAAAGTGATTCATTTTGCCACCAAAGTCACTTAGATTCAGAGAAAGTTCAGGAGAATGTTGTCATGAGATGGATTTTGGAAGACAAGTTCTCAAAGAAACACAGAGGGAAGTAGATTTTAGGTAAAGCGAAACAGCACCACCTGAGGTATGGAGGCTTGAATTGAATGCATGCCAAGGACCTGGGAAGGAGGTGGTCAGCCCTGTTTATAATCAGAGCCCACCCCTGCGTAGATTGATATGGTAGAGGAAGAGATCAGAACTGTAGGAAGATACCAGGGGCCCAATCATGAAGATTTTCCCAGCCGCACAAAGGAAATTTTATTTTTTTTTGGCAATGGGAACCCCAGAAGGAGACTTCTTGCTGTAGTTAACCACTTCTGACCTGTGGAGAAGGAGAGAAACAAAAATACATCCTTGCTGGTGGCTATGACGTTTGCCGTCTCTGAGATTGTGAATGTTCCAGATGAGATCTTCAAACGAGTGAAGACTAAAATGTCTCAGCGCTCTCATGGCAGATGTAGTCTGCTCTGGTGCCTCTGGTCCAATCTGGTCCCTTGGAATCCAAATAGTCCCCTATTCCTGTAGTGTTTGCAGGAAGCTTAGCAAGCTCACTTCCATTAAACGCCAGATTTCAGGGAAGGGCTGGGGAAAAGGTGTGAGATGTGGGTTCCAATGATCTTTGCAGCAAGTAGGGAGAAGAGTGTGTTGCAGAAAAGACAGGGAAATGAATATTCTTAAAAAGTTAAGTAACTCTGTTTGGAGTAGCCTTATATGAGGGAGGTATCAGTGTTGGAGTTAAATGAGCATGGACTTAAATTTAGACTTTGTCACGTAATACCTAGATGATTAGGGTTTTCGCTTAACCTCTCTGAACTCAAATTCCTCATGTAAAAATATGGATGGTAGAACCTATCATATAGGGTCACTGTGAAATAGAAATGAGATGCTTGTGGAAATACTGGCTAGTAGGTTTAGCTCTTCTTCCAATAACAGGGTTGATTCTGCAGAGCATTAACAGAGGGAAAGCTAGCATTCTTGACTCTCAGAGGAACTAATTTTCAGGATGGGAAGGAATTGACCATAGGGTGAGGCTGTCAATAGCTGAGGAGTGAGGAAGGACTAGATGCGGGTCAGTGGGTAATCAGGAGAGGGTGTGCAAACCCTCCTGCTGGTGCAGAGGAAGGATGGGTTGGGGCTGGAAGACCTAGGGGCCTGGGAGTGTGCTAATAATTTTGACATTGGGAACTGCAAACAAAAAATGAGGGAGGGAGTTTTTGAGTGAAAGATATTTCTAGTTTGATTACAGTGTAAAGTATGTTGGGGGTGAAGTGGGTTGAGGAAGAGAGGCAGGGTAGTAAGCTGTAAAACTTTAGAGATATTAGGGATAATTTTGGAAACCCTAGGGTCTTGAGACAAGAGATACAGATTTTACGGAAGTCTAGAAAATTCGCAGCCAAGAAGAAAGAGGAATGGCACCTCCACCCACCCTTCTTTTATTCCTTCTTCCAGCATTGGGACTTATCAACCTTCTTGGTACCTAGGGTTCAAGTCCTCGCCAGAGGATCCCTGTGAGACTTCATCATTGAGTCTTCCCTGGATGAAGGAGGCTGAATGTGGGGCAGGTAGTGTGGAGAACACATTCTCCCTCTACCACTTTCTCTTTCACATCAATGGACAGATCTCCCCCTGTTCTCTGCCAGTTCTCTCCCCTCAGTTACACGTGCACACTTCCCTGGGCTGGAGGCTGGACCACCTGTGCCCCAGCATCAGCGTGTTGGGAGTGGGCACCCTGCCATCTCCTCGTGTCCTTTGAAAGCAGTTTCTCTTGTGCCCCATTCTGAGGGTCTGGCCTGTGTTGTCGACCAGATCTTGCCTTGCAGAAGGCTGGGCCAGATTCCCAGTGAAAAACCAATGCTGACATTTAATTTAAAAGCCAAGATGCTACTTAGTAAAAGTTTGTAAAGTTATATCTCAGCTGTTCTTGTAGATAAAACCTACTTCCAAAAAGGAATGGGGTTCTGTTAATTTGAAATACCTTTCTGATGACATTTTAACAGTTGGGGAACACATAAATATCGAGATGCCATTCTACCTAAGTCAAAGTGTGTTAAGATGGATGTCCCAATGTTTCTATTACATATGGGAGTACAAGGATCACATAAAGGGACAGAATCATTTATTCAACAAATATTGATTAAGTGCACTCAATGCGAATGCTGGGGGTTCAAAGATTAATAAGACATAGGAGTAAAGATTGCACATGAAAAATATTGCATCATTTCTCTGCTTAAGACCCTTTACAACCTTCTGCTATATTTCAAATAACCTCCTAAACATAGTTGATAAGACCCTATATGATCTGACCCCTGCTTGTGGCTCCATATTTAACTCATACTTCTTATGCTTCTTGACTACCCAGTTCCTATAAGAAGTTCAAACATGACAAGCTCTTTCTGGCCTCAGGGCCTTCTCACAGATTGCTGTTTCTTATTGAAAACCCCCTTCCTTCATGCAACTGGATGCTACTTATCCCTCAGGTCCTAGTTAAAAATGTTACCACCCTAAAAGGCCTTCTAGAATGATTCTTGCTACTATTCCACCACCATTATTCTTTATTGGAGCACCTAGTTTGTTCCTTCTGTAGCACAGATAATACTTTAAAATCATCTATTTATTTATTGACTTGTACAACACCTTCCCCTCTCTTGGGTTGAGAGCCCCCTCAGAACAGGAACCACACACGTTTTTTCTATTGATGTGTGTGGACCCTACACCTCATACATGCTATGCACAGAGAAGATGTTGCGTGCATATTTATTGAATGAACAGAGAAGATGTTGCGTGCATGTTTATTGAATGAACAGAGAAGATGTTGCGTGCATGTTTATTGAATGAATTCATGCATACATGAACACATTTGTCAATGGAGGCTCAGACAATTCTCTCACTCCCCAAATGACTACTGGGGAGCCCAGAATTCCAGTATTGAATCCATTCCTGAAAACACGTTAAAATACCGTAACAGTTTCAGCTGAGCAGAGCCCAGAGCACTCTGGCCCTGACAAGGGAGGGACTATTTCAGAAATTAGGCAAGGCTGTTCATAAAAGCTTCAATTTGATCTGGATTTTGAGGATGAGGAGTTTTCCAGGACTCTGTAGAACAGGGCATTTCAGGGCATGGTGGCTCATGCTTGTAATCCCAGCACTTTGGGAGGCTGAGGTGGGTGGATCACAAGGTCAGGAGATCGAGACCATGCTGGCTAACACAGTGAAACCTCGTCTCTACTAAAAATACAAAAAATTAGCTGGGCGTGGTGGCATGCACCTGTGGTCCCAGCTACTTGGGAGGCTGAGGCAGGAGAATTGCTTGAACCCAGGAGGCGGAGGTTGCAGTGAACCAAGATCACGCCGTTGCACTCCAGCTTGACGACAGAGTGAGACTGCATCTCAAAAAACAAAAAACACAAAACAAAACAAACAAACAACAAAACAGGGCATTTCAGGCAGCCGAAGTAAACAACATGCCAGATTAGATAACACACAAACACTATTTTAGTATAAGCATGTCCTATGCAGTTTTTGGGTCACACTTATACTAAGCTGTACTTGTTGTTTGTCTCAAATTCCACATTTAAGTGAGCACTGTATTTATTTGGTAACATTATGTGTATACCAGTGTGAACCAGCAACAGCACAGCATGCTTGGGCTTTGGGAAAGATCAGGGGTGTATGGAATTCAGTGCCTTGGGGAGCATCGGATGTCAAGTTCCAAGGCTGGAGAACATTAGCATGTGTAAGTCCCTAAGCACTGGGCCAAGGAGCATGGCTTTCTTTCTGTGAGCAACGGTTTCTAAGCAGGAGAGTAATCGGATCAGATTTTCTCAAACATCTGAGCACAAACACCTACCTTCTTCCATCACAGAGAAAGCCCCCCTTCTAGACTGGTGCTGGTGATGTAAACTCCATGGTAGGCAGGGGACATGCCTTGTCTTTGGTCTGACTGTATTATTTGTGGGAATAGATTTGTGTTTAAATTCTGTGTGATCTGGACAAGTTGCTTCCCCTCACTGGGTGTTGGTCAACCCACCTCTAAAATGAAAGGGTTGCCCAGATGTCTTCAAGATTCTGTTGCATTTAAACAGCTTTGGGGTCTTGCCTGGAGATCCTATAAAAACATTCTAGGGAACTGTCAGGAGGCCAGGACTCTAGTACCCACTCTGGATGATTTCTGCCCATGTGGCATTTCCGCCTCCTTCCTTAGAAAGTCTTATGATGGGTTCTTTAAAAGCAGAGCCGGAGGCAGGGATGGTTCCTTTGCAAGTGATTTATTGGGAGAGCGTTTTATTATTTATTTATTTTTAATGGAGTTTTGCTCTTGTTGCCCAGGCTGGAGTGTGATGGCGTGATCTCGGCTCACCACAACCTCCACCTCCCGGGTTCAAACGATTCTCCTGCCTCAGCCTCCCCAGTAGCTGGGATTACAGGCATGTGCCACTACACCCAGCTAATTTTGTATTTTTAGTAGAGACAGGATTTCTCCACGTTGGTCAGGTTGGTCTTGAATTCCTGACCTCAGGTGATCCGCCCACCTTGGCCTCCCAAAGTGCTGGGATTACAGGCGTGAGCCACCGCACTTGGCCTTTTTTTTTCGTTAAAAAGGGGGGGGGAGGAGAGAGAGAGACTAAAGGGAGTAGAATACAGCAAAAGAAAATAAACTAAGGCAGGATGTTCTCTCAATTGGAGACTTGTGCTAATCTGATCTCACAGGGAGCTCTATACTAGAAAGGATGCCACAGAGTTGCTCCAGCATGAAGCAGGGGGTCCGAAGTTTTGTACCCACATATCAGTTACTCATGGGCTGCCTGCTTCCCTGGGAGCATTCTACCTGGCTGAGCCTCATCTGTAGAATGGACCAGCACAGGTTCTGGGGTACAGAGGAGCAGACAACGTCTTGCTGTCCTGGGGAAGGTGGGATTGGCAAGGCTCAGTATTGTCAGAGTTTGTGATGGGCCCCATTGAAGCTGGAGGGATCAACAGAGAAAGCATGAAACTGGGGTCCCCTCTGTAGGAGGAAGGAGGGGGACTAGGCCTTGAAGGCTCACTCCAGGCATAGTGAGCTCTGGCCTTGAAAAAATAACCCGCTCGGTGGTAATAATGGTACACACTCTGTGTGGTTAGTTACTATGAAGATTAACGGGAGAATGTATGTAAGGTGCTGAACATACATTCTCCTGATCTTCTTTTTAACATCAGTCACTCACACCTTAGTAAGAAGTTTAGAGCACATTGTCCTAATATCTTAACAGCCTCCATTTTTTTCTGATTGAGAAATGAAGGTATATTTTCTTATTAAATGAAGCAGAGATATCTGCAGTCAGCCTAGGGTATTTAGAAGAGAGTTTCAAGGTCTTCCCAGGGCTTAAAAGTTTACCCTCAAAGCACTCGCCATTGCTCTAACTCTAGTGATTTCAATGCTTCTTCAGACAATGTTATGGAAGGCTTCAGGGAGTGGGGCAGACCTGGGTGGAACTTGTTCTCGGCATATTGCCTGAGGAAAACCACACGCAGATGGGCTTGTGCTGATTTGAGGAAACAGAAGGAAAGTAATTCATGGTTTCAAAACTTGACATTTTTTAGCTTCCCACCAGATATGTCATGTGTACTATATTTGCTGCACTTCTTGGCCTGACTTTCCCAGCTCAAGATTCAGGAATTATACTTGCCATTTCCTCCCAACATGGGTGAGAGAAGCAGGCAAGGAGGGAGGGCACTGGGGCCTGGTGACAGAGGAGAAAGAGGGTGGGCTTTGGAGCCGTCCAGACCAAGGTCCAAATGCTGGCCCCGGAACTGAGTCGTGCATTAGTGAATCATGTAGTATGGCATGATTGTGCTCAGGGCTCCATTCTCTGAGCCTGACTCCCGCATCTGTGAGATGGGAATACTTTCTAGTTCCCAGGCATGATGCAAGGATTAAAGGGGCATCAATCTACACAGTGCTCATATCTGGCTGCACACAGGTCATCCTGTACCATGATAACAACATACCTATTTCTACAGCTCTCATGGAGTTATTATCTTCCCTACAAAACCTGTTAGAGTCTCACAACAGTAAACATTAGAGGCAGAATTCTGACTCATCAGCTCTTTCACTCGGAAGTGGGGGGCACTTACCACTCTACTCTTCTGCCTCCTGAATCTGTTCGCTTCTTCTCTCCCCAACAAGCTTTGTGGAGCAGTGTCTCATGAATTGTCTTCCTATGGAGAGAAGTGGAGAGAAGTCCCAGGGTGAGAGATGGAGGTGGTCTCTAAAAATGGTCTCATGGAATGTGAATCTGACCTCTGTCAGCCCTGCCAGGTCAATGTTTCTATCAGTGATGAGGAGAAGGACCCAGAAGATGCAAGCTTCTGCCTATGAGTGGCACATCTGGACAGGACGATGGCATACCCCATGCTAGGACCATGTGCTAGAGAGGGAAGGAGGACAGATGTGGACCATCCACACCTGTGTGATATTACAGAGCCTGGTGGGGAGAGGGAGGAAAAGAGGCTTAGTTGGGACAAGGGCCTGGGTCCCAGGTATGGGTCCCAGGGCAGAAAATATGCTGTCCATGGGAGAGAGTGGCTACATCCAGCCAGCATCCATACACAGAGGGGTTAGCGCCAGGGGATTTGAGACAGTGTCATCACGGCTTCAGGTGCACCTTGGCATTACTGCCCCATCATGGTTCCTAGACCAGAACGGTTCCAGGACATTGGGGTGCAGAGAACATCTTGCTCTCCAGCAGGGAGGTGGGCTTCACAGGCTTAGTGTTGTCAGAGCTCATGACGGGTGCCATCAAAGCTGGAGAGATCAATAGAGAAGGCATAAGATTGGGGCCCCCATTCTAGGAGCAGGGAGAGGGCTAGGGCTCAGAGGTTCACTCCCGGCACAGTGAGCTCTGGCCTTAAAGAAATAATGCACTCAGTGGTTAGTGGAAAATGAAATCTGTCTACTCTACACTCCGGTTTCTGCAGTCATCCATATTTTGCTCAGAATGGCTTGGGGTGATGGGGCTGCTGCTGTGCCTCTGAGCCCTGTCCTATGTCCTCAGCCCTTTCCTTGTTGTTTGTAATATTGTCCTATTCCCTCAAGAACAGGCCCACCTCAGGTGCACATGGGGCTCCCTGGCTCTCTTACCGGAGACTTCCCAGGTGAAGAGGAGGGTGCACCCCATCTCCCTCTCCATGACCTTCTGCTTCTTCCACCATCTTTACCGCATCCCTGAGGGAATGACCCTCATGGGGAGAATCCCCCTTCCCCAGCCCTCCCCAGGACCTCACCTCGTCCTCCAGACCTCCCATGTCACACATTGCCCGTGTCTATGTATGGGGATGGTGCCAGTGACCCAGAACTGTCAGCTCCTTCTTTCATGCTCACTTAGACGGCATTACAGGCATCTTGTGCAGAGAGGTTCCACTTAGAGAAAGCATCTGAGCAGTATCTGGTCTAGGCCCTCTTGCCTTTCACTGACCCAGAGAAAAGGGTACCTGGGTGTTTCTCTTTAGTGTCTATGCAAGGGAATTTGTGCACAATTTGTCTCTCTTTCTGAGAAGGGGCCAGTGATGCTCGTCTTAATTGCCTACTGCCCAATATAGGACTTAGCAGAGACTAAAACAGAGCCTTGGACTCTGAGTGTGCACTGGGCTGAGCCCCAGAAGCAACTGTAGGCTCTGCCCAGGACTGCTGGAGCTGGTCTCGGAGCCTCTCTCCTATTCAGAATTCTGGTCACCCAATGTCCTTGTGACCACCAGGCCCCAGAGTAGCCTGGGTCTGCAAAAAAAGCCTCCATCTCTTGCTCCATATGCCTCCGTGAGCTGTTTCTCATGAGCTCTTCAGCTCCTTGAAAACTGGAACAAAAATATTCTTCCACCCTGGAAATGCCCCCTCAAAACCATGTTCTGCACGCCCCACCCCCACCTATCGGGCTGCCTTTCCTGAGCCCGCGTGGCTCTACTTGGATCTCCAGCGTTCTGTGACTACTTGCTTAGGGTGTGTGTATAGAAGGGAGGTTTGGTCCTATTACATCAGAATACTGGAAATGGCCCCATATTTCTCTCCTATGGGACTTAGTTTCCCTCACCTGCCATCACCACACCACTGCCTTCCATGGCTGAGTAAGCCCCTTCCTGAGACTACTCTACCCTCTCTCACTCGCCTCCTCCCTTTCTTCCACATCCACTCTCCCTCCCTCAGGGATGACTGGTGTGCATCCTGAGGACTGACCTGGGATCTCCCTCTGCTCTTCTTACCATGCCTTTGCTTGTGCCGTGCTCTCTCTGCTGCGATGCTGTCTCCACCCTCCTTTCCTTGCCTAATTCCTGCTCATTTTTCAGCCACTGATCTCAGGTATTTATTACCTTTTGCAGGGAGCCTACTCAGACTCTACTTCACCTCTATCCATCTCAGCTTGAGGCCCTCCTCCATGTCCCTGTAACACTCTGTGGTTACCTCTATATGGCAGAATGGCCAGAGCATGGATGACTCTGGCTACACTTAAGCATTAAGTCCATGAACATCTTCAAACCTCAGTTTCTTCATTTGCAAAATGGAGATGACAGTAGAGTCTGCCTCATAGGTTGGGGTGAGGTCTTGGCTGGGTGAGGCACATGAATTATCTATGAGCTTGGCATGGTACCCAGCACCCAGTGAGCGGGGCTATCTGCACCTGGTATTTTTAGTGTCTATTCAAGGGAGGTTGTGTGCAGTTTGTCTCTCTTTCTGAGAAGGGGCCAGTGATGCTCATCTCAATCACCCTACTGCCCAGTACGGGGCTTAGCAGAGACTAAAACAAAGGGAGTAAAGGACAGAGTAAGGAGAGGCACAGCAGCTCCAGCCATCACTACAAATTAGAGCTCATGATTCATTGGAAGTGGTGAGACAAACAGATCTCACCTTTTATCTCACCAGGTTTATCTTTTGTGATTATGTGGCGGTGTTTGGAATAGTAGCTGAAGGGCCCTTCCTTCTTAGTCTGATTCTTAAGCAGATGTATTGATTTATCTTATGGATGTGAGTATGTGAATGTGTGTGTATGTGTTGGGGGGTTCCCTGGACTCATAGCTAGCACTGATAGAAAACCCCTGTCTTCCAGGCATGCAACAGAGAGACAGATCCCGGAGGGATGGGTTTAGCCCTGGGTCAGCTGCGGTGGGGACCTGAGGATCTGCCACGATTCTCATCCAAGTGACTGCGGCTTGAGAGTAAATGCCAGGGCTGCTGCTGGGGTCCCAGGGTATCTCCGACCTGGAGATTGATGATGGGTTTTGTTATATTTCTGAATAATTAAAGAGCAAGTTCCATTTGTGAGGACTTGCTCTGAGCTATCACAATGTATTAGTGGTCAAATAAGCTGCATGTATATGATTTTAAAAGGAGAACAAGAAACCTGCAGCTGAGAAGACAGAGTTTAGTGCTATAAATAATCATGTTCCACACATGGTGGCTGTATCATAAGAAATGCCATTTATTGAAGAACCACTGCCTTTCAGGTCCATTTGCATATACACACCATTTCAGTTCTTCAGCACAGTCAGTCTGGAAAGATCTGGAATGGGGTGTGAACAGATGGGGACTTGATGTGCTTCTTGGGATCAGACATTTTTCTCAGCCATAGAATCATTCAGACCAGAGCTCTCAGCAGACACTGAAAGGGTGACACCGTGGGCAGGCAAGTCCTCTCTTCCTCTCTCTCTCTCTCTCCCCGAGTCTCAAACTTTTACTGTTTTTGTTTTTCCATAAAATGGAGTTGAATGTGTCAGACTTGCCCATATTATGGGGTTGTGATGGTGGTCAGAATTGGCAATGCATGTACTGTAAAAAACTATTTTGGTTGAGATAAGGAGGTGATATGGTTTGGCTCCATGTCCCCACCCAAATCTCATGTCAAATTGTAATCCCCATGTGTTGGGGGAGAGACCTGGTGGGAGCCGATTGGATCATGGGGGTGCTTTCTAATGGTTTAGCACCATCCTTCAAGTGCTGGCTCATGATAGAATTCTCACAAGATCTGGCTGTTTAAAAGCATGTAGCATGTTCTTCCTCACTCTGTTTCTCTCCCGTCACCATGTGAAAAAAGGTGCTTGCTTTCCCTTCGCCTTTTCCATGATTGTAAGTTTCCTGAAGCCCCCCGAGTCATGCTTCCTGTTAAGCCTATCAAACCTCTTTTCTTCATAAGTTACTCAGTCTCAGGTAGTTCTTTATAGCAGTGTGAGAACAGACCAACACAAGAGGTATCATTTGTATTAGGAGATGTGACTTATCCCCTCTTTTAATTTGTGGGGTTTGCCTCTGAGTGACCCTACGCATTTCCTCCCTCATAACTTGGTAAACTTGGCAATAGGTCGTTTCCTGTAAACCCGCCTTGTAAAAGGATGATTTCTAAGAGCTGGAGTAAATCAGAGCCAGAGGCCTGTAGGGTGATTGCTGGGGCTTCTGAGAACCAAACTGGAACATCCCCTTTTGCTGTACCCAAAATAAGTAAATGCAGGCAGGAACCAGAAGTCACTGAGGGCTCAGAAGTAGTGTTTATTTACAGAGAAAAGATAATAAATTGTGCCTAGCAAACTATCTTTGGAATATAATTATAGGTAATCCAAAAGAACAAAACTAGCCCAACCTCAAGGGAATGAATAATCCCTAATGCCATGGCATAGAGAGACAGATGTTAGCCATTGTTTACAGAACTTGGATGGACAATTATTACAACAGATAAAAGTCATATACTGAGGATATCTGAATTTGCTTAAAAGAATATTCTTTGGTTTCAGTCACTGATAGATAGGCAGATAGATAAGGATCGAATGAACTGTTTTATCTTAGCTGTTGATTTTTCTTTTTTTTTATTTTTTTATTTTTTTTTATTATACTTTAAGTTCTAGGGTACATGTGCATAACGTGCA
>NW_012116699.1:3388433-3392131 GCF_000951035.1 Colobus angolensis palliatus | reverse complement strand
CTCAGTTGAAAATGCAGAAATCACCAGTCTTCTGTGTCCTTCGCGCTGGGAGTTGGAGACTGGAGCTGTTCCTATTCGGCCATCTTGCTCCGCCCCCCCTCGATTTTTCTTTTGATCAAAGAAACATTCATATATTTTTCAAAAACATGGAAAGGGCCTTGTATTCAGAACTGAAGGGTTTGTAATAGAATTGCAGTGGAGCAATTCCTTGAAGCACCTTGAAGCCTCTGGGCATGTGATGTGTATTTCTTGTAAAATAAAGGATTTGGTCCAGATTCATGCATAATGCCTATGCCCGCTTCAACAGCCTACAGTCTACTCATAACAGAGGGGTTTAGCTGGAAAATTCTCATTGTCTGGACCGGTGTCATGAAGTGGCTAATGGAGCAGCCATCATACATTTTAATTGTAGCAAGAAAGCAACTTTTTGATCAAATGAGTGAGTGTAAACATTTGGTAACTTCCTGCATGAGTGCAAATGAAAAGCAATTATATTAGAGCTGTTATTTTTTCCTCAAGAATGACTTCCTTTCTGTGGCAATAGGAAGCTTTCAGAAAATTATTCTTTCTGGCACTGCTGGTGTTTAAGCACCAGAATGAACCTGCATTCAATAATTTAAAGTAACTTTGTTTTCCAAGTTAATTAATTGAATGATTCTTGATGTTTGACAATGAAATACAACATGGGAACAGCATGAGGCAGTTTCTCCCTTTCATTTTAAAAAAAGAGTCTTGTCTACTCCATTTCATATTAGGGCCACCATCATTATCCAGAATGAAGGGTGAGTGGGGAGAGGCTTGATGAGTGAGACTCTTTCCAGAGACATAAAATAATCTAGACCAGTATTTCTCAAATTTTTGTGTGCATGTAAAGACTCTGGGGCTCTTTGCACAATGCAGAATATGATCCAGTAGGTCTGGTATTGGACCTGGGGTCTCTCAGGTAAAACCTATGATGCTAGTCCATAAACCCCACTTTAAGATCTCTATCACTGTCTCTGCATCTATAGCCATACAGCTGGGGCTGGGATAAGATATTCTCAGTATCCACCTGGACCCTCTGCCCTGTGCTTTAATTAAGGTGGAGGTTCTCAGAGTAAATAGATCTGTCCACCACAGCTATGGCTGAAATCAGAGGCAGGTCAGGAGGATGTGACACAAGTATCAAAAGTATCAGCTGCACTAGGGCATAGAGGAGCATAAGAAGATTGTATCTGGCACCTACAGTGACCAGACACAGATGTCAACTGCCGGATGCACTAGAAACCCACAGCTCCGATTCAGAGCTAGCCCTGAAACAGACCCAGCTCCTCAAGTCAGACCTAGGAACAGATATTCAAAAGTAGGTACCATGAGAGCTGAACAGATATTCAAAAGTAGGTACCATGAGAGCTGGGTACAGACGTTGCAAAAATTGTAGCCCAGTGAAGGTTCTCAGATCAGAGCCTGGGTATTGATTTGGCGTCTGCACCCTTGCTGTCACTCAGCTTCTCAGAAGTGCACTAGCTTCTACATGTGAGGTCAACCTGATCAGTCTGGGGGCTGCAGATGGAGCTTGGGCATGAGAGGGGTGGGCTCCGCATACTCACACATCCTCACTGAATTGGATTGCAGTAACCCTCACTCCTATACACTGAGCTAACTGGCCAGGCTTTCAAGAACAACCCCAGCTTCATGGCTGCCTTGCTGTTCTCTTAGGCTTTTAAAAGAGTACTCTAAACACATTTTTTTTCATTACTCACTTATGAACAGCTGTTGGCTGAAGGGGTCCCTTTTGGGATCACAGAGAGTTAAAGACAAAAGAAGAGAAGTAGGGTTGTGTAATATTCTTTGACATTCCAAACATTATAAATACCAGAGAACATCCAAATCACGAAGAGGAGGGGAGTCAAGCCTAACCCTGACGAGGTCACCCACTATACATACACATAGCATGACAAGGTGCTGTTCTAGGGTCCAGGACTGGATTAATTTTTATAAATTTGGCATGGCCAGAAGGATTTAAAAACTGATATCCAACCAGAGAATCCAATATAGACTTTGGTTCTGGGGGGGTGGCAGTTATTCAGCAAGTGATGAAGAAAGGAAACAAAAGAAGGAGTTGGGAGTCTCTGGGCTGTAGAAATGAGTGAGGGCAAAGAGAGTTGGGGAAGGAAGCAAATCAAATGCATCTGTCCTGCCTATGCACAAATGAGTCCTTGAGCATCCAAAGTTCCATGGCATTAGCTACTCAACGAGGATGTAGGTGGGTTGGTCAGGTTTCAAAGCACAAAGCTGGCATAGCTGAGAGCCAGCAGGGAAAGACCATATACATATTTCTCAAAAAAAAAATCAATAAGAAAATTAAATGACATTGAAGGGATATTGGGACCATTTATCTGCTTTTTTGGAGGATAAATGTTTTGCAAATACACTTCATTCCTTTTATATTTTTATGATGAAAGACATTATTATGTCTTTTACATAATTACTTAATAAACTAAAAACTGCTTCTTCTTCTACCTCTACTTTGTAGATTTTTGAAATACTATTTACCTGGACATGAGAGCATATTCTTCTTGTCAACTGAACTGGTGGGTTTGGCAACATTTAATTTCTTGAAGAGCTGTCTATCAACATTGTGGCGGAAAAAAAGAAGTCATATACAATGTACCAGCATGAATATTCACTGCCTGCAACAATAACAATGACAAAATATTATAATAATGATAATACTAGTACTAGCAACAATGACAGCAATAATACTAACTACAACAATTGAGGTGGAGAAAGAGATACCATGGTGAGGTAGCCCAATACTCAAATTCCTGGTATCTCCTTCTGATTCAGAAACCTTTGGTATGAATCCCTTTAAGTGACAATTTCATGCACAGAAAAGGAAGTTAATTGTACATAATTCATAGGGTTATAAACAACTCACAAGGTTGTGAGGGAAGTGTATTATGAAACAAAATAAAAGGAAAGGAAGAAAAGAAAAATGTGTCCTGGGTATTTTCTAGCACATAGTAGGTTCCTCATAAATGATTGTCTCCACATCTGTTTTCCTGATCTCGAAGCCAGTTTAACAACTTTTGAAGAGTTTTCAAAAAGAAGAAAAATGGTACTACAAACAGATGAATCAAGGCATGTCTGAATTATTTTCTCTCACGCAAAACAGTGTTATCTCTAGAGTCATTTGCGCTACCATTCCCCATCAACAATAGAGATGGCCTCTTTTACTCCATGGAGTTTCACTTTAGAAGTGTTGACCTGAAGATGGCCAAACAGGAACAGCTCCAGTCTCCATCTCCCAGCGCGAAGGACACAGAAGACCGGTGATTTCTGCATTTTCAACTGAGGTACTGGGTTCATCTCACTAGGGAGTGCCGGACAATCGGTGCTGGTCAGCTGCTGCAGCCTGACCAGCGAGAGCTGAAGCAGGGCGAGGCATCGCCTCACCTGGGAAGCGAATCCCTTTTCCTAGCCAGGGGAACTGAGACACACAACACCTGGAAAATTGGGTAACTCCCACTCCAATACTGCGCTTTAAGCAAACGGGCACACCAGGAGATTATATCCCACATCTGGCCGGGAGGATCCCACGCCCACGGAGCCTCCCACATTGCTAGCACAGCAGTCTACAATCTAACCACAAGGCAGCAGCAAGGCTGGGGGAGGGGCGCCCGCCATTGCTGAGGCTTAAGTAGGTAAACAAAGCC
>NW_012116699.1:3316550-3383261 GCF_000951035.1 Colobus angolensis palliatus | reverse complement strand
TAACAAACCTGCATGTTATGCACATGTACCTTAGAACTTAAAGCATAAAAATAATAAAAAAGAAAAAAAAAAGTGTTGACCTAACTCTGGCCTCACACAGATCCCTCCCTTAGCCATAAAGTGAGATACTTCAATAATTCAAAACTGAGATGAAAAGACAGCGTTTATTCAGAAAGATGGTGGTCAAAACAATTTTTGAAAAACAGACTGAGAGTGAGTACATACACAATAATATATGTGAATTCAGTTCTTATGTGAGAGGCAGTGTGCTAAGAACTATATAAAGAAAATCTAGTCGAATGTTCAAAACAACCAATAAAGGCAGGGAGCTTATGATCTCCACTTTACAGGTGAGGAAACCAAGATTTTAGTGGCCATTAAGCCAATTGTGCAAAGTCACAGAGATACCAAGTAGCTAGCTAAAATTCAACAGGCTTTCTCCAGATCCCAAGTGTGGAACCTTGACTTTATCCTTGCAGAGGGCAGAAAATGCATACTATACACAGAAGGAGAAAGGGCAGGAAGAGAGGAAAAAGAGACTGAGAGGGAGAAGTTTAAAAAGAAAGGTAAACAAAGTTTATTAAGAAACAATGATAGTCAATCATTGAATGAGACTGGAGACTATTATTCTAAGTTATGTAACTCAGGAATGGAAACCCAAACATCGTATGTTCTCACTGATATGTGGGAGCTAAGCTATGAGGACGCAAAGGCATATGAATGATACAATGGACTTTGGGGACTTGGGGGGAAGAGTAGGAGTGGGGCGAGGGATAAAAGACTACAAATATGGTGCTGTGTATGCCGCTCGGGTGATGGTTGCACCAAAATCTCACAAATCACCACTGAAGAACTTACTCATATAACCAAATACCACCTGTACCCCAATAACATATGGAAAAATAAAATTTAAAAAGGAAACACAAATAATTGAGTTGCTTACTAAAAAAAAATTACTTGACTTTTTTAACTGTTTTTTTTTCCTTCCTAATAACCCACTTTTGAAACACATTAGAATCTTAAGACCTTGAATAAAATATTTTAAAAAAAGCTAAACTTCTGTCTAGAGGCAACACATTTGTACACACGAAGAACACATCGCTTTACATGTTTTTAAGAACTTTATTCTCAAAGGAACAGTCTTATTTCTACAGGCTGTAATTCATGCTGGCTTGGCTGGACCTTATTTTTCTCCTCACAGTCCCAGTGGTGAAATGTCATTTTCAGTTTGTGTCTATAAATAGACCTATAGACACCACCGACCTTCGTGGACGAAGCCCCATGCCATTGATGGAATTATTTTCATACTGGAATGGCCCCCAGGAATTCAACCAAATGTGGAGCAGTGATAGTTTGTTATCACTCAACAACCTTTTCAATCTGGTACGTCTTCCCTCAGTGATCTTTAAATTCTTCATCTCAAGAATCACAAGACACTCTCTGTTGCTCGCAAACATTTTTTTTTTTCTCGGCCTTCAATTGTTGTAGGATTTTAATTATTTTAGACTTTTTGTTTAAACCATTTGATACCCCCACCTCTTTACAATTGGTCATCTGAACTGCCTAATTTGTTGACTTTATTTTTTTCAGAATGAAACTACTTTAACATCCAAATGTCTGCATACTCAGCTTTAAAGGGTGAATTTCCCTTTGATACCATCCACCTATTCCTTCACGTTAAAAGCCAAAGTGTGTGCGCTTTTGTTGAAATTGTCTCCATCTCAACTCCAGGTCAGGCAGGAACTCAAGTTTAGAGGATCGGTCCAGTCAATATCCTTGGCCACAGTGATTGGTTGAAGAATGGGCACGTGATCCTATACAATCCCAGGAGTGTTTTCACATTTTAGTAAGTGAGGTGTGCTCTTTCCTTTTGAACTGTAATATGAAAAGATGTGAGACTCCAGGGGCTGATGGTCACCCTACTACCATGTATCCCTGTGAGGATTAATCCAACTCAGAGGAGAGCAGAACTGAGAGATGAAGGGTGGCTGGCCCTGCTGATAATGAGCTCCTGGGAATATTGCCTCTGCATCATATTACCAGGGATGGCTTCATGGGCACGTAGTGACTGCAATCACACATGACCCTATGGTTGGGGTTTAATGCTCTACAGCCATTGTCTTAAAATTACTAATAAATGTATCCTCAGAATTGTATTTAGTAAGTAAAGTTCAATGGGACAATGGAGTGTGAACCAGGAGCTTGGAGCTATGGCTCATGAATGGTTCTGCCTCCTGCTACTCTGCTCCCTCCCTGGGACAAGTTCTCCACAGCTTGGTCTCTGCTCTAGAGGGCTGTGACTACACCTGGCCTCCTGCTCCCTGCACCCTATAGCTGATCTGCAATAGGTGCTTTTCTTTGCCAGGCTTGGTGGCTGGCTAACATCCACAGGAGAAGACCTGTGTCATGCAGCAACTTAGGGAAGAGCTAGATGGTGACCATCTTTGTCCCAGGCTAGGAGCACCAAGGTATGTTCAGCAGTTGGTCCACTAGGCAGGATCCAAGTGTGTCCTGGAGTGGAGACTGCAATACCTTAAAGTGGAGACTTCTAATACCCATGGAAAAAAGAGATTGATTTCCCATCCTCCAAAAGGTTCCACCTCTCTGTTTTTCACTGGGCCCTGCCAATTATGACACTGGCCCTGCATGTTATACATGGAGTTTTCAAGTATGTGAGATATGAGATAATAAACTCCTTTTTTTGCTTAAGAGTCTTTGAATGAGATTTCCTGTCAGAGGCCTAATGGACACACTGTTTTCTGCTCAGACCTGGGTCAACTGCCACATTGCTGCCCCTAGTCTTGCTCTTTGCCTGGCTACTGTCTACACAGCTGCTGCTGGCCTCACAGATCACCTGTTGCCTCTTCTCACTGCTTCTGCGTGCTGCTGCTAATCTGCTGATTCCCCTGAGCCCAAGGAGTAGCCATTAGACTCTTTCTTAATCCCTTAAAGCCCAGCTGAACCCATGATGCTTGAAAATAAGCCTAGCACCTAAAAAATTAAAGCAGATACTATAATAAAGGTATATAAGTCTCGAAGCTAGACTGTGGGTCCTGGACTCGTCAGGTCCCAGGCAGGAGGACATCTCCTTGCCATCTTTCTTCTCAGCCTCTGAGTAGAAATCCCAAGTGGATGCAAATCCCAGTTGCCCTCATACCCGCACCCCCCTCAGAATCTATACTCACATTTCCCTGAGCCCTTGGAAAAAAAATTCCAGTGTCAGACCAACCTCTGAACAGCAACAAAGGAAATCATTGAAAATACTAGTACTGATTTTTATATTCAAATCTGACTCCATTTTCACCGCCAAAATTTTAGAAATGCTGTAGTTAGGTCATCACAGCGCACCTCACTATGCAACATATATGCTGTTTCATGTTTGTAATGATTTAAAAGACATTTCCATTTCTAATGATTTAATTGAATAGGAAATCATAAAACAATCTCACTTAAAAATATAGATGTAAAACTTCTACCTATCACATTAACAAAAGGAATCTAAGACTGTTATGACCACCTAGGACTTATTGAAGAATGGAACAATTGTTAAATACTAGAAACTTCAATGATTCAACAATAAAAATTAGATGACTTTTCAGAAGATACAGAATAAAATTAATAAAATTTAAGATCTTTTAATAAATAAACTTTAAGGAACTGAGGAATGGAAGGGAATTTCCATAACCTGACAAAAGTTACCTCATAAATAGTGATGTTTTAAAAACATTTCTATTAAACTGATGCTCAAGATGTGAATTCCCATTATTATATCTTTTATTCAACCCTATTCTGGAGGTCTTAGCTAGTAAATTAAGGAAGGAGGAAAAGAAGGAATAAAAGAAGGAAAGAAAAATGGACTCAAGGAGAGAGAAGGAAGGAGAAAGAAAGGAAAATGCAGCAATTAAAAGAAAATAATCGAAAGTGTTCACAAATAATATCTTTGTTGAAAATATTAAAATATCTACAGATGATTTATTGGAACAAATGAGAGTGTTTATCAGTATTGTTAGGTAATAGTTCAGTGTCAAAATATACAATTTTTAAAAAATCAGTGGTGTCTAATAGAAACAGATTAGGAAATATGATTTTTAAATATTTACAACAGAAACTAAAATATAAAACACAATGATATATTTATAAAAGAAAATATTGAAGAAAGACCATATATATAAAAATAAATATATACATATAAAATTATACATTTATATAACATTTTAAGGGTGGGAAGATTTAGTATGTAAAATATACCAATTTGCCTTAAATTAATCTCACGTTAGTCTTTACTTATAGTAAAAGACACCCTTTACTCCATTGAATATTATTAAAATTCCAAAGTTTCTTTTGGAAACTAAATAACCTTACTCTAAAGTTAATATGAAAGAGTAAAGGACAGAGGGAAAAAAGGTGAGGGTCACACTAACATTGACAATATTTAAGATGAACTTTAATACTTATTTCAGAATGGTATTGGTACAGAGAAAATAAGTCAACCTTTTATGCATCAATATTATACAGTATTATAATTAGAATCCCAAAACATGCGAGCACGTAAATGAGTACTTGCTATATTTCAGAATTGGCTTTCTAATGAGTGAGTTATGGATAGGCAATTGAATTGGTAGTATTGAGTGGAGGCGAGGGCAGGGGATTGGTGAAGATTGTCATTCATATACAAAATCAAATACATTTAGACACTTGTCTCACCTTAGATTCATAAAAGTAACTTCTAAAAGTGCAAAATGTCAAAGACAATTAGATATCACTTATGCTCATGTTAAAAACATGCGAAATAATCCTATGTTCAGTTGCAGGAACACTTTAGGTAGAAAGTATAAAATTTGATGAAGGATTCTCATCAATTTTAGTACTAGGAAAGGAGAATGAAATGAGGGTGGGTAGTCTTTAGCTGTATCTGTACATTTTACTTCTTTTCAAAAAAAAGAAACATGGCAGAATATTAAGAGTTTAATAATCTGGTAATAGGCATAGCAATATCTGATTTCTGGTTTTTGTAATTTTCTCTATCCTATAATTTAGGGGTATTATAAGAAACAATTATAATAAATTGGTCAGTTACCATGTGTTCAACAAATGACATTCACCACTTAAACAGAACAATAGGGGACAAAAATATGAACATTTCAATTAATGTTGAAAAAGCTTCTGTTTAAACGATCCATTAACGATAAGGGAGAAACTTAAAAAGCCCAAAAAATTAGGAATACAGGTAAACTCCTCAACTTGATGAAGGGCATTAAACAAACCACAACTAACATAATATTCAATAGTAAAATCTTGAACGTTTTACCCTCTACATGTAGAAACAACATACGAATATCCACTCATACCTTATCTAGTCAACATGGTTCAGGAGCCTCCAGCCAAAGAAAATAAGACAAGAAAAATAAATAAAAAACATACAATTTGAGGAAAACCAAAGATCTCAACAAATAAACTACTAGAGTTAAATAAGTGAATTTAGAAAAAGTCATAGGATACAAGGTCGAAAGATAAACACAAACCGTTTCTAAATATGTGGAGGCAAAAATTTGAAAATTAAACACTCCAAATTAACTGAGAAAAATTGGAGTCATAAGTAAATGAAAAGAGATACCATAGTCAAGGATAGGACAACCTGATATTAAGAATATAATTTCTCCCCAAATTGCTAAATATTTAATTTAACTTCATTCAAAATCTGGCAGACATTTTATAGAAACAACAATATATTTCTAAAGTTTTATATGGAAATGCGAAGTACCTGGAATAGCCAATGTCATATTTTAAAAGAACAAATTAGAAAAATTAGTCTTTTGAATGTGAAGATGACCTATACAACTACAATAATTAAGATTGTGTTCTATTTCTTATTCAAACATCACAAAGAACACACTATTGATATATTCAACGAGATGGATGATTTTTTGAAATGTTACGCTGAACAAATTAACTAGACATAGATGAGTACATACTGCATACTTGCATATGCATACTGCATACTTGCATACTGCAAGGAAAGGCCTTAAAACTACTAGGATGCTGTAGCCAATGAAAAATCTGTAAGAAGCAGGATAAGGGACTTTAGTAACAGAGATCTCTAATATTCAATTACAATCTGTTGGCTTTGGTTGATTTCATCTGTTACTCCTCATCAAAATCTTCTATAGAGACAAATAATTATTTTCTTCAGGTTTTGTTTTGTAAAAAACCAAGATAAGTGATGACATTTTACGTAGCAAGGAATTTATGCTCAGAAGAGGTATAATGTCATTGCTCCAAGTCAAAGTTGCTGATGAGAATGAGCCTTCAAGGAATCTATAAAAATCATGAAGAGTCTATTGGATGTCCTCAAGTCATGGATTGGAGTTAGATCCCAGTTTATCTAACTCTTAAGGAGCAGGGTTGCCTCAGCTAATGATGGTTGTCAGGAAGAAAGGAAATGAGAGGTTTTTGAAATGGTCTCATAGAGTGCTTAGCGTGGAGGCAAGGCTCAACAAATATTAGTTTAAATGTAAAAACAAAAGAACCCTAGACCTGTAAGAATTATATAAGTTATATACAAAGTGATGCTGATAAAGAGTGGCAACATGACCAAGAATATGTTATGACAGCTTCAGTGCAGCCCTGGTGTCCATTTCTGGGTCTCGTGATAATTTCACTGTTAATTTCAGGATGGTGACTTCTGTTAGAACACTGTGAACTACACCCATGCTGCTAAGTATTTCCTGCCTATTTGCAAGGGTGACCAAAAACCAAGAGAAGATTTCTTCATCACCCGGCAGGGTTAGGACCACATTATTTTCACAGTCAAGTGTGAAAGTTGGAACTTAAGGCTGTACAGCAGGCAGGGGCCCTGGGAGGGTTTAGCAGTTGGGAAATGCTCTGTCCACTGAGTTGGTGTCTTCTGCTCTCTCCCTGAACCCATTGGGATGACTCAATTGGGATGCTCCTTGACTCATCCCTTCACTGGGATACTCTCAATTCACGTGTTTACTTGTGTGTGTTTTCTTTATTGATTCACATTTTGCATCTCCCTTCTACTTCCCCAAAACAAATACTTTAATAAAGAGAGGAGGAACTATGGTGTGACTTTCCTCCTCTTCTCCGCAGCTTTTCCTGACAATATGGTGCTGACTCTGCCTCAGTGCGTGCCCTTGTGCCCCCACAAACTGGCTGCTTTGGTTGTCGCCTCTTTATCTCTAACCTGGACATGCTGGGCAGCCTTCCTCTGAGTTTCCTTGTCTCCTTCCTTGTTCATTTCCAGGTGATTCTCTGCACTGTCCAGAATCAAAGTGCTAACATTGAGTCTTGGCCTGACATGTCTGGTTTAAACATTTTCAACAGTTTCCAGTATCTGAAGGGCAGGTTGCAAGCAGGGCACTCATAGAGGATGTTGATGGGACTTCTTGCAGGTTTATTTTGCATATTTTTTCATAATTTCTGCTTGAGCTTTGCTTGGCTTCTATGGGTTTTTGCTACCTGCCACCTCTTCATGTGCTGGCACAAGAAGTACAAAGTGCTGAGGGGTTTTAGGCCCATGAATAAAGGGAGAAAACTCTGAAGCATCCCTCCCACTCCAGAACTCCCCTGCAGCGCAGCAACAACCTGAACCTTCCTTCCATGGTCCTTGGCCTGAAATCACACCCCAGCTTGGATTCTTCCCCACCTATTTCCTGCTTTCCTCATTCTTATGCTGGCATCTTCTGGGAGCATCTTCTCAATAAGCCAATTATATGTGAATCCCCCTCTCAGGATCAACTTCTAGGGACCTGATTTAAAGCATCCCACTACCCTTGACCAAATTTAGTTTCAATAAACGGTCAAATGACCATTTTTTTTGCTTTTACGAATTTTTCTTTAATTTTTATAAGTCCAAGCAGTTTTTTGCACTTCTAAGGAGAATGATGCCTAATAATACATTGTATCTTTGAAGGAAGTTAAAGTCTGTAGCCATTTTAACGTTAAAATTCGAACAATTTCTGGTGGTCATTATTTGGAAAATTTCCTAGAGTTTAGACAGTTTGATTACATTTTCATCGAGCCATGAAGCCCGCTTCAAACAGCTTTTAGCCCCATTAAATTGTCTCCATTTTTTCCCTTCAACTTTTATTTTAAGTTCCAGGTGACATGTGCAGGATGTGCAGGTTTATTACATAGGCAAATGTGTGCCATGGTGGTCTGCTACACAGATCAACCCATCACCTAGGTATTCGGCCCAGCATTCATTAGCTAGTCTTCCTGATGCTGTCCCTCCCCTGCCACCCCCGACAAGCCCCAGTGCATATTTTTCCCCCCGATTTGTCCACGTGTTCCAAATGAGTATTTTTATACGGCACTTACTAGCCCAATTCCTTCTGTTTTATTTTAGTCCTTTTTTGTTTTTTTCTGACCTTCTGTGCCCTGCCTCTTAAGGCATTTGAGTTTTTAACTCCTGACCCTTAGGCTTTAGACTAGGGTAGGATGATTTAGGGCTCCTGACAGTCTCATTCCATTATGTACATCTGGCTTCAGTTTTCACCTCTCTGTCTCAGGCACCCTCATTTCTTCTAAGAGACACTTGATGTCTTCCCATTTTCTAACCATGCAGGTCCTCACTAAACTTCGTTTCTTTACACATACTGTTTCATCTAAATGAAAAACTCTCCCCTGCTTAGGTCCACCTAACAAAATTCTGTTCATCAAGGCCTTTATCACATGTTCATTCCCAGCACATCACAGGTCAGAATAACTGAACAAAGCCCAGTGCTTGAGGAAATGAGAGAGAGAGAGACAAAAGTTAGAATGTAAGAAGGAGAGATGATCCAGAGAGGCAACTGTTTCTCCTCTGGAATTCATGAAAAAATGTCAGAAGACAGGAAAACCTCCTCAATTCTGCACGATATTGGTATATTTCTGCTTGTTTCTGGGGATTTCATAGCTTTTATCTCTTAGATATCTTTACTAAGAGTGAGACAGAGAAGGAGAGACAGAAAAAAAAAAAGAGAGAATAAGAATTTTTTTAACATTCTCCACATTTCAGAACTATATTTGGACTTCTCTTCACTGTAACATCATGAGTTCTACAGCTACCATTGTTCCCATTTTAGAGGTAATAAAACTGAGGTTTGGAAAAGTGACGGCTCTTTAAGGACACACAGCCTGCCCATATCAGATACACGATGTCAACCTAGTTTTAAGAATTGCAAGATCTTGATCTCTATTCTAATAGCCCCTGGACCAGAGAAATCAAGTGGAGATATTTCCAAAAGACTTTTGTGTGACTTCCTGAGGCCAAAACAGAGTAAGCTGCAGGCAGAGGATGACTGGCAGGGTTCCATTGTGTGCTTCTCTGCCTTGTTGGCTCATAAAACTGAGGGTGCTCGGAAGCCATGGTCACTGAGACCAGAGCTTGCCTTGACAACTTCATTTGAAAAATATGATACTGATTGGAATCTTGAGAAGACAGAAATAAATTCATCCACTCTCTCACCTGTGGCCTCCTTTGATTTAACAGGTGTTCTTTATCATTATCTGTGCTTAAAGCTGTGGTTCTCAAAGTCTGTTCTGAGGATCAGCAGCATCAGCATCACCTGGGAACCTGTTGGAACTGCAAATTCATGGTCCACACCAGCCCCACTGAATCAGAAACTGGGGGGTGGAAACGTACAATTCATTTTAACAAGGGACTCAAATGCACATCCGAGTCTGAGAACCACTAATCTCAGAATGTGCAAAGCCCTCACAGATCTATTTTCTCAGTGTTTCTCTTGGAAACCTTGAATCTGTATTGTTTTTTCTCCACTGCATGTTTGAGGATACTGAGGCTTAAAAGGAATGTGACTATCTGACATAAACTCAGATGGACTGGCTTTACGGCCAATCCACTTTCTCTGAGTATGGAGAATCTCCCACCCTATTCTCACCCTGTGTCCCTGTGAGAGCCTCAACCAGAAGGATCAAAAGAGCTTTTCACCTCCACAGTGAGACAAGCCAACAGACATGTACTGATGCCACGTACGACCTAACTGATGAGGGAAGATACATTAAGACCAATCCACTTGACTTCAGCTAGGAAAACAAAAAATTGTCCAAGTAGATTTTTGATCCATAAGAGATACATTTTGCCCCCATTAAAAAAAAAAAAAGTCTTCAGGCCAGGCGCGGTGGCTCACGCCTGTAATACCAGCACTTTGGGAGGCCGAGGCGGGCGAATCACGAGGTCAGGAGATAGAGACCATTCTGGCTCACACGGTAAAACCCCATCTCTACTAAAACATAAAAAACAAACAAACAAAAAATTGGCTGGGCGCAGTGGCGGGAGCCTGTAGTCCCAGCTACTCCGAAGGCTGAGGCAGGAGAATGGTGTGAACCCGGAGGCGGAGCTGGCAGTGAGCCGAGATCGTGCCACTGCACTCCAGCCTGGGCGACAGAGCGAGACTCCGTCTTAGAAAAACAAAACAAAACAAAAAAAACTTCAAACTAGTGAAATACCCAAGTGTTGTCATTGTTGTTTTTGCGACGGAGTCTCGCTCTGTCACCCAGGCTGGACCGCAGTGGCGCCATCTCTGTTCACTGCAACCTAAGCCTCCTGAGTTCAAGCCATTCTCCTGCCTCAGCCTCACGAGTAGCTGGGACTACAGGGACCCGCCACCACGTACAGCTAATTTTTTGTATTTTTAGTAGAGATAGGGTTCCACCATCTTGACCAGGATGGTCTGGATCTCCTGACCTCGAAATCCACCTGCCTCGGCCTCCCAAAGTGCTGGGATTATAGGCGTGAGCCACCAAGTGTTTTTAGAATTGTAAAGTGCCATAGAATTTTTTCAGAATTGATGAGCATCTACCCATCAATGAGTATCTGTTCATCTGTTGATGAGCATCTACTATGCACAATTATAAAAGGAGGAGAATTCAGTGATGTTTCTGATGTGAATATGACCACAGTCACTCTCCTGCTTCAAACTTTCAGTTAATTTCTGTGTGTCTCAAGCACTGATTATTAACCTTGGTTGCACCTTAGAACACATTAAAATTCTAATGTCCACACCCTAACCAAGATCAATTAAATCAGAATCCCAGAAGAAATAATGTGGTATTTTGCAAAGATCCTGGATTGTTCCATATACAGCCATGTTAGTGTGGTCTATAAATGCCTAGATACTCCAGCCCCTGCATACCTGTTCAAAACTTCTCCCAGAGCTCAAGATCCTGACTTATTTCTGTTTCTCATCTGCACCTCAGCAGCCTCCTCATCCCCAAGGCCTTTGCCTCTGCTGTTTCTCTTACCAGGATGCTAGAGCCAGCAGCTTTTCCTGTGGCTGATTCTTTAGCATCCTTAGGTCTCAGTCCAAATGCCTCCTATTCTAAAACACTATGTTGGCTGCTTCATCTAAAGTCATGCTCAATGTCATTCTCACTTACCATCTGGTTTATCTCTTTGGAAGCATGTTTGACAGCCTTGATTTTGTATTTATTGACTTGTGTGTTTCTGATCTTGCTCCACTTTAATGGAGGATCCAGAGAACAGATGCCTTGCTCTTTCTATTCTACGTCCCCAGGATCTGGGAAAAAAAAGTCTGGTCCAATAAATATGGCTTGAATAAATGAATGCAGGAAAATGAATGAACTCCAAAAATCCAGTGATTAATCTTCAGTCCTGTAAATCGTATTCAGGACTTGAACTCTAGTGTTCTGAGTCCAGGGTCATTGATTTTTTCCAGATCAATCTAACTGACCATATCTGCTTTCACTCTATTCACACCTGTTTAAACCAACAAGGTTAGAAGAGACTTGCTGTTCCTAATAAGGAACCTGGGACTTGGTGACTCGGAGTTTACCTTATGTGACGTGGCAAGGAGTAGGCAAGTAGGCACAGCACAAAAAAACAGCTGTGCAAATAGCATCACCTCCAGTCCAATTTAAATGAAGTCAGTAAATTATGCCTCCAGACCCTAAACCATTTATTTCACCATGTTGGAAAAGGAAAAAGGACTGTACAGAGAAGCAATTTCTCAACCCAAGTATTTCATTAAAAAACAAATGGAAGGCGCCCCCATGGGAAAACATGGCACTTGAGCTGATTCTGAGAGACACTTTCTTAAAAAATGGAATAATCAAATGGTGGCTCACCTACTCTAGTCAGTTCTCACCATTAGTAATAATGGAAGGCCATGAGCTGGGATGAACTTCAGCCCATAGCATGCCCTGGCGGAGACACAAAGGGACAGGCAAGCCCTCCGCCAGCAGAAGCAATAAAACCAATGTTAACAGTAAGTCCCTTTTGTCAACTCTTTGGGGGAGAGTAATTATGGGGAGGTGGCATTAACATATTTCTTCCTCTCCATTGTTTCTGACAATGGCATTAAACCTGTGGATAATATTTTGTTAGCATAACATGCACAGCGGAACCAGCCCTTGCTCTTTTGCAACCCACAATAAAGCAATCTCATCCAATATCAGTATCAGAGAAGGCTGAGTCTGCACAGTCATCGCTGAGAGTTAAATACCAGTATTTACCTAGCTAGCATTTGTTTTAAAAGAATGTTTGGAGGAGCAGGGGGGTAATTTAATAACAACAGTTTTTTTTTTTTTAATAATTATCATTCTAAGAACAAAGCCAGAGAGTTCTTGTTTCCATTTGAGAGAAGAGGGGTCATGCAACTTGCCTATAATCCCTTAGTTATTGAGTGGCAGAGCTGGGATTAACACCAAAGCAGAGCACAATTCATAAATGCAATATACTTAAGAAGCCTCTATGGGTGCTAATAATAATAGTAAGCTATTACTATTATTATTTACACTTAATGTTAGGTAAATGACAACACCGTAAGTGCATTACACACACAATTTTATTTTTCATTTTTTATTTGTTTTTTGTTTTTCTGAGACAGGGTCTCACTCTATCACACAAGATGGAGTGCAGTGGCATGATCTCAGCTCACTACAACCTCTGCCTTCCAGGCTCAAGCAATCCTCTCACCTCAGCCTCCTGAGTAGCATGTGCCACCACTTCCAGCTAACCTTCATATTTTTAGTAGAGACGGGGTTTCACTATGTTTCCCCGACTGGTCTTAAACCCCTGGGCTCAAGTTGCTCACCTCAGCCTCCCAAAGTGCTGGGATTATGGTGTGAGTCACTGCGCTCAGCCCACAGTCTTATTTAAGTATCACAATAAGTCATTTAATTCTCATCACAACTCTACCAAGTAGGAACTATTACTTTCTCTTTATAGATAAAAATACCCAGGGTCAGAAAGTTTAATGGATTGATGAAGTTAAGAGTCAAGAATGGACAGAGCTGTCATTGGAACACACATCTTTCCAACTGTTTTTGCTCTTCCTTGGTATTTTGTATAAACTAGACTAGAAATCGCCAAGCTTCTCACAGTACCAAGCATATTGAACTAAGAGGTTTGAAACCTGATTTGGCTTCTAAGTCATCCTGTGACCTTTGAATGGATCCTCTCTCCTTTCCGACAGGTTGTTGGGCTGGTCTGTCTCCATCGCATCTTAATTCCTGGTCTAGCACTCTTCTCCATTGCATGCAAACTTGGAGGATGCACACAAAGCCACCATCTGGTATCCTGTCCTACTGGGTTCTTTCAAATGTGAGATCACCTGGTTTAAAAAATTAATGATGAAAGCAAACCTTACTGGGCACAAGTCTCAAAAAGACAAAAGAGCTGGAGCTACTATTGGAAATAAACAGGAGATACCCGCCGTGTCCTTGTTCCTATTATTTGCAGGAAAAGAGGAGCAAGTGATTCATTCTTGCACTCCATGTACTGTTCACAAGGGGCTTTGGGGAATAAAAAGAAAAAAACAATTCTGGAGCTGAGAACATAATTACAACGAACTTGAAAATGAGGTAAAGACCAAATTAAAGCACTAAGCCTTAGGCATAAATACAAATGGATGACTATCAGCAAATCTCTCGTGGCAGCAAATAAAAAGAAATACATAGAGAACTTCTTGCTATTAAAATAAAAGTTGGCAAAAAACATGGGAGGTACCACAGAGGCAGAATCCAAGGGTGTTGAATTCCTTATAGGGATCTGAATAGACACCATCATAACAGCAATAGTAACTAACAGTTCTTGCAGGTTGAATGCAAACTGGGTCTGTGGTGTGCATTTTATGTGCATCATCTCATTGAGTTCTCATTCAGCCCTGTGGAGTAGGTGTCATCACTACCCTCATTTTACGGACGAGATGAGCAAATGGACTCAGACGCTAAAAACTTGTCTAGATCATTCAGCTATTCAGCAATGCAACCAGGATTCACAATCAGACTGTCCTCATCCTGAGCTCTTTCTTCCACCCACTGTGATGGGCTGTTCACTCGGGGAGAATTTAAGAAGAGCTCTTGGCATTGGGTCTATTTCTGAACAGGGAAACTCTTCAGTCAAGTGATAAGATGATGAACTCAACTTCCAGTGGCCAAGTTTGCAATATTGGCTCTCTCTGCCTCTTTTCTTATTCTCCACCCAATTTCTTAACCACCTCTGCTCAGTCATTGCCCCTTGTCCCCATTATATATGACATTTCTTTCTTCTTTCCTCTTTACATTTAAACTACTTTATTTTGTTCTTGATCACTTATCAATTGGTTGATTCATTCATTATTCTTCAAACATCTCTCAAGTTCATACTGCAATGCCAAGCTTGGGCTGAGATGCTGAGCACAAAGAAGAATGCAGGGCAGGGATGTAATGGGAGGCACAGGAAACTTCCCCAGGGAGCTCACAGTACACTAAAGGAAATATGTAGACAAATGTACTCTCAGTCCATAGTCGAAGAGGTGCAGCAGATGGGGAGTATACAGAGAGAACACCAAAACCTACTCTGGAGAGGTCAATAGGTTCTCTAGAAGAAGTGTCTGATGTTGGAGAGCAGAGGCTGTTCCCCCTTGCCTAGGATAGTGGACATAGGAAGGTTGTGATGCTCAAACCCTGCTGTGCATGAACACTACCAGCAGACTGGTGGAAAACACAGAGCACAGGCCTCATACCCATATAGGCCATAGATTCTCATATGGGGGCCTTGGTGATGTCAGGACCTAAAATGGTTAAAAAGTTGCCAAAGTGATTTCATTTTATGTGGTCTGAGCTGCAGCAGGAAGGCAATTCATACTTGCTAATAAATGCATGCAAACACACACACAGATGAGATAGAAATAAGACAAATAAATGTTAGCCCCTCCACATGGACAATATTTTATAACCACCCTATAAGAGTTGCTGCATGAGCATCACTGGGCGAGAAAATTCACTTTATTGAGACCCCAGGAACTGAAATGAAGGATAAACATACTTGGCTCAAAATTATAATAAGAGGTTTAATGAATAACAAAAAACATTCACCATCCACGAACGTGACTTGAGATATCACGTTCAAGATGTTTCTGAGATTCTGACGCCAGAGCTGATAAAACCTGGGCCTTTCCTCCTACCCCAGAGTGCTTCATTTGTCTTCCTGAGTGGTCACCCAAGGCCGGTGCCCACTTTGATGTTCACACCCCTGATGTGTCTTTAGAATCCACAGCCCATGCTGAGTCTTAAAAGTGACACAATTCTCAATTGTTTTTTTCTCCACTGAACTATCATTGTTCCTCCACATAGACACTGATCCTGCCTCTCTAGCAAATTAACCAGACCCAACGTCTTGATTTTTAACCTCCTGATTGCCACATATTACATAGAAGCTGTTACCTGACTAATTCGCCACCTACGAAAAACTAATCAAAAGTAATTACTCCAAGTCTTTGCTATTGTAAATTGTGCTGCAATGCCGGGGGCCAAAGGGAAGGAGAGCATTAGGACAAATACCTAATGCATGGAGGGCTTAATACCTAGATGATGAGTTGATAGGTGCAGTAAACCACCATGGCACATGTATACCTATGTAACAAACCTGCACGTTCTGCACATGTATCCCAGAACTTAAAGTAAAATAAAATAAAAATACAAATAAATAAAACCTTAGAGTATTAAAAAAGTAATTATTCATGCATGCAACAAGTATTTATTGAGCAACTACTAGGTACCCAGCTCTGCTCCAGGCACTGTGTCCTCTGTAATGGAAACACAGACACAGTTTTCCATTTACAGAGAGCTTGAGAAAACAGGCATTGAAAAATTGAAAAAATAAACAAGTGATTAACAATATGAATTGTTTTGAAGGGACATTCACAGGGCATGGACATAGAAAAATAACCGAGGTGACAGTTTAGATGCATGTGAGTAATAAGAAAACTGAGGACACACCATCGCCAAAGACCCTGAGTCAGGAGAGGACTTGAAAGTTTTAGGAAATTGAGTATCAAGATGAGAGGATAATGAGAAAAGGGAGGAATAGTCTGAGAGTACGTTGGAAAGGTTGAGTGGGCTGCATGACCTGAGACCCTGTAGCCATGGATGGTCCAATCCTATTTAACATAAAATGGAAGGGAGAGCCACTGAAGAGTTTGAGCAGGAAAGTGATATGATTTGTTCAAAGGAATCCCTGGATATGCTACATTTTTTTTTATCCATTCATCAATTGATAGATATGTGGGTTATTTCCACCTTTTAGCTGTGATGAATAGTGCTGCTATGAACATTGGTGTACACTGATTTTGCTATCTGATTTCAATTCTTTGGAGTATACACCTAAGAGTAGAATTGTTGGGTCATGTGGTAATTAGATGTTTGACTTATTCAGGAATTTCCAAACATTCCCACGGTGACTGAACCGTTTTACATTCCTATCATCAATGTATGGGGGTTCTCATTTCTCCACATCCTTTACATGCTACAATATGGATGAACACTAAACACATTATGCTAAGTCAAAAAAAATCACACACAAAAGACCACATACTGTATAATTCCATTTATATGAAATGTCTAGAACAGGCAAATCCACAGAGACAGGAAGCAGATAAGTGGTTTTCAGGAACGGGGGAGGGGAAGTATGGGGAGTAACTGCTTAATGGGTGCAAGGCTTCCTTTTGGGGTGATAAATTAGAGTTCTAAGTTATGAAATGAGTAGTGATGGTAACAAAATGTTTAGAATATATTTAATGTCACTTAATGGTACACTTTAAAATGGTTGAAATGGTACATTTTATATTATATGTATTTTACTAAATTTTTTTAAAAGGATGCTTGGCAATTGCCTGGAGAAACAGAGTTAAGAGGGGAAATACAGGGCCATAGGGAGGGTTGCATGAAGATGACTTCAGTCCTTTAGGCGGGAGCTGATGAAATAGCAGGGAGGCAGTGGTGTCCTACAGAGGAGAAGGGAATTTCATCTGGTTGAAGCTTTGTTCCTTCTTAATGCAACCTGTTTTTTGTTTCCTGTAAATTTAATCCCTTGTTGCTCCTTCTTACTGCAACTTCTTTGTGTGTTTTCCGTAAATTTAACCCTCATATCCACAGATTCACCCTAAGGTCTCTCCTCCCACTAAGTCCTCTGTCAAACCAGAGGCCATGTCTTATTACATTTGTTAAATAAATAAAATAAATCAGTAGCATCAGATAACTTACGGCTGTATGTGCAAACCTGCTGAGCAACTCTCCTCATTATACCTTTCCTCCCCACTTTCCTATCCAGCCAACTATGGATCCTGAGCTGCATCGAAGTAAGAAAGTCCTAAAATCAATACAGTATTTAACGGGAAGGCACTGAAGCGTGGCCAGCCCAGAAGCAATCTGCTGACTTGGAAGCATCAGGAGGGCTTCTCAGGTCCGGCTGCTGCCTGCCCAAGCAGCAGTGGAAGCCCCAGAAAGACAAATTGCAGTCATCAATCCCAGAGAAGAAAGACTTGCATGCTACCTTCTGTATCAGCAGGAGGGAGAGAGAGTTGCAAGCTGGTGGCTCTGTTTCTGAGATGGTAATGAGGATCATTCCCGACATCGGATGACAGTGGACTTAAAAGCAAGTCAGAAATGGCCCTGTGTTTCCTGTTAGCAGCCTGCCTTTATATGTTGCAGGGTCAGCACAGGCCAGGCCTATTGGTGTGACTTTGCAGAGAAAGTGCTCTGATCCCATTAATATGGACTCTACCTCTTTCAACCCTAACACGGATAAGCATCCTGTCATCCACCTTGCAGCAAAGATCAGGGACAAGAGGGAAAGCTCAAAACCACAAAAAATAAACACAGCAGACTTGTGCAAGCATCATTCACTGCATTGTCTTCTCATATAATATGGCCTTGATGTCTGTGTCAGTTATAGTGACAACTGGTACTGGGCATTATCACATTTTTTTTTTTGAGAAGGAGTTTCACTCTGTGGCCCAGGCTGGAGTGCAGTGGCATGATCTCGGCTCACTGTAACCTTCACCTCCCAAGGTCAAGTGATTTTCCTGTCTCAGCCTCCAGAGTAGCTGGGATTATAGGTGTCCACCACACATCCGGCTAATTTTTGTATTTTTAGTAGAGATGGGGTTTCACCATGCTGGCCAGGCTGGTGTCGAACTCCTGATCTCAAGTGGTCCACCCGCCTCGGCCTCCCAAAGTGCTGGGATTACCGGCAAGAGCCATCGTGCCTGGCCCTTCCCATTTCATTACAGGAAAAAAATTATTTTATTAGGCATCCCTCCATAGAAAGCAACATACAAGGAGAATAAGACTATTGTCTCTTAAGTCACACAAATCCATATGTAGCTATTGACTCTACCACTTTCTAATAGAGTGACCTCAGGAAGGTTACTTAGACTCTTAGAGCCTCTGGTTCCTTATCTGAAAAATGGACATCACAGTATCTACTTCATGAAGCTACCAGGAAGTATATGATGTATGGATGTTAAATACATAGCTCAGTGCCTGCAAATATAAATGTTCGATAACTTTTAAGTGTTATCGTTGGAATCATAGTCTTATGCAAAAGCAGGGAATTCCACGGCTCTTCTGACCTTATCCAGGATGAGGGAAATGCATGTCAAAAACCGGAAGTGTGTAATTTATTTCATTCTCAAATTTTCCTCACCAGAACCCACATTCATTATTGACCAGGAGTCCTGGCTTCCGTTATTTATTCTTTGTCTAATGGGTAGAGGACCTCCTTGAGTTCTTGAGAAGGGGCACCACCCACAGGAGAGAGAAGTGAAGCCCACCCATAGGTTACCGTGGAAGAAGAGGAGGGGGATCTGGAGAGAAGCTCAGTACCCACTATTCAGGGCTCCCTCCCAGCCTGACTCCCTTGAGTTTTGATCCACTGTCTGTGTCTCCACACAGCAAGTGGGGTGCTTCCCCAGGAGACTCTTTCAAAGGATGAGCCTGCTGAGGCATCCTCCCACATTTGAGACTCATTGCATTGTAAAGCCATGATTACCATAGTTGGAGTGATAACTTACAAGTTCATGTTGGGTACAAGAGGTGAGGCTGGAGGAAGGTTGGAAACCACTTCACTAAGGTGAGTAAAAACTTACTTCAAGAAAACTTACCACAAGCGAAAGAACGTTTATACCAACTTGACTTATCATGGACCCAAACTGGAAATATCTACCTGTCCATCAGCAGTAGAATGATTAGTAAGCTATACAATTTCATTTACACAAAGTCCAAAAATAAACCAAACTAACTGATGGGGATCAATGTAAAAATAGTGGTTACCTTGTCAGGCAAGTGACAAAATGGTGTTGGAAGGTTCTACTTCTTGATACAGTGGTTACACAAGTGTTTTATTTTATGAAACTTATTTGGGCTCTAAACTTATGATTCCTGTACTTTTCTGCATATATGCTTCATTTGTTTTTCAAAAGAGGTTTACTTGGCTCGGCGCGATGGCTTACCCCTGTAATCCCAGCAGTTTGGAAGGCTGAGGTGGGCAGATCATGAGGTCAGGAGTTCGAGACCAGCCTGGCCAACATGGCAAAACCTCATCTCTACTAAAAATACAAAAATCAGCCGCACATGGTGGTGGGCACCTGCAATCCCAGCTACTCAGGAGGCTGAGGCAGGAGAATTGCTTGAACCTGGGAGGTGGAGGTTGCAGTGAGGTGAGATCATGCCATCGCACTCCAGCCTAAGCAATAAGAGCAAGATTCTGAAAAAAAAAAAAAAAAAAGAGGTTTACTTAAGTCTAAAGCACTGGCTTCCTAAAGTCTCCGTGAGGCACTGAGAAGATTCAAAACCTGTGGCTTCAGCAAAGATAACGGCACCCAGTGCTAGGGACCAGCACCCGCATCAAGGGTTTTGCAGTGGTCAGCAGCAGGATGAGCAACATTGTGGGCCACAGAAGCCAGGACACCAGGAGACGCTACAGGAGCTGAATGTGCCACATGGTGGAGCTCACATGTGTAGACACCCCTGGAAATATATAGGGAGAGCTTGGAACACCCTGACCTTCCTACACAGAGAGTTAGTGTGCCTAGAGAAAACATGCCATTTTTTAAAAGTCACTGTGACCCTGTTTGGATCCTCAGGCCAGTGACAACTAAAACATACTATTTTAATATGTTTTGTGAAAACCTCATCACAAAATGGATGTAACAAACTGTGGGTTAACAAGTACTTAAGAAATGTCCATTTCTTTTTCTCACATCAAATGGGATTCATTGAAACATAATAAAATAATTTCCTCAAATTTAATAGAATTAAAAGAATAATCTGAATTTCTGAGCTATAGACACATCTCTATTGTGATTCTGGATGAACATTATTTAAATCAAAATGCCCTTCTCTGTTCAAACAACATTAATATTAAATTAATGACTATCAAACTGAATATAAAATTGCTCACTCATGACACCCCCTGTCCTATTAAATAAAATTGTTATCTTTAAGCATCAGTCAATGGGCATAGGTTAAATTTGGTAACCACTCCTAATCACTGAATATGGAGATTTTTCTAAAACTCTGATGCTATAAATATCACTTCAATAAAATGTTTCTGCATAGTCGGTTTGTTTTTCCCTAACTTTTGGAATATTGACAATAATTAATTGGAATTTATCTCTACTTATTAGGAGTTGGGCATGTTTACATTCTGTGAAATATGTTTCCTGGGTTTTTCCTTTTAAAAATTATAAATTTCTCTGCCAGTGTATTTTTAGCTTGCAATTCTTTTTTTCTTTTACTTTATTCATTCATTTTTTTAAATTTCCCTTGCAGGGTTATTTGGGAAAAGGTCAGAAGGATTTTAGCTCTCATGTTCAACTCTGGCCTGAGTGGGCACTGCGGATACATAGAGAGAGGTCATTCTGTGAAAGGCAAATTTTACGGCTGTGAGTTTATCCAGGCTTTTGAAATAGGAACAGCCATGTGTAGCCCCCTCTCGATATTTCTCAACCAACCAAAATCAGACTTGATATTCAAATGGTATCTGGCTGAATTACTTCCAATCTAAAATGGCTTTGAAATTTTTCATATTAATGGATTTGAATATAAAAAGCAATAAGAGAAATCTATAGACCTATATAGTTTTAAAGTTTTATGTATGTGAACCTGGAAATATTAGAAATGTAGCTCATCCTGATGAACAATATTCACAATGTAAGAAGATCTATGATGTGGCCTGGGTGCTAGAGAAGGACTTGCCCATAGCATGATCAGTTTCTTAAAGGTCGTGAGCAGGAATCTAAGGCAGGGAGGCTACTATAGCAGACAAAAGAAAGAAAGAATGAATGAAACCATCTAAAATATTCTTATTTGCCTCTAGTGGAATGCTGGAAGGCCTGTATGTCTCTTCCCACAAATGTCATGCTGCACTCACCAAGTCCTCAGATTTAAATTTTTTTCCCAAAATGTTTCCAAATGGTTTATTAAAGTGATATTGAGTAGGAATTTTAAAGGGGAAATAATAGTGAAAAAAAGAAGGAAAAAATCGATACAGCAAGGGTAAGAGTTAAAATGTTTCAGCTATTAAGAATAAAGAAGGGCTCTGAGCTTCCTGTCATCCAAGATAAAGAAGGAAACATTGTTTATTTCACATGAGATGAGAAATCCTACCAATTCTGGAAGAAGCTTGATTTTTGAGTGAAACTTCTTTTCTGGTCCATTATGAAATGGTCGCAGGGAAATATGAAGGTCAGTCTTACCTGCCAAAATTTACTGCAAATGCAGAAGTTGAATTCATTCTTTGAGGTTTTAGAGTAACCTTCAATTAAAGTTAGAGATGTTGGCTGCCATCCAATTCAGCAATGGCAATTGTATGAGGACTAGGATGATATATTTCAGGTTTGTAATAAGAGTCCTGCAAAGACCTCTATTGCATTTAGGTTTCCAGGGAATGAACCTTTAGTTAGCTGAGGGGTCCACCTGGACAAAGGCTGAGTGTCTAGAGGCAAGGTCAGAATGATGTTTAGAAATTAGTGTTTTATAAAGCTTATGGATCATCAGAATCACCTTTTTTTTTGACACACTGAATCAAAAACACTGAGGGTAGGGCCTAGAAATATGCATCTTTTAAAAAAATTCACTCCCTAGATGAATCAAAAGTGAACAGTTTGGGTCAGCATTTGGAAACAAACGCTTGAGAAAGCTCTTCCAGAAACCTTTCTCTGTGTTCTGGGCTTTGGCAGGACCAAGAGGCAAATAAGAGGCAAGAGGGAACCCTGAAGATTATATACAATGCAGGTCATCTCATTTGGAAGATCGAGGGTAAAACCTTCGTCTTAAGAGCTGCTTAGAGGACTTAATGGTTTGGAGAAGAAAGCACAGAGTCTAGGCCATGAGCCCACCAACTTAGCATGTCCACCTTTTCCATTCATGGAGTCCAGATATTCCCTGCAAGGTTCAGGGGCCCATTACAGTCACTCTTTTCACATGGAGATGCCTGTCTGCTCTGGCAAATTTTGATAAATGCAATGCCAAGTTGAGCAGTGTCCAACCACCGCAAGCGGTATTAATCAAAGAAGGGGCTGGTAGATCTCTCGGGTACTTTTGTAGCGAAGGAAAAATAATCACATGTCTGATTTCTTCAAATGACCACATTTGTTCATTCATTTTTTTTTTCTTAACCTAACAATCAGGCTGCCTGCAGTCCAATAGTTAGACTAGTATCATTGGCTCATATCTAAAAAGATGTCCCCTGGAGGCCTATTCTTGATTTGTACTCTCTCCAGGTCCCCAAAACACTACATAAATAAAAGTGGATGGCTTTTAATGAAAGCTTTAACCTTCTCAGTTAAGCTTTTAATTGTGTGCCAGTCAAACACACACACACACACACACACACACACACACAATCACATCACATCCTGAGCTGTTTATTAGCGTTACAAACCTTCAGCTTAAATGTCAAGCTATGCCATAGAAATGTGAATAGTTCAGTTTATTAATGGCAAGTTCGAAGGTTGTTCCCATCATTTACTGCAATGTGGACTCCAGCTTGCTCAAGCTCTCAGCCTGTAACACAGATCAACACGATCCCAGTGTTAAGTTAGAGCAGATTAGAAACCCAAGGCACAGGAGAGACTGATGAAACTCTTTGGCAGGCTCCGAGTAATCTGTATGCAGAAACCTGAAGCATAAAGACAAGAGGCACTGCATTGCCTTGGATTAAAGTGCATTCCAGGGTTGCCTCTTTTGGATCTATTTACTGTCAATTTGTTGTTGAGCAATGTCTTGGCCTTCTTTCTTTCATCAGATAGCAGCCATCACATCATCTTCTTCTATAGGGTTGCTGTGATGTTTTGATATAACATGCTTTAGTATGTCTAGAACAGTATCTGACACACAGGAGGTTTTCAAAACAATAGCGACCAGTTTAATTAAGGGAGAAAATGTTAGTTAAAAATGTATATGCTATGGTTTACTCTGGAATTGGGAAGTTCATTCTTTCAGTTGGGGAATTCAAAGACAAACATTTATAATAAAGATCACATCCAGATGAAGGCCTATGAGGCACATGAAAATAACAATTGAAAGTTCAACAACGAATCTGGCAAGACATTGATGCTGACTCTCACATTCCTAGTGGTACCTGGTTCAAAAGCCAGAGTCACTTTTCCACTTCCTTTTGTCATGTCATTAACGTGAGAAAATGCCAAAGGGACAGGAAGCCATGGAGAAAGAACAATGCCAGCTGCCAGCAAGGAGAATGGAAGCATCCTACCCTAATGCTTAATGCGAATATGCTAGATATTATGAGTTCATGACACCTTCTTCCCACAGGAAAAGAGCAGAAAATTGACCCAAGGAAATAACCTTGGGCCAATAAACATCTATCACCCCATAGGCATCTCATGCATGTAAATCCCTTAGTATTTCATCAAGGGAAATGGAATCATCACCACTGGAAAAACAAGCAGTCAAGTAAAGATGAGTATCTTCATGTTTTCTTAAGAAATTGCTCCAGGAGAATTCAGCCTCACCGACCTGCAATTTACAGACCCAGAAGCTTTGTTTTATATGGTTCTACCCATTTCTCCTGTAGACATCATCTCCCCTTCAGGCACAAAGGGTAGGAATCGGTTTATCAGAAAGTAGAAGAAACACTTGTTTATTGCTGGTGAATTTAACAGCAGTTACTGAAAATGACTCAGTTAAATTCTTGTCCAGTAAATTTTATCAGTTTTCAAGTGGTAGAAAATAAAGGTTTTGTGGATGTCGGGGCCCCAAATAAACCTCTGTGACCTGGAGTTTGACTTTCCCGTGACTATGGCAGGTGAGGAATGGAAAAGTCTTAATGACTAGCACTGTGCGCTAAAATGCTACCAAAGAATGATCACGCTAAGGTCATTAGCTCTTAACCATAGTGTTTACCCAAGACCTGAGGTTCACCCAGGCTGGACAACACAGCCTCAGGAGCCCAAAGACATATCCATAAGCTGTCATGTACTGTAAGCCTAGCATCTGCCAGCGTCATGCATTCAGCATGCATAGTTTATGTCTCACATAGTTCTTCTCCTAGTGTATGAGTGAGAAAACAGATTCAAAGAGATTAAGTAACTTGCTCAAAAGCACATGACCAGTGAGTGGCAAACCAAGGCTTGAACCTAGTTCTGCCACTCCAAGTCTGGTGCACTAAACCCCAACTTCATCCTGTCTCTTTATGTACTGTTGTTGGAACATAAATGTCATTCAGGAGGTGAGAAGTCATTTCTATTCCTGCTATAACCTCCTCATCCAGTGCAGGACATAGTTCAAAACATGTGCTCAGTAAATATCTGATGAGGGGCTGATGTCAGGACAACTGATGTTGAGACTACTGGCACTCCTAACCCCTTTAACTCCTTGCCTCTTTTTCGACCTGACACTGGACTGGACATTCTTCATATATGTTTTATATCTGGAATTTGTGTCTTGACTTTACTATGCAATACTGCCTTTGCCCTCTACCTCCAGAGTCCCCCCATTTCCCAGGGGAGCATTCCTAGTTTCATTCTAGCATCATTCACTGGACGACCCCTCCCACCTGTCCTTTCCTCTGCACCACCACAGCTGGCCCTTGACTGGCCCTCAAGCAAAGACTCCATCTCCCACTCCTAAGCAGAAGAGGAAGGTCATTTAGAATAGAAGGATTCAATGCCCTTAGCACTAGAGAAAATGCAGACATTCAGGAAAAGTCTCCGCTTGGAAAAATCTTATGATTTGTGCATTTATACATGGTATTAGAATTAGTAAGTCATATTTAAAACAAACAATCAAAAAACTGCTTTGTTTTCATAAAGGTATAAATCTCCCAAATTAAGTAGGATGACTCACATTCTCCTTTCTAGGTTCCTTCTTTAGTGATCACAGAGAAAAGAGAGGGAGGAGTACCAGAAACATGTAGCAACATATTTGAGGAATAGGGAAATATGAAAGCTTCATTTAATGCTTAGTTATGACTGAGGAGCTCTTTATATATAATCAAATGTCTTAACATCATAAATATGTATCACCACAAAATATGATGGAATTAAATTTAAAGTAAAGATATGCAGAGTAGATGAGAGTTTCTAGTTATATTACATCTAGGCTGTTTAGGTGCTGAGAGTTCTTTTTGCAACAGGAAGGATCTTTATAGAATGTTTCCAATGCCTCCTTCATGAAGAATGTCCTACGTCTGCTGGTTTTGGAGACATACAATGTCCACCACTCTCACCTTCTTAAATTCTGTGTGGAAAGCCTGTGAGGCAGGAGCAGTCAATCTCCGAGTCACACCCAGGCAGGACATGTTTTCCTGGCTGCTCTGGGCCCCCTGTAGCCTTCCTCTGATTACTCTATTGCTATTGATTGCTTTTCCTGGGCACCTGGCTAATGATTGCAGTAAAATGTGACTACAGAAGAGCTTCCTGTTCCATAAAGATCAGCCTTGATAGTGACCAACCTTGACCTGACAGTGACCCAGGCAGTGTGAGGCTAGAAGATAAGGTAGGTAGGGGTGTGTTTGTGCATGTGCGTGTGCATGTGTGTGCCTGTGTGTGTCTGTTTGTGTCACTGATGTAAGACAAGGCAAGTAAGCAAAATAATTCAGGCCACATGGTGTTGGCTGGCACATACTACCCAGGAAAGATGGGTACAGACAAGCAAATCCACAATAATAAGATTCCTATGAAACAGCTCAGGATGACACTCCCCATTCTTCCACACCCTAGCTTCAGGCCTAACCATTCACCAGCAAGCTGGCCCTGAAGTCTCAGCTCCATACCTCCACTTCGTTTCCTGCTTTTAACCCCTGCAGGGTTGGTCCTTTGTGCATTCTCCATACCTGGCTGTGTGAAATTTGAATGGACATTTCAACGGAGAAATCCACTGCTGCCCCCAAAGTGCCCAAAAGTGCCAATTAATCTATAGTGGCTTTTAAACTCACAGCCACTAAAATCTCACTGGAGCAAGGACTGTGCCGATAACTTTGCAGCCAGCTGTAGGAACAGAGGTACCAGTGAATTTCACTGGCACCAGTGCCCTTCTCTGTCTTATATTTCAACAGCAGGTCAGTCTGGAAGCTTCTATTCACTCAACCCTGGTGCTATTTTTACATCTCTGTCAAATCTCTTCCTGATCCCTCTCCTTTGAAAAGGGTCCTTATAAATCCTATCATAATGGCAGGAATGCAAGAAACTGCACGGGTGGGCAGAGACTGGGGAACACGTGGTCCTACAGCTGTTACCATCTTGGCATAAGAAAGCAGGTGAAGTTTTAAAAAAAGACGGCCACACTGCCATACCTCTGTCACCAAAGACAGACCTCACATGTCTGTCTCATGTTTAAGTGTCTTAACAAGACTGCTCATGTCTTTTACCCTAATCAATACGCAAGTAATTTTTAAAAATAAAACAAGTCTTTATTTTAACCATATCCCATGACTCTTGGAACATTAGCCAACTAGAATGTCCCATTCATTTATTCACGAGATCAATGTGCTTAGGAGTTTGCAGCCAACTTTTTTGTGTACATGATGGAAAAGACTGCAGATACTAAACAAGCAGTGCCGCTCAGTGTGACACATGTCCACAATGGAGAAATGCCAAGGGCTGGAGGAGCCCGAAAAAGGGATCCTAACTCAGATTTGCTGAATAAAATAACACTGTGTGGAAGAAGGATCATTTCAACCGAAACCTGAAGAATGAATGAAGAGCCAGATATACAAGCAAAAGTGTGTCCCAGGCATGTGTTCCAGAATACACAAAGATCCAGGGAGCAATGAGAGCGCAGTGAAGACAATCTGGTATCATTTTTACCTGGTAGCAAGGGACATAATAGTGAGGAATTGGGCTATCAAGGCGACCAGGACCAAGTCATGAAGATTTTTGATAACATCTTCTAATCACCTTTACAGTTCATTCCAATTCTGAATCTGGAACCTGAAGAGTCACCCCATGTCCTTTATTTCTGATAAATGAGGAGCTTGGCTATGTATGAACACTTTGGGAGCCCCATCACCTAGAATATAAAGTTCATACTCCTAAGTTTTTAATTAAATGGCTCCAGCTCACCCTGTTTATGAGCCAAGGCAGGGTCATCTCACCCCATCGCCATGCTCCAGCACCCCTTGATACCGACACCATCAGACCACATTTTTCTGGGTTTCCTAATACTCCACTCTCCTTTCCTAACACTACATTTCTGCCCATACCACACATTTTAATACTTAGGTCAATGCAAAGTACTTCTTTAATATCAAGAAATGACAGTTTGTGCCATGTATAGTGGCCTGTAATCCTAGCTACTTGGGAGGCTGAGACAGGAAAATTATGAGATCTCATCTTAAAAAAACAAAACAAAAGACAATTCAGTGACCAGTCATTTCATATACTGTATAGGACAAGTCATAATTATGTATAATTATGTCATGTACATTCATGGTGACTTGTATATATGGTCTGTATTCTCAAAGAGATTCTAACTTCCTTCAAAAAGAAAACACATTTTTCTTATCCATTTTTATATTACTAGTGTTTAATTCCAGGGCATGGGACATATTAAGTGCACTCATGAATACTGTTGAAAAAATAAATGAGAAAAACAATAAAAATAGACCCTTCTACCCCTCCCTCCCATGTATGCAGGCAGAAAACCCTTAATCCTCTTTAATTTCCTGCTAAGGATTAAACAATACAAACCAATAAAGCCCCGCCTGCCACACACCATAACACACACACACACACACTCACAAAACAACAACCCTTTCTTAATTCCTTAATCCTCTTTAAATTCCTGCTAGGAATTCCTAGGTCAATGAGGACAGCAGTCGAATGTCCAAAATGCTTTTTTGGGATGTTCAAGAAAAATGCAAACTTTTGTGGGGGATTATGCAGACTGGTGAAATTCAACAAGGCAGAGAGTCACTGGGGTTTTACTCTCAACTTTACCACTGACCTTTGAAAGGCACTCAACATACCAATTAGAAACTGCACATTTGCACAACTCAGTAAATTAATAAATGATTAAAAAAAAAAAATTTTCTCCAATTCACTTTCAACTTTCCAATCTAATACCCAAATTGCTGCACACACATTCAGTAAAAAAAACAATGAAAGTTGGGCCGGGCGCAGTGGCTCACGCCTGTAATCCCAGCACTTTGGGAGGCCGAGGCGGGCGGATCACGAGGTCAGGAGATGGAGACCATCCTGGCTAACACAGTGGAAGTGGCGTTGGATTGAATCTTGAAAGATTGGCAGGTGCTAGCCAAATGTGAATGCAAACGTGAGTAGAGGCAATTCTGCGCACTTTCCTCCAGAAAGTGCCTTAAATTCTGTCTGCAAGAATTGAACATTCCTTCATCCGCATTTCAACGGCACTATCAGCTTTCTCCCCTAGAACACAGTGAAACCCCGCCTCTACTAAAAATACAAAAAATTAGCCAAGCTTGGTGGCTGGCGCCTGTAGTCCCAGCTACTCGGGAGGCTGAGGTAGAAGAATGGCGTGAACCCGGGAGGCGGAGCTTGCAGTGAGCAAAGATGGTGCCACTGCACTCCAGCCTGGGCTACAGAGTGAGACTCCGTCTCAAAAATAAATAAATAAATAAATAAAAATGAAAAAACAATGAAAGTTCATTTTTCATCATCAACTGCCTTCTACTTTCTTTGTTATTTTTCTTTTTTTTATTTTAACACCTTCCTCACCCCTCACTGGTATGGCATATGCAAAATTAACTGGCCTTGAAGAAAGAAAATGGTTTGGGGGTAAGTTAACAGTCTCCTTCTTGAACAACACCATACATGTGGGACCATGCCCACTCCTGCGTGGCTAAACTTGGGGCAAAGGAAGGATGCATCTGTTTCTAATCTGGCTACAGGCCTCAGGAGTTTTAACCTGAAGTTTGCTGGAGAGTAATTCCTGGAATCATCACCAGAGTAGACTTCTAAGAATAGAGGCCTTTCTGAAAGCAGAAGCTTAAAGGATCAGTCTTGTGAGGGCCTTATTCTTTGTCATGATGGAGAAGACCAACAGGAGTTTAATAAACTTTCTCCTAGTTCTGGGAAATTGAAAATCAACTTCCTGATTTTACTTTGTTTAGCATCTGGTCTAGGTGCCTTTTTTTTTTTTCTTAATTACTTACAGAGACATTAGCAATATACCTACTAGAGGCTTCCTTCTCTGAGGCCTATTTGTAAACATAAAATGTTAAAGATTTATGGTAATTGTAACATTAAAATCAATCCTAGTGTTTTAAACAGGTCTTGTAGCTGTTACAACTTACTCAATTCCAATTGCATTGTGCAAACTGGCCTAATAATGAAAAGCCATACATTTTCATTAGTGCACTTGTCCTGTCTGATGATGGCTGACATTCTAACTTTTGATAAACAGCAGGATTCCCTAAATTGCTGATTTTGCAGCTCTGACTCTCCATTCAGAAGAAAGAAAATTTGACTTCTGAATCTTGCTGGTAAAAACTCCTCTTCAAAGATGTTTTAAAATTATAGGCATGTTTTTTAAGACCAATCTAAATGGTCACCTCTTGTTACAAGCCATTCTTCTAATTCACAAAATGTACATAATAATGCATTTAGGTCATTCATTAATTCATTTATTTTTATGACAGATATTCAATGATTGTTTCCTTTGGATCTGGTCCTACATTAGGTATATGAAGATGAAATAACACAAATATTCAGTGCCTGGTATGTAGAATAGTATATTCAGTAAGTGGTAGAGCCTTCTTCCCTTTCTACAGGAGTCTAGATAATGCAGATAATAAGGAGAAATTTTTATGATGGTCAACATTATGAAAAAGGAATTGACATCTCTCATGAGAAAGACTTAGCTTTTGAGAGTAAGAAACATCTTTTGATACCATTCAGTTCTCTCTCTAACCCCTACTGGGACCCCCACTGCACTGCTTATGTTTATCTATCTTCAGCAAAAGTAAGCTCAGTCTACAAGGCAGCCTGTTCTGTGAGTAGACTGAGTAGTTAGCTCTTAAAATATGCCTTCAAATAATGGCCCACCCTTTACAGGGCTTGTCAGCAGTAAAAACAGCAAATGACCTCAATTTTCTATACTGGAAGATGGTTCTGTTTGCTCCTTTCCTAAGCTCTCTTCTCTCAAAACTCATCACCCACTTTTCTTTAACTGTTTGTTATAAGATGCTGATGTAAGTTTTAGCCTCTTCACCCTGTTGTTTACCTGCCTCTGAATGTCAGTCAGCCAATGACCCTCTTAAAAGAAAATGTGATCTGACTCAAAGTGAATGAGAAGTGATAACAGCAGAGTTTCCTATGGGCACATTGCTCAAGGATCACTATGTGTTCAGCTACTCTTGGGTCTTCACAAGCAGCCCTGCATGGTTCCTGTTTTACAGTGAAGGAAACTGAAATACAGAAAGGTAATGATTGGCCCACAGCCACACAAATACTAAATGACAGCTAAATACTAAAAGTCAGCAAATACTAAAGACTGAATAAGCAAATACTAAAAGTCAGCTCTCAAACCCTGGGTTCACTCCCCCAAAGTCATTGGCTTATTCTTCTACTCCACACAGTCCTTGGAGCTGGGGTGTTTATGAGTCCATTCCCCATCTGCCCTATTTATAGAAAATGTTTCTCTTGCAAACACTGGTTCCACGGAGAGAATATAGAGGAAAGACTTGTTTGGAGCTTTAGTTCTATATTATCCCCTGAATGAAACTGTAAAGTCAAAGACCAGGAACCAAACAAAAGAGAATTATGTGGAAGTTAAGAGGGCTTTAGATGATATATGAAGGCATTTATAGAAAAGTGGCTATTCACAGGGTTATGACTGATTATATATTTAAAATAAACACAGTTACTTTTCTTTACTTTGGCTCTAAGAGGGGCTGAACTTTAGCATCATAATGGCCCACTGTTGTCTACATGCAGGTGGCTGGCACATAAATCCCAGAGAGTGGCGGATTGAGCAGCCAATGGATGGCTCCCATCTATGAACAATGCATATCCTGCATTTTTGCCAAGACACAAGCTAGCAGTGTCTGCGCTCCCATGTCTGTGCTTCGACTTCGTGGGAGAAGCAGTAAGATCTACCTCCCCTTTGGCTTAAAAACGGAGATAATTAAGTGCAATTAAAAGCTAATTGTTGCAATTGCTCATGCAGTACTTCTTTCCAGAGTAAGGAAGGTGCATTTTCATGAACTCATGCAGTACTTCTTTCCAGAGTAAGGAAGGTGCATTTTCATGAACTCTGAGGCTGCAAAAGTGTCCTCTAGGGTTATCAAGTCCAATCTCTAATGGGATACATTAGGCATCTGTACAACAACTCAAAGACAACGTAATGCCCAGCGGAATATTTTGAAAAAATGTAAGCACATTATTTCCCAAAGTGGTCCACCCTTTCCTATTTAACTACACATTTTTTCAATATGGTAACTTGGCAGAACATTAAATACTTTCATAATGGCAGCCGTCTCTAATAATTTATATTCACTGGGGTATAGAAGCTAGGAGGGTCAACTAAAAGAAAAAACAAATTGTCATTGAAAATCTATCCACGTGTCAATGGCAGATTTTGGGAAAAAGAAAGAGTCTTAGAGTTGTAATTGGCTCTGAAAATCAACTGCTCCATCATAGTGATGTTTAGATGAGAAAACCAAAGCTCAGATGGGGCTATGATCTGCCCACCATCAGAGAGCAAACCACGTTTAGAAATTTTTTTTCTATTCTACTAGAACAGCAATAGTCTCTGAATTCATGTCACCACTGCTCCTTGGCCTTCATCATCAGACTTATATTTAGGCAATGTCATGCAGTGGTTAAAAAATTAGTGTAAATTTTTCTCTGATCCCAGGCACACATCGACCTCTAACTGAATGACCAGGCAGTTGTTCAACTTTTTCAGAAACATGGCACTACACTATGTCATCTCCTTTAATCTCCCTAAAGACAAAAATAACAACTCAAAAGCACATTAAATAGGCGTTAACCCTATTTTAGAGATGATAAATATGAGATTGTTTTAAATTGCCATTTTCTTTTAATGATAACAGCAGTAATAAGATAATTAACACTCATTTATTAGTAGGTTCTGAGCATCATGTTTACACTGTTTCTCAATTTTTAAAATTTTAATAATGACAATATTTGGTAAATAGTATTATGCTCTTTTTACAGAATAGAAAACTGAGGTTTCAAGAGGTTAAGCAACTTCCCCAATGGCACTGACCTGGAAAGATGGAGCTGGGATTTTAATACAGGTAGTTGGACACCAAAAACCTACATTTGTACAGGAAGACAAGTGTGAAAACATGTTGTAAACATGGACACTTAATTGTATAATGGAAAAGGGAATACAAATACTTGCTTTAAACACTTTGAAAAACTAAAAACAAATGATTTAAAAAGTGAGAAGAGCAAAATGTCTGATTATATGTGACTTGTGACCACATACACGCAAAAATATGTGTACATATGGATGCCCATTGGAAAGATAAAACCATTGACTTCTAAGTAATGAGACTTGGAACTCTTTGCTTCTAGATTTAAAATATTCTTCATGGCCAGGTGCAGTGGTTCTGTAATCCCAGCACCTTGGGAGGCCAAGGCTGGTGGATCACTTGAGGTCAGGAGTTTGAGACCAGCTTGGCCAACATGGCAAAACCCTGTCTCTAATAAAAATACAAAAACTTTATCCAGTCTATCATTGATATACAGCCATAAAAAAGAATGAAATCATGTCCTTCGCAGGGTCATGGATGAAGCTGGAAACCATCATTCTCAACAAACTGACACAGGAACAGAAAAACAAATACCACATGTTGTCACTCATAAGTGGGAGTTGAACAGTGAGAAAACATGGACACAGGGAGGCGAACATCCCATACTGGAGCCTGTCAGGGAGTGGAGGGTATTAGGACAAATACCTAATGCATGCAGGGCTTAAAACCTATATGATGGATTGACAGGTGCAGCAAACCAACATGACACATATATACCTATGTAAAAACCTGCACATTCTGCACACATATCCTGGAACTTAAAGTAAAAACAAAACAAAACAAAAAAACAAAAGCAAAACAAACAAACAAAAAAACTAGCCGCGCATGGTGCCTTGCACCTGTAATCCCAGCTACTTGGGAGGCTGAGGCAGGAAAATCGCTTGAACCTGGGAGGCGGAGGTTGCAGTGAGCTGAGATCAGAGATCGTGCCACTGCACTCCAGCCTGGGTGAAAGAGCGAGACCCTGTCTCAAAATAAAATAAAATATTCTTTAGATGATTAGTATTTTTACCAATATCATTTTTGAAAACTCAGATGGCAATAAAATGAACTTTCCCATGTTGTCCCTTGGTCATATTGTCTACTGAACTCTGCAGGCTGGATGAGAATAATAATGAAACTACTCACAGAATTCCTTGTTCCTGTGCCAGCGTCTCCTTTCCTTATGCAGTGATGGCACTCTCCCCACAGTTGGGTGCACCGGTCTGTCTTGTTGGTTTATATTTCATTCAGCAGAGATTGTTGGGCACCTACGACATGGCAGATGTCTGAGCTGAGATTTGCTCTGCTCTCAAGATATTCTAGTGAAGTGAAAAGTTCCCACACAGAGACTATAATAGATGTAGCGACAAACCATCAGAGGACTACAGGCAACCAGGGAGGGGGCAAATCCTCTTAGTTGGGGACTTCACAAAGTAGAAACTTGTAGGGATGAATAAGAGTTTGCCAGAAGAGGAAAAAAGAGAATTCAACATAGGGGACATACGGGGAATCTCTGTGCAGAGAAGTCATGAAACCAACACAGGCAGACAAGCGTGGCTGGTGTGACCAGCAGGAGAGAGTGTCTAAAAATGAAGCTAGGAAGGTGCTGGGGGTCATTTTCTTGGAGGGCTTCATATGCTATGATGAGGAGTTGGAGGACCCCTGGATGCATTTTGAGTAGGGCAGTGCAAGGACCGTGCATAGAGTTCCAACAACGGTCCCCATCCCTCACGCTGCCACTCACTGATGTGGAGGGAAAATTTCAACATAAGGAGCCATTGTAGGAACGGGCTGGCTGGCCGAAGGCTCAAAGATCTGGTTTGGAGCACTTTTGGGGCACCTCTTCTTGAGATGAGGAGCTGTACCCACATCTACAAACCACCTCACAGGCAGATTGACCAACTTGCAGACTGTGGCCAAATCCCTGTGCTTTCCTAGTGGATCTCAAAAGCCTCTTAGGGCACAGCCTTGTGTTACCAACATCTGGTCATTAAACAGTAAAACACACACAAGCACCTACTTCCAGGAAGTTTGTTCTCCAGTTTGTGTATTGTTTTGTTTTGTTTTGAGATAGAATCTGGCTCTGTCGTCCAGGATGGAGTGCAATGGCACAATCTCGGCTCATTGCAACCTCCGCCCCTCCCAGGTTCAAGTGACTCTCCTGCCTTCAGAGTAGCTGGGATTACAGGTGTGTGCCACCATGCCCAGCTTTTTTTTTTTTTTTTTTTTTTTTCTATTTTTACTAGAGAGGGAGCTTCCCCATGTTTGCCAGACTGGTCTCGAACTCCTGACCTCAGGTCATCTGCCTGCCTTGGCCTCCCAAAGTGCTGGGATTACAGGTGTGAGCCACCGCTCCTGGCCTAGTTTGCAGTTTGGTTTTGTTTTGGTTTTGAGCACAGAATAAGCAGCAAGCAACAACTGTTCACAAATAATCAATGAAATGGCATTCCAGTGTCCTGCTCTGTTCTGCTTTCGTGTTGTTAATGAGCTTAACTGTGAACACAACTCAACGTTATTAAAAAAGAAACAGCCTATGACTGTTGCTTCCCAGTCATCCTGTAAATGTGCTTCAGTATGTTATTTCACAAGTATTAAAAGCTAATTGTTTTAGTTTTCAATTAAGGCCTGCATGCATGAGAGTTTGTGTCCATCTACGTCCCCAATAAAATTGCATTTTCACCATCCATGGCTCTTGCTTGAGTGGCTGCTTTCCATTTGGTGGTGAATAATGGCAATTCCTGCCCAGCTCTGGTGAGCTGTTGGTAGAGTCTGAGCTAAAAGTCACCCAAGGATCACACTGCCTGGGTTTTTGTCTGCCTAGGAATATAAATAATTGAAAGCAAGAGGAAGCAAAGATGCCATTTCTTGGAGTCTGGTTAGACTGAAGGAGACAAAATGGCTTTGATTTAAGAGGAGAGAAAACGACACCATAATGAACTCCGAGATTTCATAGGCAAATTTTGCCATTTTATCAAGGGAACAGGCAAAACCAATGGAACTCAAAGTGCTGATTACCTCCCTTCCTGGATTATGCAAGGTAGTAACTTCTGGGAGCAGGGAGACAAATTGGAGCAAGTTTTAGGAGAAAATGATTGGGCTGTTCTCATTTAGAAACATCTCCCTTTCCCCAGTCCTACCCAGGCAAAATGCAAATGGAAATTGCCTGGCAGTTCTTTCTAATCAATCTGCCTCTGGAGGTAGTAAATTCTCCCTGGCCTCCTCTTTCCTTAATGCTGCTCCAGCTAGAACAAGACAGATGCTCTGCCTTTTGCAGCCTCCATTTGTGACACCTCTGGGAATTAGAATCTTGAAGATTCGCCACTAAGAAAGGGCGAGGTGCCCAAATACAATCCCACCAACCTTAAATTAAATAGTTTCTCAGTGAAGAAGCATCTTATTAAGAGCCATGATATTTCATTTAATTTCAGCTCATCAGAAATAATTCAATAAGTGTGTCCCCTTCCCCGACCAACTGCAGGAACTCACTGGCATATGAAGACAAAGATATCTTAGCTTGTAAAGTCTAGGGTACTTCTTCCAAGTCAACATTCATTATGCTTTCTTCTACTTACATATTTGATACCAGTCTTATCTGCAGGATTGTATCAGCACACTGGTAGAGAGCAGGTCTGACCTGTTCACCTCCCTTTTCCCCATACTGGGTTAATGACTGGCATAGGAGAGCTTCTTAATCAGTATTTTCTTCCTTTATTTATTCAACAAATCGACTGAGGGCCAACTACGAGCCAGGCCCTATGCTAAACCCTCGGACTACAACAATAAACAAAACTGGCATGGCTGTTGGCTTTACAGAGCTTATGGTTTTTGGAGGAGTCTTAAATTTGCAGATAATTATGAAGAACATAAGAAAGAAAAGGAAGAGGCACAGAGAAGGCTAATCAGAAGAGGGGATACCATTCATGTTCAAGTCAGTGAAGGCATTTCTGAAAAGGTGAGATCACCAACGGGACTGGAGGAGTAAGAAGAACCCAGATACACAAAGCATGAAGGGAGAGCACTCCCAGCACCCCACCACGTCAGAACTTCACGTATTTTGGGAAACTTGATGTGTCAGTTTGCTGGGGCTGTCATAACATAGTACCACAGACTGGGTGGCTCAAACAACAGAAGTTTATTTTCTCACCATTGTGGATGCTAGGAAGCCCAGATCAAGGTGTCAGCAAGATTCTTTGTTTGTTTTTCCTAAGGCCTCTTTTCTTGACTTGCAGATGTCTATCTTCTTTCTGTGTCTTCACAGGACCTTTCCTTGGTACCTATATCAAAGTTTCCTCTTTTTATATGACATCAGTCATATGGGACTAGGGTGAACCCAAATAAATGACCTCAATTTAACTTAATTACTTCTTCAAAGACCCTATATCCAAATACAGTCACATTCTGAAGCTATTGGGATACGAATTGCAACCCACGGGTTTTAAGGGCACACAATTGAGTCCATAAGACTCAGTGAAGGCCAGTGGGGTTAAATCCTTCAGTCTAATTGTAAAAGAGCCATTGATAGATCATAAACTACTCAACAGGACCAATTTTGTTTAAAGCCACTGCTCTGAGAGAAGCATGAGGAAGAGATTAGGGTGGAGCAAAAATAGATCTGGGAGAGACCGGTTAGGAACTATCACAGTTGTCTGGCCAAGAGAGAATGGTGGAAGTGAGGTGAATGAGGAGCAAGTGTCAATATGGAGCCCAGAGATGGAATCCAGTTTCCTGAATAAGAGAAAGAGTGAATGAATGGATTCATGCATGCATAGGTTAATGAAATCCACTGAATGAATAAACCATTCCTGGTACTCACTGTGAGAAGCTCTGGATATAGTCTATGAAGTGAGCCTCTCATCTCTCTCCCCTGTAGGAGAGACTTCCCTATGTAACATGTGGGCGTATTTCTGTCAGGGAGCCTCTTATTCTGCATATAAGGAGATCAGTACTCTGTTCCCCTCTCACAGTCAGAGTGTAGGCATTCTGCTTGCACGCTTTGAGTGATAAGGAGGCAAGAAAAAGGCCTGTGTTTACCTTGCTATGTCTTACTGGGCACACTGGTGTTTCTAACTTGTCAGTCCTTCCACATCTCAAACTCCTGTCTTCAGCATATTTCAACATGCAAAATGCAAAATCACTTTTTAAAACAAAAGTAGTTTTACTTTTTGGCTGAGTTTGTGACATTAGCCAAGCACCATTCTCCACAGTATTTATAATGAGTTTTCTTCATTCACCTCACATGTTCACACACAGAACAAGGACAAGGGGGCCATTTCTTGCTAAAGAGGTCCACAAGATTGAGTAATTAGTGCAACTGGGAATTCACAGAGCCATTCAATTGCAGTGCTGATGGAGCCTTGGTGGCATTTGAGTCCACCAACCACCTTCCACCGTGACACAAATATTTGTTAGAAAAGTGCCTCAACTTCCTCCTGTACCTTCTGTGGAACAAGTTGCTCACCACTTCACAGCACTCTCCTCTGTCTCACTGCTAATCCATTTAAATGATCAAGTTAGATACAAAGAAAAAAAATTAAGTTGGTCTTCCCATACTCACAACGCTCTCCTCCTCTTTCTGTGTGGCTGCCATTCACAGGCTGGTAGCTTCCTGCTAAACAGCTCCATCGCCTTGAGTAGATGCACATGGGAGATGATTTCAGTATATTACCAGCCTGGATGTTTCTCTCCCTGAGGGTCTAAGTCGGCCACTGTCTTTCTTAAAATGAAGTGTGAATACCGAATAAAGGGCATCAGGCATGGAGTAACCAAGAACCTGTCCACCCACCCAGACACCCAAAACCAAAATCTGGTCCAATGTTCCTTTCCCTTCTTCTACATCCAAGTCACCCAGCCTTGTGGGATTTATCCCTTAGTTTTCTCTTGCCTTTTTTCTTCTTCTTTACTCTCATTTACAACAATCTATTACCTCTCCTTTCTCTTGACTAAAGAGTACAAAAATCTCCAAGTAAAATATAACCTTTGTATCCAGCCCTTTTACATTTGCTCTGACAGTTATCTCTAACACTGTCCCCAAAACTGCCAATTGTGGAACATGAATTTGCCCTGACTTCCCTTCCCTAAAGCCCTTCAATGTGTAGTGTGCTGGGGGAGAAAGGGAAAAGGTTTTCAGTAGCTCTGAAACATCTAAAGCCCAACTTCAAACTCTACATTTTTCTTCAGCCCTTCATGAGCTTTCCCCTAATTCTCTCTCATCCCATCTCCTGTCCCTTCCCAGGGACCGCATTTTTTTGAATCTCGTATTCATCCTCAACCTCATCATATTCTTCCTTTTGTCTGACTTGTTCATTCTGATGTTTCAGCCAGTCACAACCTTCCCTACTTCTTTGCTGGGGTGACACCTACTTGTCTGTTAAGGTTTAGAGTCACATCTCATGGGGCTCGGGGTGCCCAAGTCAACCTAGCACACCACTCTTCTCCACCAGGCTCTCATGAGGCTGTATCCCTGCCTTGACAGACAAATATATCACGACCTAGGGTACCTGTCTGGTGACTCACGTCTCTCCCTGCTGAAACCATAAACCCAGGTTAATCCTCATTGTCCGGGACTTTATGTAGAATGCAGGAGATGGTCAGCGCATGTTTGTTGAGCTAAACTTTTACCTGACGAGGCTGCACTGATATATTTTGGGAGGCCAAATCATGTTTCATGTATTCCTTTCCCGAGTGACGTTGTGCACAGTGAAGATACAACCCTTTGTCCAGAGTCAGCCTGAAACCTAAGAGTCATCAAGGCTTAGTAAAAACCCTGCATCTAAGCCATTATGATTTACTATGTGGTTAAAATATCAGATCCAAGATAGTTCCACAATAACTCAAGAGACCTGGAATTGTTTTATGGACCAAACATAACCTCAGTCGTAATCTCTGGTAATCTTTTACTGTCTCAGTCCAACATTAATGATATATTAAGTTGATTACTAACTGTCCCACTCAAGTATTAAGGAAGAAAAATATACCCACATTCTAATTAGTTATTTTTAAAGGTGATTTTATACATACTTTTATGATCAAACAATGCAATATAAAACAAATATTTAAAACTTATCTTAAAACATAGCTACTCTGATAAGCATAATTTGGAAATCTTTAATGAATTCACCTCAATTAGCCTTTAATTAAATAGCTCATTAAAAGCTGATTTGAATACTGCTCATGGAGAAATTCTTGTTCAACTGTTGTGACAGAGCAGGAAGTTAATGAAGTTAAAATTAAGCACAATTTTGAGGGAATAGTCTGAAAGTCATAAAGCTATGAGAGGAAATAAAGTCTCTGAACTTTGCTTGACACCTGAGACTTTCTTCATCACCAAAAGCTCAGGTACACGGTAGACTTGAGGCCCAGGGCAGGGCCAGCAAGCTGCCTTTCCACTTCTTGTTCTCTCTCAGCATGGTGGTTCAGTACCTTGGAGCTATAAAATAATGTTTGATGAATGAATGAATGAACCATCAAAACAGATCTGCACACATTCTAAATTAAAGCAAAAGGTAAAAGAATAGGAAGGAAGTTTACATTTTATGGAGTGCCTATCAGGCATCAAATATTTTGAACAAGTTGTTTTTATTCATTTCTCCTTCATGCTGGGGGCTAAAATATCATTCCTATTTTACAGTTGAAGAAACAGAAGACCAAAGTGATTAACTAACACTAACACAGGTATTAATAGTTTCGTCTAGGTTGAAATTTTAATTCAAATGCAAGGGAACACCCCAAATATTTTAACATTTTCAAGGCCCCCCCCTTTTAAAAAAAATGGTTATTATTTTATTTCATTGAAATTTTTATATTTTCCAAATTTTATTTTCCTTTTTTTTTTTTTGAGATGGAGTCTCACTCTTTCGCCCAGGCTGGAGTGGAGTGCAATGGCACAATCTCAGCTCACTGCAACCTCTGCCTCCCCGGTTCAAGCAATTCTCCTGCCTCAGCCTCCCAACTAGCTGGAATTACAGGCGAATGCCACCACACTCTGCTAATTGTTTGTATTTTTAGTAGAGACAGGGTTTCACTGTGTTAGCCAGGATGTTCTCAATCTTCTGACCTCGTGATCCACCTGTCTCGGCTTCCCAAAGTGCTGGGATTACAAGTGTGAGCCACTGCACTCGGCCTACATTTTCCAAATTTTCTACAAGGAGTATGTATTACTCTTACAATAAAGAAAAAAAAAGGTATTTTTTATTTTTATTTAATTTTTTTTCATTTTAATATTTTTATGTCAATAGTTATGTGGGTACAGGTGGGTTTTGGTTATATGGGTAAGTTCTAGAGTGATGATTTCTGAGATTTTGGTGCACCTGTCATCAGAGCAGTACACACTGTACACAATAGGTAGTCTCCTATCCCTCACCCCCTCGAGCCTCCAAAGTCCATTTTGTCATTCTTATGCCTTTGCATCCTCATAGCTTAGCTCCCACTTATAAGTGAGAACCTATGATATTTGGTTTTCCACTCTTGAGTTACCTGAGAAAATGCATACAGTAACACCCTTCACTTTCTCACATCTGCTACTGCCAACTACTTCTAAAGAAAATGTCCCCAAACCAGTGGCTTTTGTTGCCACAGCTCTGTCATTTCTTGGGGGTGACATCTATCAGATGAACATTCGAAGATGTAGATGCTGCTAAGATGCCTCCCTCTGAGAAACCTGGCCAGAGGTTAGCAAGGCAGGTATGGGGGGCAGCAGCCACTCCTGAGAGTGCTTTGGGCTCTCTCTGCCCTGCCAGGGGAGCTCCACACCCTCTTAAAAGAGAGGAAAGAGAGACACAGACACCATTTTCATGAACTCCATCATGCCTAGATAAACCTGGCAGATTTTAAAGGAGAAAAATACTCAAGGAACCAGTCTAATCTGAAATTCCCTGCAGAATGCAAAATGTCCGGAGATCTACATGGCTGCCATTCAGGAAACCTCACTATGGAAACAGGGTCCCGCTTCCGGGTCCTCTACTGGGCTGAGATACGCTGATGGTCAGAGGCATCAGAGTTTGTGCTCCACAGCATTGGAAGCAGGGCCTGGGGATACAGAGGGTGTGAGGAAAACGGACCTGTGTCCTCAGTGCAGCAGGAAGCAGGAAGGTCTGCTTTACAGGAGCTAGACCCCTGCCCGAGGCTGCAGCTGGAACCACTGCAGGGAACTCCCCCATGCCTGACCCACCACAGCAGGTACAGGCTACTTGTGGCCTAGACTTAGGTGGGTAGGATGGGGGTATTTGAAGATCCAAGAATTCCAGGGCTTGGAATCTGAAGTGAAAACTTCAGATCGTGGATCTGGAGGTTTTCTAGAATGTCCATTACGGCTGAAGTGAGCAGATATGAAGACTGCAGAGGTAGCAGTGGTGGGGGAAATGTTGAGGGACACACGGGGGTCTGGCACTCTTCCCCAGTGACCAGAATAGCTGTGTTTGTCTCTTTTTTATATTAGGATATTGCAAGTCAAGTCCTTAGGACAAAAGTTTTCTTGACTTAAATATAAAGTAACATTTGTAAAACACTGATAAGCCTCCTATCCTACCAAGCCCACTGAGTGCTTTTACAATTTCTGTTTGAATATTTCCAGGTCTAGAAGTCTCTGTAGTCTTAAAAGCAGCCAATACCATTCTGAGACAAGCGTGACTCTTGAGAACAGTCTTCTTGTGTCATATCAAGAGATTTCTGTAGCTTGTAGAGCCCAACCCTTTTTATGTGCTCTGCAGTCTCAGAAAAATCCACTTTCTATATTTACACTAATTAACACTTACCAAGCACCTGTGATTGGGCCAATGCCCTCATTAACCCCACTCTCCCACATACAGATTTTATCAGGTGGAGATTAGTGAGGCTCAATGGTTTAGGATGGAGGCCACATTGATGGTGTGTAACGGGATGACGGTCAAAATCCCATGCTGGCTCCTATGCAGACTAAAGGGTTATGAGGAGGAAACTGATGGCTGCTCCGATCTTCAGGGACCTGTGAATGCTCAGGCTGGGATTCAGGAGCTTCTGTGTCCTGCCTCTGGACCCTAGCATTCATCTACCCATTCCTCCTCTTCTCACCCCAGTGCCCACCCACGACCGAGCACATTCCTAGATACTGCACAAGTATGTGCCGCCAAAGTAACTAAATGCAGAGGCTAGGAAATTCTTTAAGGTGCCTTCTAGTCCCATGCAAGAGTTCTCAGGTATTTAATTTATAAAATCTACTTAATCAACTGCCCATGAGTTGGTTTTGAAAAATGAGAAACACCATGTACAGGAAACATTATGTACCTGTCCCCTCCTCACTTCTCCAGCCTGGCCTCCTTCCCTGTTCTCACTGCGTCCCTGTGCTCCTTCCTCCCCAGGATCTTGCCTCATCTTGGAACATAACTTAGTCTTTCACCTCTTTCATGGTGGTCTTGGTGTGGGCCTTGCCCCCTGGTTGGACACTTCTCGTATGTCTTCATCTTTACTTGCTACTCTGTGGTCATCCACCCCTTCTTCAATGAGGCCTTCTCTTTCTTTCCAGGGTCAAGTAAGCACCCATATGTGTCATCTCATGGCATTCTGTACTATTTCCTTCTTTGTGTATAATAATTATATGTATATACTGAACATCTGTAGCCTCCATTAGGAAAATCTCAGAAGGAATGATGGTGTCTCTTGCTCATCACAGGGTTCCCAGCACCTGGTACATAATATGTGCTCAATAAATATGTATTAAGTGAGCAAATACATTAGTGAATAAAAATGAATGCATGGTTGTTTAATATATGTATATGAGCAATTCCAGAATATAAAGTAAACATTTAAATGTTCACATCTGTGTTAACAGCTCATTCTTCTGCTCTATCCAGATAGCCCCATGAGGTTCACTGTTCCTTTCTTCACTTGCCAATATGCCTCTATCTACAGACTATGTTTGCACCTCTAGGATGAATGAAGGACTTCTAGGAAAGTTGTGTTACAACCACAGATCCCATTTCCAGACCATTGGGGGTATATGGGACACAATACCATTAAACTGAATTTAGTTGGTTTTGAATAAACTTGAAATTTCCTTAAAGGTCCATCTGCATACATAAGAAAGGTCAAAGTCTACACATCCCTCTATATGCAATTAATACATTTATATTCCCATGCAGTTCCCAATGTAGTCACATTGCCTGGGCAACAATAAAACATCACTTGCTGAGGCCACTGAATTCTGTCATGCATCTATCAATGATTCATTCTGCCTTCAATCTTTATTTTCTTGTTCATTGCCTTCTTCAGTCCTTCAGTTAGACCCTGGCATTCAGGATCCATCCATTCATCGATCCATCATCCATCCATCCAGCCAGCCAGCTAGCCATCCATTTGCATTTCTAGGCATCTGATCCTTTCTTAAGACCCAACTTAGCTACCCCGGTATCTACAGGGATGGGGAATCTGAGAATTCATAGCCTAGCACTGAGGGTCCACATCATATTAGAAATAAAACAGACAGCCAAGAAGAATGGAAAAGGTTCCTCCTTCTCTACTCATTCACTGTATGTCAGGATTCCACATGCCCGGCTGGACCTCCTTATCGCATCAGCTGACACCTAGATGCAATGATCTCGCATACATATTTCTCCAGGCCAGACCTGTTTGGTGCACTCCACATAAATCATCAAAATTGCCTACCTTGACATATTTCCCATCTGCTAATTCAAAATTGGATTTCCTAGAATGGCTAAGATGAATCCTTGATCATTAGTCCAATTCTTTCTCTTCCAGGGTTTGCTCACTCACCAATGACTCTGTTTCTACACCAAAAACGTAGGGATCAGTCTTGCCTTCTACCTTCCGTCACAACCACCAATCCATCATATTTTACATCTTCAATATTTTTCCCATCCTAGCATCATCACCCTGGTCTGACTCCCATCATCTTTCACTTGGACAATGTTTTACTAAATTGCATCTGCTTGAGCTGCTCCGAGTATGTCTTAACAACGTTGTTTTCAAATACAGATCTCACCAGGTGACTCACCTTATGCTTGAGAACTTTTTATGATTTCCCTCCCATTGCTCTTGAGGGTGAGGCAAAGGCTACAAGGCTGACATGAGCTGGCCCAGAGTATGTCCCTCATCTGTTTTTGTCCCTACCCTCCCTGCCTAGCCCTGCATATTCCCATCACACCAATCATATTCATGCTAACAAATATATTTCCTCTTGCGAAAAAAAAAGCTCTGCCATGCCATCCCCCATAGACCGAGTACATTCATCTTTTCTCCCCCACCCCCCGTTTTTTAGAGACAGGGTCTCACTTTGTCACCAGGCTGGAGTGAAGTGGCAAGATTTTGGCTCACTGCAGCCTCAGCCTCCCAGGTTCAAGTGATCCTCCCACCTCAGCCTCCCAAGTAGCTGGAACCAAAGATGGTTCCACCACCACACCTGACTATTTTTTATTATTTGTAGAGACGAAGCCTTGCCTTGCTGTGTTGCCCAGGCTGGTCCCGAACTCCTGGGCTCCCACCTTGGTCTCCCAAAGTGCTGGGATTACAGGCGTGAGCCACCATTCCCTGCCCTTTTCTCCTTCATTAGCCCTCAATGTGTCTTTCATCAGGACACTCTTCCCTGATTTCCTCATCTGGGGATCAGAGAGTGCGTTTGTTGTGTCCACCTAGAAGATGCTGTCAATAGTCCATATCCCCACAAACTAGCCCAGAAGCAGCTCATAGCCAGCCCCCACTACATCTCTCTCCCTGATGTCTCTCTGTCTGTGGGGAAATGCTTGACCCACATAGGACAGGCTGGGAGTGTTAGGGAGTCAATAAACCGAAGCACTTCTCAACCAATGAGCTATGAGGGCTGGGCCTTGCCCACAGTGAGGCAATTCTCAGGCGTGTCCCGTGTAGTCTTAGGAATCCAGCAGGGCTGAGTCTCTGTCGCCCACAGCATTAATTGTCTCTATAACATAACTTTTATTTGCTTTCCTCAATTCCCTGTCTCACTTCTCCAATCCCTCATTGTGCTCCCTGAAATCACCTCCCAAATAAACATTTATACCCACACCCTTGTCTAAGGGCCTATTAGGGAAAAGATAAAGTAAGACATTTTCACAGAAAATGCTCAGTTCTTCCAGATCACCAAACCCATCCGTGATTATGTGTTTATTACTGCAAATCTTGGATAACTGTCTGCCTTTCTCTTTAGGCTATTAGTTTCATGAAAACAAGGTTCCTGGCTATTTTTTGTTCTTCAACGATTTCCTGGTGCCTGCCTCAATACCCAGCACATAGCAGGTGCCCAAAGAATCTTTCTCCAATACAAATAAAATGATACATCAAGCTGTGTCTCCAGCACTGGAAATAAAACTATTATGATTTAATCACTGCCCTTAAGAGGCTCGTATTGTAGGAGAAGCAAATTGAAATATTCATAGTATACTCTCATTGAAATTAATGTCACTCATCAGCACTGGATTTTATGAGATCTGAGGAAAAGGTACTTCATCCACCTAAAAGGAGATCAGTAAGGGAAGAGATCCCAAAGCCTCATCCCAAAAGGCACACACCCCAAGAGAAGAAGGCTTCCACACCAAGATTCCATAGAACTGTTGAGAGAAAGTAGAATAAAAGTATTTGCTTTATGGGCTTCATACTTGGGAAAGTTATAATAACCTCTAACTCAGAGGCTCAGAACCAGACTAATCATATTGTAGTAAATATTAATAATGGAAATTAAATAGCAGATGCATCAGTAACAGTGTACACATGGAGTGTGAGCACTCAGATGTGGTTTGTTCTAAAAATTAGGCTGATCTAAAAATACTCTTTGCGGAGGTGCTCTCATTTTCCAGAAGCAGTGATTAGGGCGGCAGGGGGCTTGGCCCAGGAAGTTTCCTGTCTGCCAAGGCTTTGTCAGCCCCCAGGGGGGCTGGGGATTCTTGTTCAGGAGTAGCTCCCTCACAGAGCCTGTGAGTTCTGAACTCTGCTTCTGTCTTTCAAGATCTGTACCTACAATTCTCAGTGAACTCTGTTTTCATTTGTAAATGTACTTAACGCTGGGAGGAATTTGCCAAATTGTCTATCACCTGTCATCATTGGGTGGAATCCAAGTTTGTCTTTTGTCTTATGGTGGAGCTGAGTGCTGTAACCAATAACCCCAGAACCTCAGTGGCTTAACATACTGAAAGTATATTATTTCTTGCTCATGTAAAGTGGAATTGGATGTTTGACACGGGGCCTTCCACAGCTCTGATTCAGAGACAAAGACCTCTTCAGTCTGGTGGCTCCTCAGTCCTCTCGGATCTCAGAGTCCTTGTTGGATGTGGTGCCTCTTTCCAGCAGATGGGAAGGTGGCGAAGGGGGTCGTTCAGGCTGGGTCTGGGAGGTTTGCTGGTTTCGCTCACATGCATTAGTCATAACTCAGCTCCAAGCTCCATTTACACACAGAAAAGGCTGAGAAACAAGGTCTGGCTGTGTTCCCAGGCAGAAGAGGAAACAGGGTCTTCTTAAAAAGACTGAGAGGTCTCTCCCATACTTTTCAAGACATGTTTAGAAAGGACGGGGCCATGGGAAGGTAACCGCAGATGGCATTCCCTATCTGGTGCATGGAACGCAACCCGCCCTGATCTGTCTCAATGAGATCATCTTTTCCACTTTTCAACTGACACAAAGGAGCTGGGTCTGTTGGACCTAGTGACCTGGAATTTGACAAGTGTTGATATTAGGACTTCCTGGACAGTATGTATCTAGATCACCTTTTTACTTCAGGAAATATAAGGTCCAAAAATCAGTGATGTTCAAGAAATGGGCTTCCTCCTAGGCAAATAAGTAACTTTAGTTCTTGGAAAAATTCCTTAATTTCAGGTATACTGTGTGTGTGTGTGTGTGTGTATGTGTATCCAAAAGGCTTTGGAAGAGGTGATGTCAAGGCATAGCAAATGAGAACTTATCCCCATTATCTATGTCCTAGAATGGCCCTAGATTAGAATTACAGGAGCTGAATTTATTTTCTCTTTATTAAGAACAGAGTTGAAATTCTGAGATCAGCAACCATATTGGGTTGTTATTATAATCATCTCCATTTTAAAGGTGAGTAAACCAACACTGAGAGGCATTAGGGATTTTCCCACAAAGTTATATAGCAACTAAGTGGTGAAGATAGGACTGAAACCCCAAATATCCAATATGGGAGCCAGGTTTAACAGTATACTTTCCCAAGTATCTTGGAGGAATTTGTATTGCAGGAAAAATATTGTTTTCTAAAATGCATGTAACTCATTTGTAAACATTATATATTACTGCCTGAAAATTTAGAATAAAGCAGAATAAACAAAAATCAATAGTCCTTTACCTAACTACAACCATGGTTGAAATTCTAGCAGAAATTGGAACAAGCAATATTTATTATTTTTTAACCATTCCATTCCCCATACCTTACCTTCAGAAAGTTTTCTTACAAAATTACTAACTGTGGCCAGTCCTTCATGCTTCTGAATAACCCTTAATATCTTCTCTAACCTTGGACTTACAGAAGCCAAATCAACCTCAGAGTAAGTCTAGACTTTGATTTTATTGGGAAGTCTATTTTTTACTGCAAAATAACAATTTTGGCAACTACAAAATCAGAGCTGCTGCTGCTTATAATAGACCAATTTCAGAACCAGTAGTTTGGCCAGTAAGAGTGTGCAAGTGATGTGGCAGTTTTCCGGAAGAGACCAGTGTCACAGCAAACTGGATGCTCTGAGCACTGTCTCCAAACATTGTGACACCTCTTCTTTCTGACTTGCCACAGAGATCATTGAGAGCCACTTTAGAGTTCAATCCATACGTCCATGAACGCCTCCAATCTTAATTGATGTGCTTTTTGTACAAGGTACCATGACAGGCATGAAGGATAAGACATAGATAAAATTGTATGTCATGATATACCTTCCATCTGGAATCTGGGAAATGAGCAATGGGAACACAGTTCTTGGTTGTTAATGTTGTATTTGTTCCTGTTAAGCATGGGAGGTAAAAGGAGCACATCAATATCACCATTTTGCCATGAAGGAAACTGAGGCTTTAAGGCATTTAGTGTCTTACTGAGGGCAAAGCAAAGGTAGAAACTAGTTGCTATGGTTTGAGTGTGTCTCCTCCAAAATCCAGGTGCTGAAACTTAATGGCCAATGTGATCACATTAAGATGAAGGAGGACCTTTAAGAGGTGATTAGGCCATGAAGGATCCACCATCATGCATGGAATTTAGGCCCTTATAAAAGATGCTTCATACAGCCTTCGACTTTCTCCCCTTTGCACCTTCTGCATCCAAAGGCACAGGGTTCCTCCTGTCTGGAGGATGCAGGCACAAGGCACCATTTTGGAAACAGGGAGCAGCTCTCACCAGACAACCAAACCTTCTGGTGCCCTAATCTTGGACTTTCCAGACTCCAGAACGATGAGAAAGAAGTTTCTGTTCTTTACAAATTACCTGTCTCAGGTACTTTGTTACAGCAGTGTTGTGTGTGGGAAATGTGTGAGGGGAGAAGAAAAGACACACACAATACCTCTAAGGGTAAACAACCTTTAGCCCATGTAAATGGTAATGCAGATATAATAAGCATATAATATTAAGTAGATTGATATAATAAGCAGATTGATATAACAAGCAGATTGATATAATAAGCAAATTGTAATGGGAAGGGGAGATGGAAAAAAATATTTACACTCGCCGGAGTATGGAAGATTCACCACCAGACTGGGAAGCAACAGGCTGGGCTCCAGAGTTGGCCACTCGTCCATGCATAGATAAGGAGAGGTCTCATGAAGCTTCAGTGCAGTCTAGGACCTTAGCTCTTTTTGTAACGAATTGTTTGACATGAGGCCCAGTCACAAGGGTCCTTCATGACTGGGTTCAAGGAACACAAAAAGGTCAACTTGTTTTTGCAATTGTCTGTTGTTTTTCAATACCTAATATATAGGAATAGATTGAAATAGAGATTACTCCAACACAGCAATGGATGAACGCCTCAAGGGGCCCACACAACCTGTTCCAGGACTTGGTGACCATTGTTTGTGTCCATGTTCAACTGAGTTCAAATTTAGTATTTAACTTTTCCTCCACAAGCAGCACAAAATGGATGAAGACAGTAGTCAATCCAGGACTCACACATAAGTTTGTGATTTATAATGTAGACAAAGGCATTGTAAGGAGTTACAAGTGGTCATTTAGATATATCCTAGAATACTCTTAAGATCATCCTAACCAATATTACTTTCCTGTCATGAGGGTTATACCAATTGCATGGAGGATTATGGTGACAGTCACCTGTCAGGATTTTCTTCCATTTATAAGTCCACGAAGAGCCTATGTTTTCTCTGCCTCTGAAATTGTGCATTAAAGTTCCTCAATCTGTGCTTGGCGTTTGACAGGTATTTAGTATAAATCACATATCCCTGCACTTATTGACCCCATGATTACCAAATTACCTTCTTGTCAAGTAGAAAGGAGGAAAGACAAAGAAAAGAAAAGAAAAGAAAGAGAAAGAAGAAAAAAGAAAGAGAGAGAGAGAGACAGAGGGAGGGAGGCAGGGGAGAGAGAAATAAATTATTTTATCTTTCTGGTTCCTGAGATATTTCCATAAATTATTAGAAAAAAGGATCAATTTACTAGTAAAATAAAATGTAAATCTTTGCAAACATTTTCTGAAACCGCGACATGTTTAAAAAGGAACCTTTGTTCTTTGTTTCACTCCTAATGATGATTGCCCTTAAGTCTTGGGCTGATGCTTTTTAACTAGGAATTTATTTGAATTGGATAGGAAATAACCAACATTGAACACAAAGTAAGCATTAAGATGAGTTTTTTTTCTTGGTCATATCGTGTGTGTATAAATTACCTTCAGCACAGAGAGTTTTATTATTAATCATTTGAGCCAATAAATGTCTCATTAAATCTAACTTTCACTTATGGAGTATGCAATTGTCATTATATAAATATTATTTAATTAAATAATGGCTCAACTATTAAGAAATCTGTATTTAACTGATATTTGAACCATATTCATAAAATGCTGTATTCTAGGAACTATTTGAGAATTCCATAATATTTTGATTAAAGATGGTAGTACTTTACTGATTGTATTTGGATAAGCCATGTTGTCTTTATAATAAGGTGTGTTGATATTAAAAAATGATTAAACATTTTCAAGGGAAGAGCTGCTTCATCTTCACCCACCTTTCATCTTCATATTATGAATTATACATTATTCCTTCACTTCTATATCCTCAATCCTTTTTTCTCTCTTTGTAGGCAATTATACAGTGACCCATCCATATAGCTCATGAGATTTCTCAATTTTTTATGAATGTTCGTAAATATGGAGGAAATGAATGCAAAATTTATAACCAGTTGGACCATATTAATCTTTTTTTTGTTGGGGGGATGGCTATAGTTATCACACTGCACTGTTTGAATTTAAGAGAAAATTATTTTAGGGCAGTATGGGGAGTGAAATATGTTTAAATCTAGAAAGTCCCTTTAGCCAAGTATGTGACAAGCACCATGTAAGTGGAAGAATTTGGAAGGCTAACTTGAGTGCTTCTTTGATTTATTTCCTGAGAGATGATAGGAGACTTAGGGTCCAGAACATGATGAATGTTGGCTGCCAGATGCAGAAAAGAAGGTGAAGGGAGATGGAACTGGTCTGGGTCAAGTTTAGGGAACTCACCTTTGGAAGATGTCTGTGTTATGGGGGCATGTGACACTCAAATTTAGTCTTATCTTAATGTTAATATCCAAGGGCTATTCTCATGACAGTGGAATTCAGGGAATGGTTACACTTGAGATGCTGCTAGTGTCAGAGTGGCTTGAAGTCTGTCTCAGGCAGGAGGCAGGGATAAGAGCATACGGTCTTCCCAACTATGGCAGGACATAACCCATAACAGAGTGTGAGCTCAACCAGGACAAAGTCCTTTTTCATTCTTGGTTAACTCCATAGTGCCAAGGACAGAGTCTAGAACACTAGATCTGTAGAAATGTTTGCCAAACTGTGGATGGAGAGAAGACACAGTCTGTCAGGGCACAGAGAGTATATCAGTTTTGTGGGCTTGGATTTGGCACATGGTTGGGGACCTGAGGCAGACTCCTAAGGATAAACCAATTGTGCGGACGGTTCTAGAGTTAAAAGGAAGTGTCTTAGAATAAGGGAAGGGACATGATGATCAGAGCTCACTGAAGGGGTGACGGGTACCAGTCTTCAGTGGTTGTGTGCCTGCCATTCTCATTGACTCATTCAACAAACATCTGTGGGGTACTGACTTTAAACCAAATACAACGTGAAGTGTTAGGACACACAAATAAAATGTCGTGATTCCTGGTTTGTAAGAACTTGTGCCCTAGTGGAGAGAAAGACCTCCCAACGCCATACACACTGTAAGTCAGCAAAGGCTTAATGGCTGCGTATGGCAGGGTATTGGCAAGACTGCCGCCAGGATGATGGTCCAGATATCTGGTATTTGAGAAAGCTGTATGCTCTCTGATGCTTCCAGAGAGCCCCAGATCCTCCTCAGCAGCAGGGCTTGAACATTCTAGAAACTCCAAATTATACTGAGGGGGTTGGTATTTTATTTCTTTTTGGTAAACATTTGAATTGGCTCAGGCACTATGCCAAGGGCTTTGCAAATATTTATTCATATAATCAATCCTCAGGATAACATGGAGGAATAAATTCTAGCATTTCCATTTGACAAATGAGGAGGCAAGATTTCAGAGTTTAAGTCATTTGCCCAAGATCCCACAAGGAGTGTCTAGGGGGATCTTAAACTTGAACTCAGAAAGTTTCACTCTAAAATCCATAATCGTGAACCCTCCACTATGGAGTACACAGTTATAACTTCAGAGAAGGGGGAGCTCAGCATGAGGTAGAGCTAGTAAGGGCTGTGCATGAACAGAATGAGCGTCTCATGGAAAATGTAGACTCAAGTTAAGCTCACACTGGAGGAGAAACGCCAGTGTAGTCTGAATCCTCAGCGGGATGCAGGTGTGAATTCAGGACTCCACTCGTTCAGTTGAAAGCTATTTATTCAGCATCTGCAAAGTATGGCAAGCCAATCTTACACTAAATGCTGATTATAAGGTAATGAGCAAGGGGAGATGTGGCTTTTCCTCACCCAGAGCTCCCAAGCTAGTGAGAGATTCAAACAAGTCAATAGATGATTCCTACAGGAGCCATTAGGGCAAGTTTAGAACACTGTGGGGACGCCTAAGAAGAAGGGCTCCTGACCTGTGGACAAGGCTGGTCAAAGGAGGCTTTCTAGAAAAGGTACAATATGAAAACAATGGCATTGGAAGAGTCTAAAATAAGTTGGGGAGAATGCTCTAGAAACTTAGCAAGGCAACAGAGGCTGGCATTGAGAGGTTCTCATTTAAAGAATCCTAATAAAGGCCGCAATTGAACAGGATGGAGGGTTCAGAGAGACCCACACTTTTCCCCTACTCCTGTTCCTGGTGCTCAGAGTAGAAGCATAAGGTACCTCAGGGAACAGAGTCTTAGTAATTGTCTCTAGGAATAATATTATTGGTCACATTGGGTTCCTTAAACCCAACTCAATTTTTCCTCTATATCAGCAATTTAGTAGGTTTAACTACATTACTTTTCTGTTCCAATCTGCTTTGTGAAGTGCTTAAGAAAAGGCCCTTTATAAATCTCTATAATAATAAATAATGAACAACAAAAAAAGGGGAAGCAGCGTCACCCTCCTGTTCCTCCAAGAGAAAAGCTGGGCCTAATTCATATATTCTGCTCTGTCTGGCCTTGTTTTCTATCACAGACAAGAGAACATCGTAACTTTGAGCTATCTAGTGGAAATAAAAGATTGATGCGAACTTCACTGTGTAAAATTTGGGGTCTTTTCATTCAGACGAGAAGACAATTGAATATTATAAAAACAAGAGGCACACTTGAAGAGAACTTATTTTATTCAAGCAATGAGAATCTTCACCCTGAGAGAAACCTCTTTCTGTGAAAATAAATACATTTATATATGCCTGCATGAGAAATAGATTTCTCTGGTAGTTTTTTAATCTGAGAATCTTGCAGCTGAGAAGTCCAACTGCTTCATTTTCAAAGTACAGAAATGAATAATCCTTACGATGGTAAGTAGCTCACCTAAGATCACGCAAACAGAGGGACAAACTCAACCCAGAGAATTTGACTCTGGAGTCTCCTTTGGAAACCACAACGCCAGGTTATCTCTCACCTTTGAGGCCATGCTGAAAAGTCTGTAATTTACCCTGAGATGTCCCAGAGCACACAGAAAAGAGGGAGCACTAACACCCCAGCCTAGCTGGCTGAGTTCATCGCAGAGACGGGGCCAGAAGGAACTGAAAAGAGTTCTAATGGGAAGTTGTCCTGAGACTGTCCCATTGAGGTTCATCTCCAATTGCCATGCATACGATAAATGAACACTGGTGTGTCTGATTAACATGACATGGGAAGGGATGAGGCTGCCAGCCTCCAAGGGTCAACATTCATTATGGTGCCCAACCCAATGCACCCAGTCTGGACCACTAGCACGTGGTGTCCAGTCCTGGTGCTATTTGCAAATTCACTGAGAAAGCAGAAAGCAGAGCTGGCTCAAAAGAAGTTCATGTGATAAAAACCTATCTTGACTCTACCCCAGGAATAAATCATGATATCATCCATTAGAAAAAGATGTATATTTAGATTATGACAATCATTTTTAAAACTTTAGAAGATAAATAAAAAACAATCCAAACCCTAACATAATCTCAGAGTTACATTAAGAAAAGCAGATTATCTAAAGTATGGATATGGGAGGGAATGACGGCACTCTACTCTTCTTAGGATAAGCAACAATCACTGGTAGCATTATTTTTAATATTAACCATCTTATTGTCATCATTATCATTACTTACTATTTTTTTAGAGTCAGGCACTCTGCTAAGCATTTCAGATGTATTAATTCCTAATCTGATCAATCTGCACAACAGCACTATGAGCTGAGTGTTTTCATCCTCACTTTTCAAATAAAGAAAACAGAGCTTGGTTGATATTTCCAAAGTCACATGACTGCTAACTACAGAAGTGCGGGGTTCAGAGTTGGTTAACTTCGAGGCTCACTGACATCCTCAATGACCTAAGCTCTTTCCACCTTTCTGTTTCACCATTCCCAGTGGGTTAGCCTGTCCCATAATGGCTGCTGCAATCCCAGGCATTAAAAGCAGAGAGTGATGTCTTGAGGTAGAAATCAGTCATTTTTTTCTTTCCTCCACAGGTCTCTTATCAAAAATAAGAAAGCCTTTTAGTACAACTACCTTCATATCCCACTGAACAGAAGTGAATCCCGAAAAAATCATCCCAGTGGGGACATACTTTAACGCTCTCTGGATGATTCTTATGTGTAATCTGGACAGACGAGCACTGGCCAAGACTAATTTAGATTCACCTCCTGGGCCTAAGACAGGTACAGCCACTCCTGGGGCACAGGGTGCCAGACAATGACCAACACTTGGGTCATGTTAGCAAGGAAGAAGGGTATGGCTCCCCCACTCTCCCATAGTCAAGCATGGGCAAAATCAAGTATGGGATAACCAGGCATGGGGAAACGACTATTCCATGGGGCGCTTACATGTCAGGTAGTTTCCTTTCGGCCACACCGCTTTTTGAGAAAATCCCCTTTCTATGCACAAGCCTCCAAGGTTCTGGGCTTTGTGCTAGCAAGGGAGTGATTACAAAAGCGTTCTCAAATCATAGGAATTCCTGTTGTATTCTGGGAACTGTTGCTACATGGCAGGAGGAGGATGGCTTTTTCATATCAGAGGAGTTCACTGGGCAGAAAGAAGAATAGATCGCCAAGTTATTCTATTTCAAAACCTTTTCTAAGACATTTATCTAAGGCAACTGTAAAACACTTAGACGCAGATTGTTTCTAGGGATCAAAATTTAACCAGATAATTTCTCTCCTTTTCTTCCTTTCTACCTCCTTTTCTTTCTTCCTTGTTCCTCTCTTCTCCACTGCCTCCTCCCTTTGTTCCTTCCTTCCTTTCTTCCTTTTCTTTCCTTCCTGCCTACTTTTCTTTCTTCCTTCTTCCTCCCTTCTTCACTCCCTCCTCCCTTTTTCTTTCCTTCCTTTCTTCCTTTTCTTCTTTCCTTCCTTCTTCCCTCCCTCTCTTTCACCCTTTCTTCCTCTCTCCCCTTCTCTTTATAATGGTGAACTGAGTCAGGCGGGTCTTTCTGCTATGGAGTGACAATGCTCCCTCTCTGTCTCTACTGGGGCACCAACTTCACACATTAGTTTGTTTAATGTGTATTATTTTTGCCAGCCTCTCAGTTCCATGAAGACAGACACTGTTAATCTTGTTTTACACAATGTCTCTGGAGGTTAACACAATGCATGGACCACACAAGGCACTCACTGTCCAGTTAACAAGGACCTGTTCAGTCTTCTATAGCACGGCTTTGATGGGAGAGGCCACCAGCCTAGGCTGAGGATGTTGAAGTTGCTACAGAAGCTGAAACTGCAGCACATCAGCGATTAGATGAACCTCTTAAAATAGGGTTGCGGATGGGGATGTGGGTCACTGCCTACTTGGTATTGCCTTTGGAAGTAGAAATGGAATAAAATGTGGACTCCTACTAGGAGTGCCTCCTGCCCTGTTCATGTCTGTCCATAACAGTGGTTCTCAAACTTGCATCAGAATCAGCTGCAAGGTTTGTCAAAACACAGATGGCACCCCTCTTCCCATTTCTGACCAGGATGGGGACTGAGAATCTGCAGATGTAACAAGTTATCAGGTGAAGCTCATGCCGGTAGCCTAACATTTTCAAAACCACTGCTCTATAACGTGCCCTGGAGTTTTTCTATCTCAAGAGTTCACAGACTCCTTAGGGATTGCTGGGAACCACTAAGTCCAAATCTGTCTCTGAAAGGAGATCAACAACAATTTGCTGGATCTCTGAAAATGGACATTAAGTCTAGGGGCTGGCAGCTCTAAGGGACAGCCCTTCCTCATGAGTGGGGCTGGGGAGAACTACGACCAAAGAGGTTAGCAGAAAAGTATGGAAGCAGGGGCTCCTCCTGTGTGGGGTCAGGGTTGTAATTTACACAAATGTCCGTCCAGCAGAGACTCAGCACTGGAAATGGTCACGGTCACTCCACACAGTCTTCACCATCAAAGCATTTTCAACATAGGTCCAGCTCTCTCCTGAAAACTAAGACACACTCACTGTGGAGCCTCCTTCTCTCTCCTGGGCTGTGTATGTCAATGTTTGAGTCCTGCTTGACCTGGTCATGGTTTTCCTCTGTGCTTAACAATAGGGTATGCATTTGAAAGAACAAAAAAAAAAAAGGCAGGAATTATCACACCCTGCTGAATTTCGGAGCTAAAAATACATTGTACCCATTGTGGAGAACCTTGAGGCCAAAAACATCCAGAGCAACAACATTGACTCTCTCCCTCCAGCACTAGTGACTCCCTAAACTTGTGCTTAATTATTTCAGAGAAACAGCATGGCATGAAATTTAGGGATTTCTGGAATGTGAGAGAAACTCCAGTGTGGTTTTGGCAGCTGCCAATCACAAAGGCATCCGGCCCAGGAGTCAAGGGTGCATCAGTTTCAATACCTATGAGGTCTGTGACCTTGAGCAGGTTCTGTCTACTCTCTGAACCCTGGGTTTCTCATCAGCAAGCTGCGGGAACTTGCAGTCAGTGTTTAGGGCCAATGTGACAACTCGGTGAGAAAGCATTTGTGAAAAGAGTCCTTTCTTTAGAGTAGAGGAACCACCTGGAGCTGAGGAGGACATTGTGGAGGAGAACTAAGAGCTCTGCCATGAAGGACAGATGGTGGGGTGGGACACCGAGGGGAGTGGTGAGTGATTATTGACGAAAGCAACAGGCTGGAGAAAAGGTTTGCAAACTCAGAAAGATGACTGAGATTTCAGGCAGACAGAAAAATATGCAGCTTGAGATGTAATATAGACAGTTATCTGTGGCTGATGGAGCCTCACCAGAAGCTTTTGAACAAGGAGGGACATTAGAGTTGTATATTAGAAAACGTGAAAAAGATAGAAATAGCTGGGAAGCCGGGAGTCCAGGGAGGAGACTTTGGCAAAACAGTCAGAAACACATCAGGGCAGTGGGGATGCAAAGTAGGAACATGCAAGGTATTTTAGAGGGACAGGAAAACAGGCCTATTCCTGATTAGAAATGATTTGCAATTAGCATACGCAAGTGAAGTCTTCTTTTCCCTGTGACTGTCTCTTTCTGGAGCTCGTCAACACGGGCTCGTCAAACACGGGCCTTTAAATCAGCATCAGCCCCACCTCAGCCTTGTCCCCTCCATCCCCCTTGTCACCCTTCACTGTTTTGGCCTCTTGTTTCCATCCAGGCCTAAGCCCGGAGCCCAGGCTCATCCTGCCAACCACAGCCAAGGAAAAAGGAAATCCAAAAGGGAGAAAACCGCAGAGTTTTCTGTTTTCTTCTGCAGGAGAAAGCAAGGTTATTTTTGGCCCTTTTCAGTACAAATCAGATTTTTTTTTTTTCTTTCTCAAAGACCAGTGTCTGGCAGGCTTCAGGCAGGGGAGTGGAAATGAGAGCCCACATTTTGAATACCTTTGCATTTTTGCTCTGTGTCAGTTCTGTTTGTCTTCCTCTGCCTGGCTGTCTCCCGTGTCTCCGGATTGTTGACTTCTCTCAAATGCTGCTCTTAAGCCAAAGAAAGTAAAACCAGGACCTCATGTTCAAGGATGGGGTGCTTTGGTCACGGCAAAAGAAAGGATAGAAAAGAAACCATCCCCCACTCTGGATTTGGCTGTGCAGCTCAAAGTACAGCCCCACCTTCAGTTCTTATTATTACCCAGGGGATAGAACTGGACACTGGGTCAGATAAGACCCTGGACTCCCTGAGAGTCACACAGCTGGTTCATTCACTGCCAGAATGGAAGCCAGGCTCTTCAACCCTAGGGTCACCTTTTCCCCCCCAAGTTCTCTTCTGCCTCCATTGTGGGTTATAAAATTTGTCAGCGTCCACTGAGCCAGTGGAACCAGGAGCTATGAATCCAAGCTTAACTGTCAGACTGCTCGGAGGGGTTAGAACCCCGACTGTACAAGTTACTGAATTTCCACAAACCTCAGTTTTCCTGATCTGTAAAATGGGCATATTAACAGTAAATTCTTGAGTTGTTTTGAGTCTTAAATGAGATGATCCACATGAAGACCTCTGAGAACTGCCTGCAGCATGTTTAGTGAGCAGATGTGAGTGTGTGAGCGCTTGTGTGCATGTGTGAAAGCCACAATTACATTTTCGCCCAATGGTCACCCAGTGTTGTGGCCCACACGTGGCATTTTGAGAGAGTTGAAATTTAGTTTCTATCCTTTTCTTAGAAGAGTCTTTTATTTCTTTTTCTCCTTCTTTCCCAAAGGAATCTTTCACTTAAGGCAGTTCAAGATAATGTAACCTGAAAGAATGTAACAGACAGCAACTGGGAAGATTTTTCTATTTAATTCCACACATCATGTTGCCTATTTTTAGTCAGAGTCACTCATGGGTGCTATTTGCAACTCTTTTTTTGTCTTTAATTATCTTTAAAGCTTTATGCTTTAAAACATAACACAGACATGTGCACTCACAAACATATATACACACCACCAGGATGACCCTCTCTAACACTACCTTTTCTGATATCTAGTTCATCATTTTAAAAGGAAATGTTGCTGCTTGGTATATAGGAGCTCTTTCAGAAGTTCCCGTTCCCACTAACGCTAAATAACAATTGATATTATAATGATAAATACACACTCTTGAATAAGCACCTGCTACGGTTTGGGAACCTGCTTACATTATCACCAGTATTTACAACAACCCTGAAATCTATCCTCATTTTTTAAGAAAAGCAAGGCATGGGGAATAAAGGATGGAAGTCACTCAGCCGAGATAAATAAGCAGGGCTGACAATGGAAGGCATACCTATCTGGTTTCAAAAGCAGTGCTCTTACTGTTATGCTGAGAGCCTCTCCTTCAATACAAGGGGGCTGTCCGAATTGTGCCCTCTGTATCCCCAGTGCTTGACACATATTTGTTCAATATTTGCAAACATTTGTTGAATGCCTGTATAAACAGAGTAGTGTGCATGCACGCGCGCACACACACACACACACACAAGCACACATGCAGATTGTTGTGGCTGTTGTTTTTATGACACATATGGCTCCACACTCAGGCTTTGGTGATCCTGGAGAGGAACACAGACAGGTATTGTGCTCAGGAGACTCTGATCCTGAAGCTTCGCAGGGAGAAAGATCTCAAAGAGCACAGGAGGCAACAGGTTTCTAAGGCACCTGGCGCCACAGAGACGTTCCAATCCTGCCTGGTTTTCTTCATGTTGCAGAGACCACAGGGCATCCTGGAACTCATCTCCTTCTTTGAATATGAACCAATTAATTACTGCTGATATAAACAAATAGCTGGTACCTATTCACTGGTGTCCTAAATCAAATATTCCCAATTTTTCTGGACTGCAGAATAGCATGCACAAAGCACCAACTGTCTCATGATGGCTCACACTTGTCACGTGGATCCCATTAGCACTGACTGCACTGTCAGGAGAAACATGTGGGTCTGACTCTTCCAGCTTCCTTGGGACCTCTTGCCCTGACTAATGGTGGTCTGGTAAATGCATTTGACACCAGTCATAGGAAAACCTGTTTTTCTGGTCAGTTTAGGCTTTCTGAGGGGGTACACACTGTACAGAAATTAAGAACACCTGTACGTAAGAATGTATTTGTGTGCATGTGTGTGTGTGTTTTGAAATGGGCCTCTCTATGAGCCCACTGTTTCATTCATTCATTGAATGAAGGATTACTTCTCCTAGGAACGTGTTTCCCCAACTTATCTCAGGGAAACATTGTTTCTGTGGTCTGCTAATAAATTAGTACAGAACAAAATAAAAGAACATTCCTTAGTTTAATAATTTGGGGAACTTCTGGAGTAAACAAAGTTAAGCATGTTTTTTAATATAGAATTTCTGAGTCTTTTAGAGGCTAATGTACATCATGACTGTAAAAAGAAATAAATATGATATATTATAATGAACATACTCTTTGGCAACAGGGTGTTTTCCTTCCCCAAGAACCTCCCAGAGAACTAATGTTCTGCACCACAATTAGGGAAAAAGAATTTCCATAGAGGAAAAGTAAGTGCACCCTGGTCCTTTATCAAAGCTTTTACACAGATGGAAGAATTTTCAGGTGATACAAGACAGGTCAGTATAAAAGGACTCAATGTCAAGATACTCTTTCTTTTCAACTGCAGCTCGCCGTATGAATTCCTCCACACGTTCATATTGTCCCCACAGGTCTCTGCTGTGCCTTCAGACCAGCTATCTTGAGAGAGACCTGGGACTGTCTAACCTCATGGATGGGGAGGCATTCCAGGCTTCAAGGAGCAGACAGATATTTGGACATCCTGACTCAAAGGAGTTAGCATTTTCTGCAGCCACAAAGCTCATCAAATATAGTCCCTTCACATGCTAGTTGTAAAAAGCAGGAAGTTGCAACTAATGCTATGAGCCGAGTGACTTGAGTCACACAGCTATCAGGCCCACCCAGGAATCAAGACAGGAGAGATCTGGGCCAAGTTTATTTTTCTTTTCCCTTGGAGTGTGATAGCTGGAGGAGCAGACTGCACAGGAAGTAATGCAGACACATGTGGACCCCGAGAGTGTGGGGTTCACAGTCCATCAAGAAACCAGCCAGGCTTGACGCATCATCCCTCCACACTTACTCAGACATAAGGAGGTTTGCATTCCCACTGGTCTTAAAGAACAGAGAATTGACTCGGAAAAGAAAAACGCGGCCAGAAAGGATGCTAGGGGTGGAATCCAAGAGGTTGAGGTTTGTGCCAAATTGTCAAAGAAAAGGCAAAACAATGGGGACTGTGGTACAACAAAAAATAAAGGGCATGGAACTGACTCTCCTTGACCTTAAATAAGACTCCTCACCTCCATGAACCTTAGGATCCTTATCTTCATATCAAAGATTAAAAATTCAGCTGCCTTATTGATAAAGTAAAGATTATATTCACCCTGAGTTGTGATAATTAAATGATTATCCACATATAAATTGTTACATATGCTGTTATATAATTTATATGTAATATTATTATTACATGTATAAGTAATATTCTATGCTTATTATATTTATATTTGCTGTATGTGGAAATATACACATACAACAGTGGAAAGCACAGCAGAACAAGACTCAGGAAGCTAAACCTTGTGTGTTAACTTGCTCCATCAGAAGCCAGTTGATGTGGTCAGATAAATTATGGTACATCCATCGAATGGAGTTTTTTGTAGCTGTGAAAAAAGAGATATATCAGTACATCTCAGTAAGGAAAACCTTTCCAAGACAGATCACTAGGAGGAAAAGCAATGTGTAGGGCCATAAGAAAGTAAAGTATGGACCCTTTTTCATACAGAAAAGCATTAAATATAAACATGTACATGTATGAAATATAAAAGAAAACAAAAACAGATCCTAGCTATGCATACAAATGTACATGTCCTTTTTGGATATGTATATATTTTCTGGAAAAAATACATTGAGAACCTATAAGAGTGGAATTTGGCAAAAGAAAAGGGAAAAAGGGACTTTCCATATTATTTTATACTGTCCACTTTATTTCATCTTTCCACTTTATTTCATATTTATCTACACTCTTTGTATGTTTACAGTGTGTATGTGTGTGTGTATGTGCATTTCAACAACAGAAATAAAAATGAATTTGAGTTAAAATACACACACACACACACACACACACAAAGGCTTGCCAGACCTGGAGCTTTGAGCTTCTTCCTCTGTTCTAGGACAGACCAGCAGACATGCTTGTTTTTCCAGCTGGGAGTAATTTCATTTTCTTGCCCTAAATACTGGGCAAAGCCCATATCCAGCTCAAAGCTGACAGACCTGGTTCAGGGGAGAACAATTTCAACACCCCCACCCTGTGACAGGTTTTGCTGTTTTTACGTATGGGCACAGGGCTGGGCATGTTTGGAGAGTTGTGAAGAGGGACTGAACACGTCTTCAGAAAGGGGAGGAGCTGATAGTACCTAATGAGGAGCTTGGTGTGGCATGGCACTGAAGTTTTAAATGCTTTAAAGTAAAACCAGAAATAAATTTAATTTCAAGTAAAATGCTGATATAATCCATGCATAGAAGCTGGAATCTTTTGAGTGAATAGATGCTAATTTTGGGGACTGTCTTTTCCTTCACTTGCTGTAATGTGAGAAACAGTGACCCCTAGAAAGATATGTCTGTGCCTCAACACTCCTAACCTACAAACTTGACTATATTTGGGAAAATAGGCTTTGCAGGTGTAATTAAGAATCTCAAGATGAGCTCATTCCTGGGTTATCTGGACAGACCCTAAATCCAATGACAAGTGTTTTTATAAGACATTTGTAAGAGACAGAAGAGAAGACACAGAAACAAAGGAGAAGGTTGTGTACAGACAGAGACAGAGACTGGAGATTTGGTGACTCCAGAGGCACGGAATGCCTGGAGTCACCAAAAGCTAGAAGAGGCAAGGATGAATCCCCCCTAGAGCCTTGGGGAGGAGAATCACCCTGCTGACACCTTGATCTCAGACTTCTGGCCTCGAGAACTGGGAGAGAATAAATTACTTTTGTTTGAAGTCACCAAGTTTGTAGTAATTGATTATGGCAGCTCTAGGATGCTAATACTCTTACCAAAGTGGCCTAGGTTGCTTTGGATTCATTTCCCAGAAAAAGGGGAAGATCCAAGGACACAGGAAGGGGAAAGACAGACTTCCACTCCACAGCCAGGATGCCTGTAACCACACCATGCCAAACCTTCAGACAGGCCCTGGGCCCTGATCTTCCTTCTCTAAATAGCTTCTCCCAGTGTGCTCTATTGGAACATTCTGCTCTATTTTTCTGAATGGGCCTGTGATGACCTGTAATTATGTTATGTATTTGACTTCTTTTTTTTTAATAGTGACTATATTCCCTGGAGAATGGGAGCTCCATGAGGGCAGGGGCCTGTCAGTCTGGCCATCTCTGAATGCAGCCCCCAGAACAGTGTTTGGTATGTGTAGGCACTGAGACTATCTCTGTGGAAGAAGTAAGGAGGGAAGTAGAGAGACCCCACACTCAGACCCAGCCCCCACCAAACACTCAGGCCAAGCAGGATGATATAGCAAGTGCTGGGGAAGCTGTAGCACAGGTCAGAAATGTTAAAAGAAAGTGTCAAGAAGTTGTAAGAAAGGAGTGGGGACCCTGAAGGAAAATGAAAAGGGACAGATGTAAGGACACTGCAGGGAAGACCCAGGAGGACCAGGCCAGCAGCAGTGCTATGTGTGCTGGGGATGAAAGAGGGCACACAGGCTTCAAGCTGGGAGCTGGCCCAAGTACATGTCAAAGGCACTAGGCGCACCTGCCCCAGAAACCAGCTTCCTCAGCTCCCAGGAGAATTGTCTGCATGACTTTTCCTCCAAGTACCCAAAGCTCATAGTTAAATTAGTTATTAGAGCTATACACTAAATTATATGATATTATATACTAAGTACTATCCCTCTGCAAATTTTTAATAATTTCAATAATTCATATGATAGGCAGGATATTTCCCGTTTTACAAGTGAGAAAATTGAGACTCATATTGAAGTGGCCTCAGAACAGGCAACTGGGGGAATCAAGATTTAACCCCAAATCGATTGACCTCAAAGCCTGTGCTTTCACTCTGGTCTGTGTAGCTCGCTATTGCAAAGAGTTTCATGATTTCCAGAGTAGTGCACACACAGGACTCTCCTCTGACCTGAGAATTTTGGAGAATCCCAGTCAGAGGCCCCTCACCCCATTTTAGAGAACAGAAAGCTGAGAGTTCAAGAAATGCAGGGGTCTTCCGCAAGGCACTGCATCTAGGGAGCGGCAGACCTGGGATGAAGAACATCAATGCTTCATGCTTCTAGTCCTTGCTTGGAATACTTTTAATCTGACCTGTGTCAATATACAAATGCAAGATGAGAGCAGTGGGAACAGGAAGCAATAGGGACTGGGGTGCAATTTGCTCCAGGTCTGTTGCCAGCTGAGCAGGACTCTTCCCCAGGGCCTATGTCAGTGGGCAGTGATCCAGCACATCCATCACCAAAAGTGCCTTCCAGGAAAAATCTTACTCCCTAGAAGGGGTTGGCTGCATTCATCTTGTAGGACAATATGCTATTTTCACCACAGAGCTACAAGGCATAAATTTAGATTTCTGAACATTTTTTATGAACCAACATCATGGCCTCTGGACACCTCTTTACAAAGCCATAAAGAGTCAGCCCTTTCCAGAAATTGCACATCCACCTGTGTCCTACATACAGCTGAGAGCCTACAGCCACATATCAGGAAAGGCCTCCCTTTGTTGGTTGGAAAAAAGAAAGGAATCAATGGCCAGTGCTCAGTGCAACCGTGGGGGCCCTCTCTGTCTGTCCTGCTCTGCCATCTCTTTCCTTGTGCCCTGTTACCAGGTCAAATCCTGGGATGCAGAACAAATCCTAAAGAAGGCCCACCTGGGTTCTGCCCTCAGCCCCTGCTCAGTGTCCATCATCCTGCCTGTCTTCCCTGGCTCTCTGGGCTCCCCTCCATGATGGCCTTTGCATGCTGCCACTCTCCCTGCCATGTGTGCCTAGGTAACTCCTAATGTTCTCAGACCCCAGTCAGCCTTGCCTGCCACCATCTAGGTCAGACTCTTCAGTTATATTTTCCCAGAACTATATTTATTTTCTTCTGAGCACTTACCTCAGTTTGACAGGGTTTGTGTAATTATTTGATTAGAATCTGTACCCCACCCCAACTCCCCTGCAATCTTCATGAACACAAAAAATGTGCTTCATGCTCAGAGCCTGAGAAGATGTCTAGTCCATATTCAGTTTGAAGAAAATAGTGTTAAACTAAGTTTAGCCTAAAGCTGCATCTTTGCATATTTTAAGTTCAGTCTACAGATCTCTTCTTACATGGTGAACCATAACCTAAACAGTTGTAAACTACTCTTACACCAATCACTGAGTTTTGGTCAATCAAAGATAGCTAACTGTTCAAACTAGGATCAAATAAGGCAAACATCAAGCCGTGACTGATCCAGCTGTTTCTGTATCTCACTCTCATTTTCTGCACATTGCTTTCCTTTTCCTGCCCATAAATGTTCTTCTACCGCATAGTAGGCCTGGAGTTTCTCTGAATGTATTCAGGTTCTGCGGCCGCCTAATTCACGAATTGTTCTTTGCTCAATTAAACTCTGTTAAATTTAATTTGTCTAAGGTTTTTCCTTTAACAACAGTTACCAAGTAAACAAATGCATGAATGAATAAATAAGTGAATCGATGAATAAATAAATGAATGGACAACAAACAATTGCTTAGTGTAGTGGCTTTCTACCAGGGGAGATTTTTTTTTTTTTTTGAGAAAATCAGAAAGCTGTTTTTTTATTTATCTGTAGTCTAGCTGAATCTCTTTTTTGTTTGTTTTTGTTGTTGCTGTTGTTGTTTTATTATACTTTCAGTTTGAGGGTACATGTGCATAACGTGCAGGTTTGTTACACATGTAGAGTTGTGCCATGTTGGTGTGCTGCACCCATCAACTCGTCAGCACCCATCAACTCGTCAGCACCCATCAACTCGTCATTTACATCAGGTATAACTCCCAATGCAATCCCTCCTCCCTTTCCCCTCCCCATGAAAGGCCCTGGTATGTGATGTTCC
>NW_012116699.1:3302179-3315015 GCF_000951035.1 Colobus angolensis palliatus | reverse complement strand
ATGGTACTGGTACCAAAACAGAGATATAGACCAATGGAACAGAACAGAGTCCTCAGAAATAATACCACACATCTACAGCCATCTGATCTTTGATATACCAGGGGAGATTTTGCCCCCCAGGGTACTTGGCCATGTTGTAAAACATTTTAGTTTGTCAGAACTGGGAGAGGTGGTAGTAGTGTTACTGGTTTCTAGTGGATAGAGGTCATGGATGCTGCTAAACTTCCTACAGTGCACCAGACAGTCCTTCCTGCCATCCTCCCAGCAAGGAATCATCTTGCCCAAATCATGCTAAGGTTATAAAATTCTGTGTATTTGTTCCCTAGGGCTGCATAACAAAACACCAGTAACCAGGTATCTTAAAACAACAGAACTTTATCCCCTCAGTTCTAGAGGCTAGAAATCCAAAATCAGGATGCTGTCAGGGTTGGTTCCTTCTAAACCTTATGAAGCAGAATCTATTTCACAGCTCTCCGCTGGCTTCTGCTATTTGTTGGCTATTACACTGGTCCATTTTTATGCTGCTAATAAAGGCATACCCGAGACTGGGTAATTTATAAAGGAAAGAGGATCAATTGACTCACGATTCCACATGGCTGAGGAAGCCTCACAATCATGGCTGAAGGCATATGAGGAACAAAGTCACATCTTACAAGGTAGCAGGCAAGAGAGCATGTGCAGGGGAACTCCCATTTATGAAACCACCAGATTTCATGAGAATGACTTACTATCAGTAGAACAGTATGGGGGAAACCGCTCCCATGATTCGATTATCTCCACCTGGCTCCACCCTTGACACTTGGGGATTATGACAATTCAAGGTGAGATTTGGGTGGGGTCACAGCCAAACCACTTCAGTCGTGTTTGGTATTCCTTGGTTCACAGCTGCATCGCTCCAATCACTGCCTCTGCATTCACATGGCTGCCTTCCCCATGCGTCTTGGTGCAAAGCCTCCTCTTCTTGTAAGTTATTAGTTACGTAGTTTAGGTCCCACCCTAATAAACTCATCTTAACTCACTATAAGGCAGAGACTCTATTTCCGAATAAGATCATCTTCATAGGTACTGGACTTAGAATTTGAACGTATCTTTTTAGGAGACACAACTCAACCTGCCACATTCTGGTTAAGTGGAAAGTCAATCATATTCAAACTCCTCCCCTCAAAAAAGAAAAAAATAAGGCAAAGAAACTTGTTTTTTCTCTTCTCCTCTTATATCCCCCCATTCTCCTGTCACTCAGCCAGATGCCTGGTTGGCTCCTCAGCTTTCCTTCCACCCCACCTCCCGTCCAAACTGTCAGTCACCTGCACCTTGTCAGTTCCCTACTCTCAAAACATTTGAGAAATTGGCCTTCTCCTCTACCTCAGGAGCATCGTATCAAGTAGGTTATGTGCATTTAATTCTCACACCAATCCCATGAGCAAGGAATTGATATTATTGCCTTCGTTCACATATAATGAAATTGGGGATAAAGGGCCCAAGGTTATACACCTTGTAGGTGACAGAACCCGGTCATCTGATTCTACAGCCTACGCATAACCCCTGTTCTCTGGGGGGGCTTCCTCATCCTTGGGTTGAGGGCCCAGTTCTCTCATTTACTCCTCTGTGGGGAACCCTGCCCTGTGCTCTCAGAATGTGAGGGACTTGCCTCCACCACATCTCCTTGCTCTCGGTGTCTTGACTGTTTGTTTACATTCCTCTCTCCCTTCTAGACTATGAAGCCTTTCAGGGAAGATACAATGTTTATTTCATCTCTGTATCCCAAGCCCAATACCTGCCCTGGGGCCTGGCACTCACAACCAGTTGATGTCAGTTGAATAAATGAATGCATTCATAGCTTTAACAATCTAGACTAGAGATACCCCCTTTGTTTATACTAGAATTTTCCAGGTTACACTGCAATAAATGCAATACAGTACTATGGCTCTGTCGGAGGAAATCAGAAAGTGAAACCATTTTTTTTAAAGAAAGAAAGAAAAAGATTCCATAGTCAAATTACCCTGGACAAGTCTAGATTAAAATTAACCAACACTAAAGATGTTTCCTTCCTGCTGGACTTCACAGAGCTTTAAATATTCTAATTTGCTTTTAGACTTTTTGGAAGACAGGTGGTCATTCAGGTATGCAGAATTCTTTTATTAATCAAGAAAACTTTTTAAAACTTTATTTGAAAGAGCTCAAGAAATACCAACCATAGTTGGAGTATGCTGGGGTGCACCATGGCCCCTCCTGGACAAAGAGGACTCCCTCAAGGTTAAGAGGAGTAGGGGCTTCCCTCTGGAGCTGGAGATTTCATCACTGGCCAGCTAGGATAATTCTTCTTTCCCACAGGTCTCAGGTCTGCAATCACCGTGTTCCTGCGACACTTTTATTTTTGTTTTTGGTTGATTTTCCCACTCTCATCAGAGCCTGTATTCCCTGCTTCCGTCCTGAGCTGAAAATGAAAGTGGATGGCCTAAAGCTCTCTGAACCTCATTAACCTCCACATTATCTCAGGGAAATTATGCCAATTATCACACTGGGGCTCAGGATTGAAAAGCTACCACGTCTGGGCCGACGGTGATGGATGCTACCAATTTAGATAGAGGAGGGGCAGCTCCTTATGTGGTGAAAGAATCATTTGTTTTGCCAAGAGAAGCTTTCCTGTGGCAGACACAGAGTGTGCCTCTGACAGGGAAGTGCTCCTGGCATCCTTTTGTAAGCAAGCGACCCATTCTGAGAACAATTTTTAAAAAATAGCATGTGTTGGTTAAGCTTGCTTTTTTATTGTCTTAATACAGAGAAGTATAAAGAAAAAAAAAAACAACTAAACATATAAAAATGACCCATAATCCCCCTACCCAGTGATTTCTGTTGACCTTTAAAACCAATCAAAATGAAAGTAATACAATATAGGTATGTCTAGACAATTCAGAGTTCAATAAGAAAGTTAAAGCAAATACCTTCCACTTCCTGTTCCAAGTCCAGTCTCTTAACAACTAGTAGAGTTTTGCAATTCCTTTAGAAATAATGTAACAGTGGAACAACAGGGCTGAGAGCTGTGGCTCTCAGATATGAGGTAACATGGAAGTCACCTGGATTTGCTAAAGGGAAGGTCGTCTGGCATCTGTCTCAGAGATTCTGATTAAGCTTGCCTGGCAGGGAGTTTCTCAGGTCATGCTAAATCCTAGCTTGCTTCCCAGTTGTGTGATTTTGAACAAGTTGCTCAGCCTCACTTTGCCTTTTTTTTTTTTTCGGTCTTCCATAAAATGGGGCTAATAAGAGAGTTGTGAGAATCCATTGAATTAAAATGCTAAAAAGGCTCTGCATATTAAGAACCATGTAATTTTGCTATTTAGCATATATCAGCCTGTAAATATGTATTCAACTACCATTTATGCTTTTTAATGTTAGTTAACAAAAGGATAATTTTATATACACTTTTTTTATATACACTTTTTTATATACACTTCAGTACTATTTATTCACGTATTTACGTACAGATCTATTTAGTCTTTGTGATTAACATGAAATCATAGTTTAGATGTATTTTCTGGAGGACATGCTAGTCTTCTGTAAGTGACCACACTAATTGTTTATTCTTTATTTTATTTTTTATTTTTATCTTTTATTTGTAGTTTAGGCATACATGTACAAGTTTGTTATAGATAAAGTGAGTGTCATGGGTTTGGTGTACAGACTATTCCATCACTCATGTAATAAGCATAGTACCTGATAAGCAGTTTTTTTTATCCTTACCCTCCTCCCACTCTCCACCCTCAAGTAGGGTCTAGTGTCTGTTTTTCCCTTCTTTGTGCCCATATATACTCAATTTTCAGCTCCCACTTGTAAGTGAGAATATGTGGTATTGGGTTTTTGGTTCCTGTATTAGTTTGCTTAGGATAATAGCCTCCAGCTTCATCCATGATGCTGCTAAGGACATAATCTCGTTCCTTTTTCTGGCTTCATAATATTCTATAGTGTATATGGACCATATTTGTTTTATCCAGTCTACCGTTGATGTACCAATTGTTTTCAGGTACTAGCTAATCTAAGAAGTGCAGCAAGGGATATCTTGCATATATCTGACAAACATTGTGTGAGTATATTCAGAGTTCAAAAATTCAAAGTTAAATACACATTTTGGGGAAGGCTACTTTTGTTTCTAAGCCTGGGTCTGCCAAAAATCCTGATGGGACCTATGGGCAAATGATGTTTTCCCCAAGGACTTTGTGGTCTTCATCTTTAAAATGAGAGTGAGAAAGCAAGCAAACAATATTGGCATACTGAGTCATATTTTCACAACAGGAAGCAAGATGCTGAGGATCTAGAATCTGTTAAAGTGTGCTCACTACACACAAGGAACCGTGGTCCTCAAGGGGCCCAGGTGATCCCCTGCAAACAGATGTACTGTAGGCTCAATAATAGAGTAATACAGGCAGATAAAAGATTGCACAAAAAGGGAGTGAGGCAGGTAGAAGGGATCAGGAAAGGCTTCAGGAGGAAGGAGTGGATGTGTTTTGCAAAGTGAGTGGGAATCACGGGATGGTTAGGAAGGAAAGGCATTTCAGAGAGAAAAACCAGTATGTGCAAGAGCCCAGAGGCTTAGTAGCACCTAATATAAGATGGGCACTCACAGAGTGTTAGTGTTAGTTGAATACACTCTTGGCCCTCAAGAGGTGTATGACACAGAGAAAGCTAGTGTCTTAGGCTCTCTTTGATCCAACTAAAGACCAAGAATCACTTCAGACAGAGCTGCCACATCGTAACGTGAGATTTTAGGCTCGTGAATAGCTTAGTAAATTTTTGATGAATTCACATAATCAAAGACAAGATTTGTCCTCTTATACCTCTAAAATCACAAGGTTGGAATATAAATACAGAAAAAACTTTCAGATAGACCTTGGCCTTGCCTGTAACATCTACACCCTTGGCGCAAGCCCCAGGATTCTGAGTACAAACTGGTTATAGCCACTTTCTTCCACCAAGATTTCATTCCCTGCGGGACAACTAGTGGACATCACTTTAGCTCCCACTGTCTGCTCAGAAAGTCTGTTAATACCATCAATTGAAACCATGTAAACACACAAAGCCTTTCAGTTGAAACACTGCAATTTTGCAAGCTTTTTGCTCAAATGGTAGAAGAAAGGAGAACATGAATCTGAACTCTAGGGGACATTTGATACTGGTTGTTTCAAGGGACAGAGTGCACTGAGCTAGGCTGCTCTTCAAATATTTCCAAGGATGCACTGGAATACTTCACATCAGAAAGGTAATGTTTTATTGTCACAGTGCGCAGTTGGTTTCAGACAAGGTCCATAGTGAGTCCACAACATGGTCCACTGTCATGGAAGTAAAGCAACAGATATAGTCTTCAAGTTGACCCCAAAACATTCCTAAGCCAACACCTCCTTCAAATGAAACTGGGAAAGAAGGTCTTTAAGATGCTCTAATGAATCTGCTCCATGATCAGTTTCCTGATTGATAACAAGCAAGCATGCCCTTCTGACTCAAGTATAGATTTAAAGGGAGAAAGACTGACTTGAGTCCAAACTCTGCCACATTCTAACCATACAACTTAGAGAAAGTGAGTCAACCATACTGAGCCCCAGTTTCCCTCTCTACAACATGTTGATAATGTTGGGAGAATTACACAGTAACATTTGTGGAAAGGTCCAGCTCAGAGGCTCAATCATAGGCGATTTCCACAGTGCCCTCAATGCTACTGGAAAAAAGAATTACCTTATATCCTTTTTAGAGGTGGGATGGCCTACAAGCTGTCCCTTAACTAAGAGTTTCATTGATGTTCTACCATATGTACTAATAAGACATGGGAAAAATAAAATGACAGAATTAGTTAGGACTTTTTTTTTTTTTCCAGTTAAGGCTATACCCAACTTGAGCTGGCTTAAGAAAAATTGCAGGTGATACATTAGAAATAGTGAACCTTCATAAAATGATGGGATGAAAATTGCAACTGAGCCTAAGGAAGGGCCTGGAAACCAGGACAGAAAGTCATAAGTAAACCTGATAAATGGCTATCTCCAATTTATACTCCTGCTTGGGCTTGATTCATTGTTTCTTCTCTGTTTCCTAACAGCATTTCTCTGCTCCCAATTCTCATGGTAGAATATATGGCCCCACAACTCCTGTCTTCACCTGTTAGAGGACCAGTCAGAACCCAAGACCATCAATACTTAGAAAATAGAATCTGATTCTTCCAGCGTGAAGCTATGCTCGCTCTAATCAGCAGGTGGATAGAGCCATAGAGCATAAAATGGCTATTAGGGGACTCCTGTGCATCATGGTTATAAGGTAGAAAGACTCTAAGTTACAAGGACAGGTTGATAATTTTAGGAGAGAGGAAAAGAGAAGAGGTGTACCTTCAGTAGTTGATTAAATGCTGCTCAGTTCCTGCTCTCTATAAAGTATTGTTGATGGCATAGAGGTGTACATCTAGCTTTGGAGAAGTAACAATTTTATCTATTTTTTCTTCTTTGTTATTTCTACTTTTTTCCATAAGTTATTTGGGTACAAGTGGTATTTGGTTACGTGAGTAGTTTCTTTAGTGGTGATTTGTGAGATTTTGGTGTACCCATCATGTAAGCAGTACACATTGCACCCTATTTTTAGTCCTTTATCCCTCATCCCTCTCCCACTCTTCCTCCCAAGTCCCCAAAATCCATCGTATAATTCTATGCCTTTCCATCCTCATAGCTTAAGCTCCCACACATCAGTGACAATATACGATGTTTGGTTTTCCATTCCTGAGTTACTTCACTTAGAATAATAGTCTCCAATCTCATCCAGGTTGCGTAAATGCGGTTAATTCATTCCTTTTTATGGCTGAGTAGTATTCTATCATATATATATTGCAGTTTTTTAAATCCACTCATAGATTGATGGGCATTTCAGTTGGTTCCACAATTTTGCAATTGCAAATTGTGCTGCTATAAACATGTGTCTGCAAGTATATTTTTCATATAATGGCTTCTTTTCTGAGAAAGTTGGACTAGATCAATGGTTCCTAACCTTGGCTTATTATTTAAATGACATGGGAAGCTTTTTAAAAGCTCAATATACAGGCAACATCTCCAGATAGAATAAATCTGAAACTCTGGCTATGGGATTCTGGGTATCTATATTTTAAAAAATTTCTTTAGATGATTCCAGTCTTTAGCTAAGGTTCATAACCAGTGGACAAGATCAGTGATTCTCAAATAAATCACCTCAATCTAGCTAAAATAAAGATGATGATTTAATAGGTTCCAGATGGGGCATGGAATTCTACCTTGCTAACAAGCTCCTAGGTTTCATCAATGCTGTTGATCCATAGATTATCCTTCCAGTAGCAAATCATTAAGGTATCCCTGCATCCCAGTCTAGTACTGAGATTCTAAGAGAGGGAGTATTTACTTCACAAATATTTATTACCTCTACGAAACCTTGTGTTACATGCTGCGGCAGAGAAAGCCAGTAAATTTCTGCCACAGAGAGGTTAAAATATGTAGCCCTCATGGCTTCAGACAAGGCCAAGGAAATATTCTGTGGATATCATTTTTTTTTTTCTGAGTTGTGTTTAGATGTCATTTATTAGGAATTTTTGTGTGTATTCTTTTTGTTTTGTTTGAAGAAAACACTCTTACTGAAAAGGCAACTGGCTTTCCTGTGAGAATGAAAGCCTGCTCAAGTCTGAAACTCAGGCAGTTTGGCATGGAAAGAAAGGAAGTGATAACATCTAGAAATTTAGGGTAATGCGAGCAAAACATGAAGTCTGTGTTGAAGAGAGTTTGGCCCTGGGCACAAAGGGCAACATAGAACCTACAGCTGGGGAATAATTAATGATCTTTATGATGACAGAAAGAGAAAGAGAGATATTATGGATGGACGATAGATGAATGAACAGATAGATAGATAGATAGATAGATAGATAGACAGATAGATAGATAGATAGATAGATACATTCATACATACACACATACATACATACATAGACACACAGATAGACAGATAAATTTCCATGAAAGAATCTCCTTGTTTCCCAATGGATTCAATAAGGAATGAGCACGCTAACTCCACAAAATCATGAATATGTTTCAGGACATAGCTAAAATCTCCATTAATAACAGAACCAAAGGTGATCCAGTGCTTATGGTATAAGTCTGCTTATGTTTCATTAAGCTATTCTATATGTAGAAAGCCAGGAATCCACATGGATACCTTGTTCCAAATCACAGAGTATGCATTCATATAGTGTGGGGCAGGGGAAGGCCATAATAAATTGCCATCCTTGCATTCATCAGATATTCTCTGAGTGCCTACCATGTGCCAGGAACTGAATTTGATCAAAGTTTCCACATTGCCACTTTAGAGATTATTCATATAGCATTCATTATCTTTTGAAGCCAAGTTCAAGATGTTTTTCTCTACATGGTTACACGTCATACTCACCAAAACCCGTCACACAGAAATCAAAGTGGGAAGCTGTTGATGGTGATGCTGGTGATGATGAGTGTAGTGGTGATGGTGGTGGTGGTACTCATGATGGTGGTGTCGGGATATATCTTCTACCTAAGACATATTTTAAACAGACTCCAAAACATGGAGAGATCATAGGAAGTTCCATTGTTGGTAAGTTCTTACCAAACTGGGGCAAGAACTCAGGTGGCCAGACTATAACTTCAGCTTCCTGTCCATTCCACTAAGGAATAACTAGAATATTAGGTAGTTTCTAAGTTTAGTTTTTAGTTGGCCGTGGTAAACACATGTGAGAAGATGAGCAAAAAACTCAGGTTCTACAACATACTACAGTTTCATGACTAAGAAGAGAAAAAGGCTTTAAAACGGCAACTCCTAAAGTTTCACTGATTTTTCAATTCTAGTTTGCATTCTTTTCTACTGGCAAGGCTGGCTGGAACAAGAATCAGTCATAAAGTAAATGTTTCACTCTGCCTCACAAATGCATTTCTGTGCCAAAGTTAGCTCCTACCTTTATAAGTTAATACACATAAAAAGAGAATATTTAGACAGACACTTCACAAAAGTGTGGTTAGCTTAGGAAGTCAGAGGGTTATAACTGCCCCCAAGAAAATGTCATGCCTTTCAAACAGCTTCAGTCGAACTGGCCTTGCAGCATCCCATCTGGTCACACTCCAACCCCTCTCCACTCTGCAGCCAGAGTGAGTCCTTCCAAGATGTAAATATGATTGCATCTCTCTAGGGCCCAACATTCTCAATGGCTCCCTGTCATCTGCAGAAGAACGCTCACGCTCCCTAGTCCTGCAGACAACACCTTTTGGGGTTTGGTTATGGTTAACCATTCTAGCTTTATTTTTCTTCCCACCTTTTGGCCTTCTATGATGTGCTTGGGCAAAAGCAAGTCACATGTAGCTGAAGTCCCCATTAAAGACCAGTCAGCCAGCCCAGCCTAGGCAATATAGTGAGACCCACTCTCTACAAAACAAACAAACAAAAAAAACACACTTTTTTGTTTTTTCAAAGTAACCAGGTGTAGTGACATTTGCCTGTAGACCCAGCTACTTGGGCAACTTTCTTGGGCACAGGAGTTTGAGGCTGCAGTGATCTATGATCGCACCACTGCATTCCAGCCTAGGTGACAGAGTGAGACCCTGTCTCAAAAAAAAAAAAAAAAAAAAAAATTTAAAAAATTACCTCTCTTGGTGATGCTTCTAGGCCTCCTAGGTCCCTTTGCAAGAATGCTGCATCTGCCTTCACTCTGCCTTCACCCCACAAACTGTTACTCACCCTTAAGGACTCACCCTATCCCAAAACACTTGCTAGACCAGCCTCAGATGAGAATATGGGAGCCACCTTTATGCCTAACTCTATCAGAGTGTGCCATAAACTATGAGTTTTTAAAAAAGCAAAATACGATCATCATTATCATCATCATCATCATCATCATCAATCATCACCACCACTTCAAAGAATCATTGAGGGCCTACTAAGTTCCAGCCACTGTTCTAATCACTGAACATGTATTATCACATTTAATATCTGTGATAGTTCTATGAGATCTGACATTAAATAAATTCACACACACACAAATAAAGGCACAAACTATCCAAGTATAGCAGTGGCTGGCACATAGTAAGCATTGCAATAATTTGTTGCTCAACAATTTGTAAAGTTAAGTTAGTATTTGTTCAGTTCTTTTTAAAAAATAAATGGGCTTTTAGAGTAGTTTTAAATTCACACAAAAAAGTTGAGAATACAGAAAGTCCCCATGTACCCTGCACCCACTGTTCCCTATTACTATCCCACATTAGCATCACATCTTTGTAACAATTAATGAACTATCATTTATACATTATTAGTAACTAAAGTCAATAATTTGTTCAGATTTTCTCAGTTTTTGCCTGATACTCCTCTTCTGCTGCAGGATCTAATATAGGATATCAATGTATATTTATTTTGATGCCTGCTTAGGCTCTTTTGGGATGTGAAATTTTGTCAGACTTTGCTTGCTTTTGATGACCTTAACAGTGGGGAGGAACAGTCACGCATTTTGCATGATCCACTATAGTGATTTGATGTTTTTCTCATGATTGGAGTAGAGTTATGGGTCTTGGAGAGAAGACCCAAATGGTAAAGTACCATTTCATTAAGTTATGACCATTGATGTTGGCCTTAATCACCTGGCTGAGGTAGTATTTGTCAGGTTTTTCCATTTAAACATACATTTTTTCCTTTTCTCATACCGTAGACGTTGGAAGACAGTGATACTTCCCCTCCTTGAGGGTAGAGTATGTAGATAAATTATTTGGAATTCTTCTACATGGGAGATTTGTCTCCTTTCCTCCATTTATTAATGTATTCAATCATGTATTTAGATTAAGTATGAACTCATGGATATTTATTTTATGCTTTGTGTTTTCATCCAACACTAGTTAGTTTTATTGCTCAGACTGTTCCAGCACTGGCTCCTGGGAGCTCTTTCAGTTGGCTCCTGTACTCCTTTGACATAACCCCATCCATGTGAGTTTTTAATATGATCACTTCCTGACCTTCTGTTCCAGGCTCACCTTGCGTATTTCCTGCCCTGGTCCTAGAGTTAGCCACCTCAACAAGTCATGGCTCGTTTTATTGGAGAATGGTATTAGAAACCAAGATCTGGTGCCAGCTGTGCCCATTGTTATTGGAGGGCTGTTGTTTTGAAGACTTGCTTAACTGAACAAAAAAAAAATGTATATGTGTGTATGAATACGTAGGCATGTGTAGTAATTCCTGCATATATGTATACACATACCTAAAATATTTCAACCTGTAATTGTCTGTATATGTATTAAACTAAATGAGTTGCTGATGTCTTCAACTGTAAATCATTACCACATGGATCATTCTAGCCTCCTACCCTTGCTTATCTGTAAATTTCCACTCTAACAGCAAGAAACCTAGCTCCCACCATCTGCCATTTATCTACTTAATTATTCAACTCCAGTATGCATGGATAGAAATATTAGAATTCTTAACCTATTCCCCTATGGAAAACAACTTTATCAATATTAGTACAGTGATTATATGCAGTTTGTTTCGCCCTTAATCTTACAGGCTCTACTGATATCCAAAGTCACTTAGGTCAGCACCTTTTCCTTCCACCCTCTTCAGGGAGATTGGTTTATACATTTGCAGTACAGTTACATTTGTTTGTCACCATCTGCCTTCCTTCCTGGGATTCCCCTGGTTTCCTAAATGATTTTTACATGTATACATTAAGATTCATTCTTTTTGTGGTACAGTTCTATTATTCATTCATTTTTCATCATCTATTTATTCCCCACGCATTTATTGTTTATAAGACTCCTGTTTCATGCACACACACAAGAAGTTAAATTAACTGACATTTAGAAAATGACTCTAACATAGCATTTAAAGTCAAACAGAAAGATCAGAGTCTATAGAGAGGAAGGGAAAGGTAACCATATCAGAGCTTAGCATGAGACAATTACCACAGTAAAGAATTGAGGTTAGCTCAGAGTCCTTTGGCTGTCAAACTGATGGAAAGAAGCACAGCAGCATCCTAGAACAAATAGTTCCTATTCTGGACCTAAACACTAAGTGGCAGTTACAGGGGAGGAAGGTAAGATGGAACTAAGTAAGACTGACTTTGGCTGAACACGCAGACTTCCAGAGAGAAGGTGTTCAGGCTTGACCCTTAAGTTCACAGAAAGTTGCATTTCAAATTCCCTGTGGTTGTTCCACAAATTCTCCCCTAGAAATCCAGGACAGTACATGAGGTTCACTGCCAGTTTTGGGAATAAGCCTTCACCCTTACCATCATCATGAGGAACACTTAAACGTTTATGTTACATTTACATTTACAAAATGCTCTTGTATTTTCTTCTTTTCATTCTCATGTCCACCTGAGGAGTCTGTTGTCAAGATTATGGTCATTCTCATTTTACAGATGAGTAAGCTGAGGGTCAGAGAGGGCTTGATTTTCTGGAGACACACAGTAAAGACTAAGGACTCAATTCTAGAATCTGGATTCCTCTCCCCTCTCCTCCCAGAGCAGCTCTTGCCACTGCCACTCCTTGACTACTTTGAGGACAGCATCCCAAATATGAGTAATCTCAGGTAGCAATCAGAAGCTATGCATTTGAAATTCTTCATTTCTGACTCCACTGAGAATCCATATTAAAGTACCTGAGATTCCAACACGTACTTTAAAATTCTGCAAAAGTGTCATTTCCAACATCATTTCAAAGTGCTGTAAAGTGGCCTGTGGCCTTCTTTGGAAAAAGTAAAGCAGATGTTTTGTTTTGCTTTCCCAAGTCATTCTTAGGTATCAATGTTTTCACATATTTTTTTTTTTTTTTTTTTTTGAGACAGGGTCT
>NW_012116699.1:3300986-3302026 GCF_000951035.1 Colobus angolensis palliatus | reverse complement strand
GCCCTGCTAATTTTTATATTTTTTGTAGAGACAGGGTTTCACCATGTTGCCCAGGCTGGTCTCAAACTCCTGAGCTCAAGTGATCCACCTGCCTCAGCCTCCCAAAGTGCTGGGATTACAGGTGTGAGCTCCCAGCCATCTCATATTTAATGTCATTCTTAAATTATCTAGAAACTAAGAAACAAAGGATAAAAGCTTCTGCACAGTCAGAGGAGACAATGTTCATTCTGTTCCCTCTTTATTTGCACATACTTATTCAGGTTTTTCACTCTTATTTTACACAGAACTCAAATGTCTATAATTACCTGATATTCAAACCCACAGCATATTAGGAACAGTAGCTGGAAAGAGAGAAGAGTGGGTACACGAACAATTAGGCATAAGGATTCAAAACAGGAAACCATCTAGGAACATTTAGTTCAGGGGCAAAGTGTCTTTGTGCACCTCAGTTTCCCCTAACAGCTTTAGTTTATTTAAGCAGAGCAGCATAATCTGTGCTCATAAAGATATTTCCAAGTTATTTTTTAAATCCAGATAATGTTGTGTAACCGTACTTGAAATTGTGGCAATAGTTTTGTCTGTTTGTGTGCTTGTTTGTTTACTTTTAAAATATTTTTCATTCAAAATGGTCAAAATAAAATAAAATAAGTAAATGCTTCAGTGTTTAAAGTGCAGAAGCCTTGGATCTATGGAAAGATTACCCAGTATAACTCACTAACTCAATAACCATTTACTGTGTAAAAATTGTACATCAGGAACCAGGGATGGAGAAATAAATAATATCAATCCCTGTCTTCAGGAAGCTCAACATCTAATTTGAAAATATATTCCCAGGGATCTGGATTCCTGAGATTTTTATGATATAAAAGGCTGATGGTTAAATCCTTCCTGTTCTACAAGTCTTAGGACTCCTAGAGGTGAACATCACTTAATCAAAGCCTTGAAGTTCAAGAAGAAGCAACAGTATTCATATATTAAGGAAAAAAGGAAGAAAGAAAAGAAGGAAGGAAGAAGGGAAGAAGGGAGGGAGGGAGGGAGGA
>NW_012116699.1:3295760-3300378 GCF_000951035.1 Colobus angolensis palliatus | reverse complement strand
ACTTGGAAGGTGTTTAACAAGCTCAAAAAAACACACAAATATCAAGCATCTACTCTGTGCCTGGCACCAGATCTATACTTAATACACTTTGGGTATTTTCTGAAACAAAGACGATTTTCCATAATCAATTCCCAAACCAAGCACATGTATGCATCTGTGTCCAGCAGTGTGGGAGTAATGAACACGAATGGCACCTTTGTTCAATTCTGAAATGGACTGAAAGGCACCCAAATTCTATATGGAATCATATTGCTTAGCTTTGATTCATACCTAATTTCCTACAATGGGAAGGGTGGAGGATTAGTTGAATAAAGGGCTGCTGTAGAAAGAGCAACACATATGTCTTCTTGGCCAATGTCTGCTTTTTTTCCAGTTATTAGCGTTAATGCTGGCACAGGAAGGGAGCAGCAGGGGCCGGAGGTGTTTTTCTCCTTAGAGGAACAGGGAGAATGTACCGCAGATAAGAGTCACCCGGGTGTTTGGCTTTTGGAAATGGAATTAGAATTGCTGTATACATGTCAACTTGATCTGGGAAGCCTGACAATTCTTCTCCCCGCCCCCATCTCTTAATTCTGATTACTGCCAGACTGAGATCTCTCTATCAGTTCTGAACGTTATGTGCAAGAAAGGTTTCATTGTGAGGGGAGGGTTGGGAGGGACTGGACTTATTTTACCAGGAAAAGGCTATTATCTTGCAACAGCTGTTTATAGTTAACTGTAGCCCATACTTAAAGCCTGAATGCTGGAGCCTTATTTAGTGCCTGAGGATTTGTGGTGAACAGAGTCAGGCTTAACTCTTTCTTCCCCACATTGTTAATGATATAAATGAGGTGGAGGTGATCTGCAAACAGAGGGTGACACGGAGGAGGGCTGGAGCATACAAGCAGGGCAAGCAGTTATTTCAAATGAGGGTGACTATTGAGGTTTTATTGCATGGTAGGGATGCGTTGAGCATGTTGCATGCATTATTTCCATTAATTCTGACCATCAGCACTCTGATATAGATATGATTCCACCCATTTCACAGGGGAGAAAAAGGAGGCTTAAGCAACGAATGCCAGGATTCAAGTCCAGAAGAATTCAACTGCAGAACCAAAGCTCATAAACCCTAGATATGTGTCTTGTTCATTCAGAAGCTTTAACTAAGGATATTCAACATGGCCTGCACTGGGCTGGCCTAGCTATCATAGATAGAGGGTCTCCACCCCACAGGACTCTTAGGCTGGCCAGAAAGGTGAGCAAATACAGGCGATACACTGAGGATAGAGTAAGGCAGTGAAAACCACATAAACTTCTCTAGGGGAAACAGAGTAGCCCAGAACCCAGAGGAATTTAGGGAGGGCGGCAGAATTTATGCAAAGGAAGCTCATTTCAAGAAGAGAACACAGCTGCTGAAATACTTACATACATATATACACACACATACATACACATGCATATACATACATGCATTCCAGAGAGAAACATTCAGAGAATTGATTCAGAGAGGGCTGTGAGGGATAAGCGGGGGCCGGACCCCAGGAGCACTCTGGCTGCTCCTGCACAAACTTAGACTTGATTTCTACAAGTGACAGGCAACAAGGTAGTCAGAGCTGCATTTTAGAAAGGTCCCTCTGGCTGCAGGGGCAACAAGGTTGTGGAGGTGGCAAAAGATGTCGAGAAAAGCCGGTATACCCTATGACAACCCAGGGAAAGGAAAGAAGGCCAGAACTATAGAAGTGGGCAGTTGGGAATGGATTCAAGAGATGTGTTGCAGGTAGAACAAGTAGAAATGTGTTCAGTTTCTTTGCCTCTCTAAAGACTAAAGAGAGGTTAAATTTTCCAGCAGGAAGTTGGAAGGAGCATTGCTCAAACCACTAACCCAACCCCAAATGATATACATTCCTGAGGGTTACAATGCTAACCAGTGGTGTTGGCGGTGGCAGTGAGACTGCACCAGCACGCACACACGCGTGCACACACACACACACCACACACACTTTCATTTTCTCAGCACGTCCGGAATTTTTGCTCTCCTCTTTGTTTGACTCCAACATCTTTTCCAATGACAAAGAAAACCAAAGATTTTGAAATCCATTGTTGAGCACAAAGAGAGGCGGAGTAAGAGGGTTGTGGGGGAAAAGTTGGCCGACTCTGAACTTTATACCCTGCCTTGGTACCCAACAATTCGCAGTGGGAGAGAGAGTAGCTTGCCAAAGAGCTCTGTGTGACTGGGCTAAGCTAGAAGAATATGTAAAGTTCAAGATGAAAAGACAACCCTCACAGCTGAAAACAGAGCTGGGAGCTAACAGAGCTTGGGAAAGGAGACTTCACAAAGAAAAGTGCTTATTTGCAAACTCACTTCTCTGCAGCAAACGCTCCCAGGACCTCTGGCAAAAGGAATTTCTGGACACAGGACTTTCCACTGAGCTTTTAGTGATCTGCGGTTAATTACCTCTCGCCAGGCTCTCTTCTACAGCCAATCCTGGGGCAACCTGCAGAGGCCTGGGGTAGAGGTTTTGCCATTTTAATTCCAACATTCAACAAAGTTAAAGTTTTACAACTGCAGAACTAGAAAGAATCTTACTTCTCCTTCTACTCAGAATTCCTAATTTTTGCTGGAGTGGTGGGTCAGACAATGCAGGAAGAAAGGCCAGGCCACCTGCGAGATAGCAGCATCTGCTGCCTGCAGGGGCCTGGCGGTACCAGCAAGGTGTGTCCCTCATGCTATAAGGAAGTACAGGAGAATCTGACTGTCATTCAGCAAAAAGGGCTGTTCTGGTCTGCCCCAGGGCATTCTTGCAGTGGAGCCACAGATTTGCCTCCATTGGCCAAATGGACTAAGGCTTCTTTCAGCACTGCATCCTGAGCTCCCATGATTTTACATCAAAACAAAACAAGTTTCCTGAAAAGAAGATGTTTTAGACAGGGTTCTCCAGAGAAACAGAAAAGCATATTTATTCTATCTGTCTATCTGTCTGTCTATCTATCTATCTACCTGTATGTCTACGTATCAATACTATCAAGAGATTTTTTTTAAAAATTGGCTCTTGAGGCTGCAGGGGACAGCTGGTCTGAAATTTATAAGCCAGGCCAGCACATTCAGTCCAAATTTCACAGGGCAGCAAGCTGGAAACTTAGGCAGGGTTTTTAATTTTGCAGTATTGAGAATTCACTCATCAGGGAACCTCTGTCTTTGCTCTTAAGGTCTTTAACTGATTAGATGAGGCCCACCCACATCTCTTAAAGTCTGCTGATTTCAATGTCGATCACACTGCTAAAATACCTTCACAGAAAAATTTACACTAGCATTAGACCAAACAAGCAGGCACTATAGCCTAACCAAGTTGACACATAAAATTTACCATCATAGAAGGTATTGGAACAGTGTCTAAAGCAAGTCAAAAGTCTATATATTGTGGAATATATAATTGGCAAAAGATTGAGATTAATACAGGACCATGCATTTTATTGTACTCAAAACCATTTCAGATAAGTGAATTTCCTACACACTAGAGAGAATAATGACCCCCCACCTAACTCAAAGATTCCCAGTCCCCCTGCTCCACTTGCAGTCCCCACCAACACACCCACTAGAGGCCTATTCCTCCAGGGATCTGGGGTCCCTATCTTCCTCCATTGGACCTCAGATAGTGGGCAGCACTGTGATCAGTGACATACACCCAGTGGGGATGTCCTCCAGCCTGGGAGACCCTGTGTGCTGGGGATAAAGTCACCGTCTTCAAATTTTCGTCTTTTCTTCCCTAACTAGGGTTTAACTCAGGACATTCTAGATCTACCTGCACCCCCACCCCTATTTTCAGCCTTCCCAGATCAAGTTGACATGTATACAGCAATTCTAATTCCATTTCCAAAAGCCAAACACCCGGGTGACTCTTATCTGCGGTACATTCTCCCTGTTCCTCTAAGGAGAAAAACACCTCCGGCCCCTGCTGCTCCCTTCCTGTGCCGGCATTAACGCTAATAACTGGGAAAAAAAGCAGACATTGGCCAAGAAGACATATGTGTTGCTCTTTCTACAGCAGCCCTTCATTCAACTAATCCTCTACCCTTCCCATTTTAGGAAATTAGGTATGAATCGAAGCTTAGCAATGTGACTTTATATAGAATTTGGGTGCCATTCGGTCCATTTGAGAATTTTACAAAGGTGGTATTCGTGTTCATTACTTCCACTCTGCTGGACACAGATGCATACATGTGCTTGGTTTGGGAATTGGTTATGGAAAATCGTCTTTGTTCAGAAAATACTGAAAGTGTATTAAATATAGATCTGGCATCAGGTACTAGATGCTTGATATTTGCATGTCTTTTTGAGCCTGTTAAACGCCTCCCAAGTACAAGAGTGATGAAGAAACTCTGGAATTGAAAGCAGATTTGCTTTCAAAGAATGGTCGATGGTATTACAGTCTTTAAAATGAAAACTTTTAGTGGGTTGTCTGGTGTAAATGAACCTACCTTCCTTCCTTCCTTCCTTCCTTCCCTCCCTCCCTCATCTCCCTCTTCCTTCTTTCCTTCCTGTATTGTATTGAGTACAATAGCTCAAAACTTTTAGTGGGTTGTCTGGTGTAAATGAACCAACCTACCTTCCTTCCTTCCTTCCTTCCTCCCTCCCTCCCTC
>NW_012116699.1:3291823-3295632 GCF_000951035.1 Colobus angolensis palliatus | reverse complement strand
TTTGACCACAATGAGAATTCCAATGCATTTCAAAAAGCATAAGTTATACAAACCTTACTGTTTTGCCACTATACAATAAAATTAGAAATTAAGAAGCAGCAGCCAGGTGTGGTGGTTCACCCCTGTAATCCCAGCACTTTGGGAGACTCAGGGGGGTGGACAGTTTAAAGCCAGGAGTTCAAGACTAGCCTGGGCAACATGGCAAATCCTCATCTATACCAAAAATACAAAAATTATTTAGTCTCATGACCTGGTTTCAAAAAACAACAAATTAAAAAGCAAAACATACGAGATAACAAATATATATATATATATACACACACACACACAGAGAAAGATATATATATACACACACACATATATACATATATATAGAGAGAGAGAGAGCGCTATTTTTCCTGATGTGCTCCCTCCCCCCAACCATTCTGCATCCCCCAACTGTGGGTTTTTATGTTCCTTCTTATTTTAAACCAAGAGATAACAAAAGGAAAAAAAAAAACTTTAGGGAGATGCAAATTCAAAAAAATAAAAGTCAAGGAGTTACAACTAAAATATATTATTGTATCTCATTCTAAAAAAGAATATAAAGAATATGCCACTGCCTCATATTCTTTTATACCCATTTCGGTCTTAATGTCAGCTCACCTAAGAGGAAGACTACCCCTTGGGTCAGGAGCAAAGTCCATACTGGGCTTTTCCAGCCCTCTAGCTAGTATATTCAGGCCCTGCTTTCTCTGTTTGCCTAAGAAGCAGTTATATTTGTAAAGACACAGATGGAAGTTTATAGTGTAAGGTCTTTTACTCAGGTAAAGGGTATTTCCTTTGAAAATTCATCTTCTTTTTCATGAATGCCCCCAAGAGAATGTCATTTACCCCCACAGAATTCAGTAAAACATAGCTAAAAAATTGAAGTGAGTGACCCCACTAGACCTTTAATAAGAATCATTCTTGACAGGATGAGAATAAAAACCAAAAGCACTTGAGTTGTTGGGTGCTGGCAGGCAGGTTAGGAACACTTCAGGTTGAGAGGGTCATGCAATTATGCCAGCACCACAGTAAATATTCATGCACAGGCCTCAGCGACATGGCATACTTCAGTGCCTCAAGACCTAAGCAGGGCCAGAATTTAATTTACCTCTGAGGTTGCCAATGCATGAGATTCCTCATATGTCTTCTGATGGGCATGACCTCTCATCAAGGCTCCCCTCAAACCTGTGCCTTTCCTTTTAGCATCCTTGCCATTGTGGCAAGTAAATTGCTGGTTTAATTATTTACTGAATGTATTTCTCCTCTGTTGGATGGTGACTTCTGTAAGGCCAAGGACTGTCTCTTGAGTGATGCTTGGCATGACACTGAGTAAGTAAGTGCTGCATGAACATCCGTTCTGTGAATGAATGTACCAACCAACCCACCACAGCCAGGGTCCTACATCCCTCAGGTGTGAATGACCAGGTATTTTCATCCATACAATTATGTCCACTTCCAGGTACCACAGACATAAATAAAACCTGGGTGTTTAAAATACTTTTTCTTTCTGCTGTTGGGGTATTCACATTGATAAATTGCTCTATGCTCTCAGGAGTGTTAAGAGGCTGCCATTTATATGAGACCACTTTCTACCACCACTACGTCTTAGGAGATGACTTTTTACAAAAGAAATAATTGTCAGTGTATGCATGATTTTCAACTACACATCTTTTATTCTTCAAAACTTGAAGAAAAGCTGTTGTGTTTGTGTTTCTTTTACATTTAGTTTGATTTTCACAGTAAAGATGCCCAGGAGCCTGTTTAAGTGAGACACTGTTCAAAGTCCTCTGTAATTTTATCCGCCTCTGTCAATTGTCCTTCCTCTTTTCTCACCACTTCCTACCATGCCCTAAATGCCCCAGCCCACCATTGCACGAAGGTGTACACAGAGGTATGGTAACCACGCATCAGATCTTGAGGAAGATCCTGAGAACATGCAGAGAATAACACAAATGTAGTCTCAACCCTCATGGGTTTATACTTCATTGAGGAACGCAAGAATTAAGAAAGTACTTTGAGTTTGATGAACGTTAACAAAGAGGGCTTTGAGAACATTTTAGGAGCATACATAAAATAACTGGAGTCTAGTGTGCCAGGACAGGCCAACTTGGGAACATGACATTTGAGCTGAGAATTAAAGGAATCAGTAGCAGTCAGGCAAGTGAGCAGTGTTGGGTTGAGGACACTTTGTAGGCAGTGGGAAGAGTGCTTAAGAAGACCCAGTGTTCAGAAAGAACATGCTGGATTAAAGAAAATGAAAGAAGCCAGAACACCAGCAGAAGGGAAAGAGTTATCGTAACACAACACACGTACAATTTCATTCATCTCCATTTTTTCACTCTTGCTGTTCCCTTGATCTTAAATGCTGTTCTCCTTCTTCTCAATCAATTACATGCTTATTTCAACATTTATTTATATTCTGAGAGTTTACCAACATCTCCCCTGTTGGAACAGCTACCACCATGACTCATTTTTTGTGTGTGTGACAGGGTGACAAGGTCTCGCTCTCACCCAGGCTAGAGTGTAGTGGTGTGAATTCAGTTCACTGAAGCCTTGATCTCATAGGCTCCAGTGATCCTCCCACCTCAACCTCTGGGTATCTGGAACTACAGTCAAGTTCCACCACACCCAGCTATTTTGTTGTTGTTGTTGTTGTTGTTGTTGTTGTTGTTGTTGTTGTTTGTAGAGATGGAGCTTCACTATGCTGCCCAGACTGGTCTCAAACTCCTGGGCTCAAGAGATCCACCAGCCTCAGCCTTCCACAGTGCTGGGATTACAGGCATGAGTCTCCACACCCAGTTCCCCAAAATTCTTTATGCAAACTTTTACCATGGTGCTCATCTATTTGTAGTTCTACTCTATTACTGTGCCCTCTACATTTCAGTAACTCCCATACACCTCATTTCCTGGGCTCACATCATGGCCAATGCAAAGAGAAACTCAATGCTTTTTCCAAAGTGAATTGAATTGAATTGTTTGAAACAGCAGCATTCAATGTGGACAATATTCCAGAAGGCTTTCAGTCCACAATCCCACCTAATACTGGAACACATTCTTCTGTATTTCTGACAAGGCTTTCCAGCTAATTATTGTCCCCATAAAAACCTACATAGGGCAAAGAATGTAAGCTTCAGAGTTTGGAAATATCTATAAAAGAACATATTGAGAAAAAGGCTTAACTCGGTAAGAAGATTAATAGACTGAGCTTAAAAGTCATTAAAAAGATGTAAAGGAGGAATAAAGTTTGAATAAACAAAGCCATGTCTAATGAAACTTTTTTTTTATATATCAAAGACAAGTTATGAGCAGTGGGACTGACATTGGGTTTATAAACATCATAAAGTGTCATGGATATTGTGAGTGGGAAAGCCTGTCACAGAAGGATGCAAGCTGCAAAAATTAGGTCAGCACTGAAGATCTTAGGACATTCTAGAGTTGCTCTCAATGTGGGTTCCTAGGCTTAGTAACTGAGCTCCTTGCTTATTTATCTAATCCAGGTTGCACTTCTTTAGCGGGTCCTGGCCTCTGGGTCCTTATACTAGATGCTCAAAGGTGTATGTGAGGCTGGGCGCAGTGGCTCACACCTGTAATCCCAGCACGTTGGGACGCTGAGGTGGGCAGATCACTTGAGGTCAGGAGTTCGAGACCAACCTGGCTAACATGGTGAAACCCCATCTGTACTAAAATTACAAAAATTAGCTGGGAGTGTTGGTGGGCACCTGTAATCCCAGCTACTCAGTATGCTGAGGCAGGAGAATTGCTTGAAACCAGAAGGCGGAGGT
>NW_012116699.1:3224458-3291773 GCF_000951035.1 Colobus angolensis palliatus | reverse complement strand
TACTAAAATTACAAAAATTAGCTGGGAGTGTTGGTGGGTGCCTGAAATCCAAACTACTGGGGAAGTTGAGGCAGGAGAATCTCTTGAACCTGAGAGGCAGAGGTTGCAGTGAACTGAGATCATACCACTGCACTCCAGCCTGGGTGACAGAGTGAGTGAGACTGTCTCAAAAAAAAAATGGTATATGTGAGATAATAATAATGATTATAATAAGAAACAGCAACAACAAAAATAATTCATTATTTTTTTAAAAAAATCTCTTCACCTCTGTGAACTGCCCCCTTTGTAAAATGCAGGTAATAATGTTCACCCTGCAAAGGTCATAGAGTTGCCCTATGGACAGTATACACACATAAAGGGTCATCAGAAATAACGGCATCATGACATAGCAGAAAAGCATTGTTGTTCACTCAGGTGAACATGAAGCAAACCTGACTGTTATACTCATTCGTTTATTCAATCATGCATGCATTCCTTAATCAGCAAATGTTCATTTCATGACTTAGTTTTGAAAACCCAGTAACTATCATGAATAATACATCATACTTTCTACTTCCCAAGCATGCTTTATGAAGTTGCCAAGATAAGTAACTTTGATGGCAAGTCAAGGTATATAGTCTTTTGATTTAGAGCTTGTATTCAGAATCTCAGTTTGTTTGCTGTTTTCATACCATGTAGTATGAAGAGCTTTTTCTCCTCCATTTGGCTGGCACAGGGCTCTTGTTGGATCTCAGTGTCTTCAACTCTAGAATGTAGTTGTCTATTTTTTATGGTGCCCCCTGGAGCCACCCAGCAGGAATTTTGGCTTTGACAAATAGTTTACATTTTATCTTAGGCTATGCCTTCCAAATCACCAGTATTTCATCCAACAGTGTTTGTGAAATATGGTAACAAACAATCAGAAATTTAACTTTATTTATGTGGACACCATGATAGACCTTAAGAACATAATGTTAAGCAAGGAAGTCCCAGCCAGCACCAGCATCTGCCTGCCTGTAGCTTAATATCTATAAGGGAAGACAATACATCATGCAAGTAATCATAGGAAAGTGTGAAGAGTGTTAAAAGAGGGGAAGAAGAGGAAAATGTGCAAACATACAGCAGAAAGAGACCTAACACAGTTTAAGGGTCCATGACATTTAAAGAGATATTTATGAAAGTGCAATCTTAAGTGATTCAAAGGCAGAGGTGAGGCTAGATGAGGAAGTAGTGAGAACAGAGGAAAGTCCCATTCTCACAGTAAGTTGGCATTTTAATGCTGACATCTAAAGCATAGTGGTTCAAATCATACCTCCGTACCTTACTAACTCCGAGACTCTGGACAAGTCACATAACCTTACTGTGCCTCAACTTCTTAATTTGTAAAATGTGAAAATACAATACCCAAACTTGTTGCATTATTGTGATCCTCAAATAAAGTCATACATAAAAAGCTCTTAGAAACATGCACGGCTCATAGCAAGAGTGACATATATGTTGGCAGTTAAGATCATGATTTTTACTACTGTTACTATTGCTAGCTATGTAATTCCAAGTGATGCAGCTAAACTCCCACAGCTTCAAGGTCATCATCCATAAAATGGGAATACTAACACCTACATTATAAGGAGATTATTAACTGGAATGATAAATGCAAAATATGTGCATCCAATAGGCATCCTATAGATGCTCAGTAAATACTATCGGGTATTAATAGCAATAGCCTAAACCTCGTGGAATGCATTGACCTTGACCTTGGCTCTGACCTACTATTTACAAGTGACCTATGTGTATAAATACTGACTAGTCTTTCTTGTCTAGGTTTGGCTAAGGCAACAAAGCTCAGGTAGAGAACAGATCAGGTGTGCTACTGCCACCCTAACACAAAGATGGGCCACCATTCATAAATCTTAAGCAAAGTCCAACACTATCCAATGACAATACACTCCCTTTATAAGTTATTTAATGATGGTGCTTCCGATGTCCCTGACCCTGGAGAGTTTTCCATGTCTCTTGCTCCAAGTGTCACATTCAATGGGGGAAAGGTCAGCAACAAAGAGGAGATGAGAACAACTAGGAAACTCTTGTGCCAACACCCGTCAAAGAGAGGCTCAATGACCTTTCAGTGGCTCCCCTTGGGCTCCCCTTGATGTAAGTCCGAGAGGCAGAAGACTGAGCTGCTCTCGGGAAAAAGGATCCATCACCCAGCCATTTCCCCAGGTCCCATTAAAAGGCTGACACCATTAATCTGCACTACTTTACTTCTCATTATGCAGAAAAGTGCTCTTGATCAAAAGTCCCCTTGTGTAGCGGCCTGATTCATTACCAATAGCTGTGGGCCACACACCAGAAATTCACAATCAGCTGACATTATCCACCCAGATCATCCCCAGGATTGAAAAGCTCCCCATGTCTGTCATTACGAAGAGGCAGCCACATGGGATACAATCTGCAAACAGCCCTGAGAGTTAACACAACGGAATGCCCCTTGAACAAGGTTCCAGTTAAGGAATGAACTCCTATCTCCCTTGTACATGTTTGAGTCACCTACTTTCCGAGAACTCATCCACATGAATTCTACACGGGAACTAAGAATCCTACAGTTTGGAGACAAACAGGACCTAGGATAGGTAGACACACGCTCAAGACACCAAGATGCTGTCTCTGGGGCACAAAGCCCCTGGTAAAAGACGAGATACTTCTAGTTCAAGCTTACATGTCTCTAAGTTTCGGGCCCTTTCTCCAACATCCAAATTTTCCTTTACCATTCATTTGATGTGTGATCTTAGTCCAATCACTTGCATTCCAGTCTCAGTTTTTATTTTATGTTATGTTATTTTACTTTTATTTTATGTTATTTTAATTTTATTTTATTTATTTTTTGAGATGGAGTTTCACTCTTGTCGCCCAGGCTGGAGTGCAATGGTGTGATCTCGGTTCACTGCAACCTCCGCCTCCCAGGTTCAAGCGATTCTCTTGCCTCAGGCTCCCGAGTAGCTGGGATTACAGGTGCCCACCACCACGCCTGGCTAATTTTTGTATTTTTAGTAGAGATGGAGTTTCACCACATTGGCCAGACTGGTCTCAAACTCCTGACCTCAGGTGATCCCCCCTGCCTCAGCCTCCCAAAGTGCTGTGATTACAGGTGTGAGCCACCACGTTCAGCCTCTCAGTTTTATTTTTTTCCTTTTTTATTTGTACAAATGTATAGAGCACATGTGAAATTTTGTTACATGCCTAAAATGTGTAGTAATCCAATCAGGGTATTCAGAGTGTTCTTCACCCAAGTGTAATACATTTTTGTTAAGTATAGTCATTCTACTCTGCTATCAAACATTGAATTTATTCCTTCCATCTTACTTTACCTTCTTATCCTTACTTTAACCCACTTCTCTTCATCCTCCCTCCTCACCCTCATCACCCTTTCCACTGTATTTTATCTACGTTTCTACTCTCTTCCTCCACGTGATCAGGGTTTGTAGCTCCTACATACAAATGAGAACATGCAACATTTTTATATGGGCGTGCCTGGCTTATTTCACTTAAGATAATGAAGCTGTCCTCCAGTTCCATTCGTGCTGCTACAAATGACTTGATTTCATTCTTTTTTTTTTAAATTTTAAGTTCTCGGATACATTTGTAGAACGTGCAGGTTTGCTACGTAGGTATACATGCGCCATGGTGGTTTGCTGCACCTATCAACCCGTCATCTAGATTTTAAGTCCCACATGCATTACGTATTTGTCCTAATGCTCTCCCTCTTCTTGCTCCCCAACCCCTGACAGGCCCCAGTGTGTGATATTCCCCTCCCTGTGTCCATTTGTTGTCATTGTTCAACTCTCACTTGTGAATGAGAACAGTCAGTGTTTGGTTTCCTGTTCCTGTGTTAGTTTGCTGAGAATGATGGCTTCTAGCTTCATCCATGACCCTGCATGAACTCATTCTATTTTATGGCTGCATAATATTCCATAGTATACATGTGCCACATTTTCTTTATCCAGTCTATCATTGATGGGCATTTGGGTTGTTTCCAAGTCTTTGGTATTGTAAATAGTGCTGCAATAAACATTCATGTGCATGTGTCTTTACAAAGGATTTCATTCTTTTTTGTAGCCATATAGTATTCCATTTTGTATATATACCACATTTTTTAATCCATTCATCCATTGATGGACATACGGTTGATTCTTTCTCTTTGCTATTGTGAGTAGTGCTGCAATAAACATGGGAGTGCTTTATTCTACCTCTGTCTCTTGCAGGAATGATCTGTATTAAATAAAAGACTATGAGTAGAAATGTGTTATGACTCTGTGTCTGTTCTATGGGCAATAACCTTTCAGTTGACTAGCAACATTTTTTACAAGAAATGGGAATCTAACAAAGCAGTTAATAAAATGATTAGCGCCGGGTGCAGTGGCTCACGCCTATAATCCCACCACTTTGGGAGGCCGAGGCGGGCGGATCACGAGGTCAGGAGATCCAGACCACCCTGGCAAACACAGTGAAACCCTGTCTCTACTAAAAATACAAAAAAATTAGCCGGGCGTAGTGGCGGGCACCTGTAGTCCCAGCTACTCGGGAGGCTGAGGCAGGAGAATGGTGCGAACCCAGGAGGCGGAGCTTGCAGTGAGCCGAGATCAGGCCACTGCACTCCAGCCTGGGCGGCAGAGCGAGACTCCGTCTCAAAAAATAAATAAATAAAATAAAATAAAATAAAATAATTAGCTACCTAATTCCCTGAGAGATAATCAAGTGCCAGGCAATGTGGTAGGTGCTTTGCAAGCATCATGACAGTTTCAAACAGTCACAACCACATAGTGTCATCATGGAAATTGAATAAATAAATAAATATAAAATGTTTTAAACATATAATACTAAGCCCTTAATAAATGATATTCATTAACATCCATTAATGGTATCACTAGAATCCTTACTAAACTTGCCTTAAAAATAGTATTTTTGTCATTGTTCAAACATCTGACAAGGAGATCATTTTCTCTTGGAACCCTCTCTTGCAATTCTAGACCACTCTGGCTGTTGGGTTGATCTGCCAGATCAACTAGACTTGGGCTAGAGTCTGCATCTTCCCAGTTCCAAGCCACTATTTCTACATTTGGCCCCTAGTCACACAGAAGAAGCCTACCTCCTTTCATAAGGAAAAATACCTGGAATTACTGAAAGAGAGTGATCCTCATCTTGTCAAGATTTTTATTTTCTAGGCTAAAAAAAAAGACATGTCTTTCAGTTGGATCTGGTATATGACTTGACTTCAACTTTGTTTCTGAACTTATCATTTAACTCTGAGTATTATCCACATCTCTGGGATTCACGTGGAGAACAAGCCAAATAACTTTTCTGGCTAATAAAGCAAAAGAGGGAGCTGGCAATAATCAGATACCTGGGTATGTTCCTCCCAGATTAAACAGATGTTATTGTTTTGCTGTATTTGCTTCAATTTTCTTTTAAGGAATAAACAGCACAGTATGGCTAAAACCCTACCACAACATTCCTTCGCTTCTCCATCCCTCCCCAGAGATGACCAATACCTGGAAGTGGATACGTAACTTTTTGTGAGAGTTTTTCCATTTGTGTACATATGATGTCTCCACAAATAATATGTAGTTTTGTCGTGAACATTTAAAATGTAAATAAATGCTTCCATGCTGTGCATATCATTTTACACCTTACTGTTTGTAGTTCACATTACAGAGATTTATCTATGTTGATACACATACTAATTCATTTTAATTGCTGCATAGCAATCCACTATGTGAGATGCCCAGTTTATTTACTCAGTCCCATTATAAGTAAGACCATTTACTTACAGGTTAATTAGACTGATTCCAATTTTTTTGAAATTGCAATTTTACAAATCCATATGGATGTATGTATGTATACACATACATGTTTATATACACTTGTAAACACTCTCGTGCACATATACTTATCTATGTATGACTGTCACATAAATCTGTAAGTAGAATAGCTGTGTCATAAAATATGTATGTATACAGCAATATTAGATATTGACAAATTGTTCTCCCATCACTATGCCAGTTTATCACCACCAACAATGTATGAAATTTTGTGCTTGACCTCAAAAAAGTTAATAAAATGTAAAGCAAAGAAATTATATAGGTCGCATTCCCTACTCATAATGCAGTAAGTCAGAATCATTACAAAGAAAAAGCAAGAATCAAAATTACTTGAAAATCAGGAAACATATTCTTAAATAACTGAATTATAAACCCAGGAAGCAATGAAGAGGTAAACACTCGCATAGCAAAACCGATGGAAGTCAACTGACAGCTGAATTCAGGGGAAAACTTACTGCTGCAAATTAATACAGAGACTAAAAATGTATTGATTTCAGAATTACAGGACAGGGAAAAATTAAGAAAATTAAGAAAATATTACTATTCATCTTAATAAATGAGATAATAGGCCGGGCACAGTGGCTTACGCCTGTAATACCAGTACTTTGGGAGGCCAAGGCAGGTGGATCACCTGAGGTCAAGAGTTCAAGACCAGCCTGGCCAACATGGTGAAACCCCGTTTCTAGAAAAATTAGCTGGATATGATGGTGGGTACCTGTAATCCCAGCCACTTGGGAAGCTGAGGTGGGAGAATCACTTGAACCTAGGAGGCAGAAGTTGCAGTGAACCACGATTGTGCCATTGCACTTCAGCCTGGGCAACAAAGTGAGACCCTGCCTCAAAAAAAAAAAAAAAAAAAAAGACAAGAAATAAAAATAAATAAATAAATAAATAAGAAAATAATGAAACAAACCAAAAGAAAAGAAAACTTAACAAAGTCTATAGTTAATAAAATTTTGAAGGTAGCAATGACAATGAAATCCAAGAATTGTCTCCTTGAAAAGACCAATAAAATGGACCAATTAGGAGCTTTAGAGGGAAAAGGAAGAGAGAGAGAGAGAGAGAGATGCAAGATTATGAGAAAGAGGATACACTATAGGCAGAAAGAAGACTAAAGAATTAAGGGAATCATATATACAACTTTATGGAATTGATTTGAAAACTTAAAGGAGATGTATGACTTCCCAGAAAAATATAAATTACCAAAATTCATCCAGGAAGAGAAAAAATAGAATAGTTATTGCTATATCAGCTGAGGTAATTTGGAAAGGTAACTTAAAATTTATCATTGAAAAAGACAACAAAACAGACTAAGTCAAAGTTGACTTTCATTCACGTGACATTTACAAACTGGATGATTCAAATGTTATATATGCTAGTTCAGGCCATAGAAAAAAATGGAAAACTAGCTAGTTTTATATGCAGCCAGCAAAATACCAATATCTGATGAAGATAGTATAAAAAATGCAGAGCACTTTCACTCATGAGAATGTAAGCACAAATATCAAACCAAATGTTGACTAATTGAACCAGTGATATACTGAAGACAAACGTATGTGAGAAGCTGCAAAAGTGGCAAAGGCTCATTTCAATTCATTGGGGAAAAAATAGATTAATTCAAAATAGTTTTGGCACAACTGGCTATCCATCTGGAAGAAAAGAAATAAATGTTTAAGAGTATATACAAAATACTTAAAAATACACTCACACCTTCAATGTAAAAACATATATATAGACACAGGAATACACATACAAAATATAGGGTCCTGCAGGGAACATGTCTTGATCAAACCTGAGAACCAAGAAATGTTGAAATAAAATGTAAACACATTTGTTCAGGTAAAATATTTTACAGCACAATATAGTATACTGAAAGTTAATAAAAAAATAATATTTCCCAAATGATTTAATGACTTTGCAATGCAGATGACACTGGGCTTATATTATAATACTTAAAGTAAACTGACATAACGAGAAAAAAGAGGCCCCAATGGAAAAATGAGCAAAGTTATGAATAACACACAGGAGAACAAATCAAAAGGGCTCACAAACATTTATATACGTCCACATTCAGAACCAGAGGCATGCAAAATAAAATAATAGTGAAATAATAATTTACACCTATGGTAATTTTTAAAAATTTAAAACCAGTCATTGTTGACCAGGCATAGTGCCTCACACCTGAAATCCAGGCACTTTGGGAGGTCAAGGCAGGAGGACTGCTTGAGGCCAGGAGTTTGAAACTAGCATGGGCAACATAGCAAGACCTTATCTCTCCAAAATATTAAAAATAAAAAAAATAAGCTGGGTGCAGTGGCTCATGCCTGTAATCCCAACACTCTAGGAGGCTGAGGTGGGCAGATGACTTGAGGTCAGGAGTTCGAGACCAGCCTGGTGAACATGGTAAAACCCCGTCTCTACTAAAAATATAAAAATTCGCCAGATGTAGTGGCAGGTGCCTGTAATCTCGGCTACTTGAGGGGCAAAAGCACAAGAATTGCTTTCCCCCAGGAGATGGAGGTTGCAATAAACTGAGATCACGACACTGCACTCCAGCATGGGCAACAGAGTAAGACTCTATCTCAAAAAATAAAAAATAAAAACCTGTGTGGTGACATGCACCTGCAGTCCTAGCTACTTGGGAGACTGAGGCTAAAGGATCCCTTGAACCTAAGAGTTAAAGGTTACAGTGAGCTGTGATCATGCCACTGCACTTTGGCCTAGGTGACACAGTGAAACTCTCTTTCAAAAAATAAAAATTTAAATTTAAAAATTTTTTAAAAGCCATTTTTGGCAGGCATACAAGAAAATGCGTATTCTCACATATTACTTGTAGAAATCAGAATTGTTCACTTCTATTATGAACAACCTAGCAAAATGTATTAAGCCTAGAAATACACATACTCTTCAGCCCAGCAATACTGATCCTGGATCTATTCCATAGAAATGATAAGTGTTCAAGGAAGGAGATGGCTATCCTAATTATCCTGATTTTCTCACTATATATTGTACCTGTGTATCAAAATATCACATGTACCATGTAAATATGCATAATTATTATGTACCAACAAAAATGCAATTAAACAATTAAAAGAGTCTCCAATGAGGGATGATATATATGTGATCATATTTTTGAATATTACTTTATATTAATATATTTGGAATAAAAGTGAATAGATGATAACACACCCACATAGAGACTTACACAAAGGCATATACACATATTAACATTACATAATTGTCCCCAGAAAGACAATCATATAGTACAGTTGCCTGCATATTGCTTTGCTGGTTTAACAGTACCTGATGGATATCTCAGGAAATTAAAGTGTGTACCTCTAACAAATTCTAGTTAATTCTTCAGGTTATTTTTTGATGTAGGAGCCTAACAATTTGACCCAACATTTCCCCAGACTCAGATGGTTTCACTAACGAATTTTACCACTCAAAGAATTCATATCAACCTTGACCAACTCTTCAAAAAATTGGAGGGGAGGGAATGTTTTATAACTCATCCTATGAGGCCAGTATTACCTTGTTACTAAAATCAAATAAAACATAAGAAAATTGCAGACTAATATCTCTTATGAATATAAATGCAAAATCTTAAACAAATACTAGCAAACCAAACCTAGTAACAGACACACACACAAAATTATACAGCATGACCAAGTAGGATTTCTCACAAAAACGCAAGTTTGGTTTAACACCTGAAAAATCAGTTAATGCAATATAGGTTATTAATGCAACACAGGACAAAAACCTATGTTCACCTCAGTAGATCCAGAAAAAGCATAACACTCATGACCACCACCACCACCACCAACAAACCACATTTGACACACTAGAAATAGCAGATAACTTCCTCCACCTGATGTAGAATACCTACAAAAAAACTCACAGCTAACATCACACTTAGTGGTGAAAGACAGAGTGCTTTCCCCTAAGATCAAAAAGAAGAAAAGGATGTCTCTTCTATTTACTTCTGCTCAACATTGTATTGGAGGTGTTAGCCAGGGCAACTAGATAAGAAAAAAGAAATAAAGGCAGCTGAATTAGAAAGAAAAAAGTAAAACGATCCCTATTTGAAGATGATCTTACACATAGAAAATTCTGAGGGTTCACAAATTAAAAGAAAAAAAGAAAAAGTTATTTGAACTAATAAATGAGTTTAGCAAGGCTGTAGGATATAAGACTAATATATAAAAGATTTTTTGGTTAACATTTGTGTTGTTTCCACTTTCTGTACTTCTATATACTAATATTTTTGTATTTCTGTCCACTAGCAATAAAAAATCTGAAAATGAAATTAATGAAAACAATTACACTTATAATGGCATTAAAAAATACTTAAAAATACATCTAACATAAGAAGTACAAGACTTATGCACTGAAATTTTTAAAAAATTATACAAATGGCAAAAAAATAAGTAAATGGATAATTATCCCATGACTATGAATCAAAAGGTTTGATAGTGTTAAGATGGCAATACTCCTCAAGTTGTTTCACAAGGTCAATAGAATCTGTATCAAAATTTGAGCTTTTTTTTCACTGAAGAACTTGGCAAGCTGATTCTAAAATTCACATGAAGATTCAAAGGATCCAGAATAACCAAAACAATCTTGAAAAAAAAAAGTTACAGGCACACACACTTTCTAATTTCAAAACTTACTATAAATATACAGGAACTGAGACAGAATACGTCTACTATAAGGATAGCCATATAAGGAACAGAATTGAGAGTCCAGAAATAAACCCTGATATCGATGATCAATTGATTTTCTACAAATATATCAAGACAATAAGATGGGGCAAGAAAAGTCTTTTCAATAAAGATTTCATCAAAATTAAAAACTTTTGTGCATCAAACGACAGTATCAAAAAAAAAAAAGATACAGAATGAGATAAATATTTACAAATCATATATTTGATAATATAACTATATCCAACATATATAAAGACCTCTTACAATTAAATAATAAATGACAATAACACAATTAAAAATAGGCAAAATATTGAATCCACATTTCTCCAAAGAAGGTATACAAATGATCAATAAGCACTTGAAAAGATCCTCAACATCATTAGTCACTGAAAAATGCAAATTAAACCACAATTAGACCCCACTTCACACCCAGTAGAATGGTTATCATAAAAAAGAAACATAATAGCAAGTGCTGGCAAGGATAGAGAGAAATTGGAATCCTCATGCAATGCTGGTGGGAATATAAAATGATGGCAGGTAAAAACAAAGATCTTCCTCAAACTGTTAAACAGAGTTACCATATGATCCCACAGTTCCAATTCTAGGATTGCATTTAAGAGGAATGAAAACATGTCAACATAAAAGCTTGTACACAATGTAAACACTGTGTAAACTACCAGCCTTTTTTATACTAGCCAGAAAAATGGAAACAACCGAAATTTCAGCAACAAATCAATGGATAAGCAAAGTGTGCTAGACTCATGATAAAAGCTATATAATAAAATGAAGTTCTGATACATGCTACAACCTAAACGAACATTGAAAACATTAAGTCTAAGTCAGAAAACACCAAATATTGTATGATTCAACTTATAGGCAATGTACAGAATAGGTAACTCTACAGACAAAAAGTATATTAATGGTTCCTCAAAGACATAAAAAGAAAACGGATTTCTTTTTTGAATGGCAAGTACGTCCAAAATTAAATTGTGGTAATTTTAACACAGTTTGAGAAGTATTCTAAAAACTATTCATTTGTACACTTTATATGGGAAAGACGCACAGCATGTAAATTATAATTAAATAAAGCATTTCAAAAACATGAAAGAATGGGTCGAAATTCTGAAGATAAATCAGACTGACCCACATTTGTGGTCTGGTAATATGGAAATGTCTCTTTTCACCCATGAAACTCCAGATTCATTCCCTACTTTCTATATTCATGAAAAATGGGACAGAGAGTCAAGCCTTTTCTTATTCCACGGAAATTAACAACACATGAAAATTGTCATTCTATTCTAGAATATAAGGAAATATCTGATTGTAAATGGCATGCCTATCTACAAACTGATAGCTAGAAACAGCTGGAAAGCAGGTTTTGAAATTTTAGAAATTTAAAATTTGAAATTTTAGAAATTAGAAGTTAATGTAAAAATGTCTTTATACCATTTGCAAACTTGATACCTAAATTAGTAAATTCCAGAATGTGCTAGTTACAAAAACAAATGTAACTCAGTGTTGAATGTGATCTTTTACCATTATTTTTTAATTTGGGAACAAATTATTGACTCAAACTTAATGCATAAACATTCTTTTTCTATAGATGTTCTGGGAAATCAACTAACAAGTACGACTAACAACTGAAAAATGAAAGAGCATACACTAGGGCTGATTCACAAGTGAGATACTTCTGGAGTTCATGATAGTCTATGTGGAGTTTCCTGGAATCTTTGCAGTCACTACCTAACATAGAGGTCATCATCTTCCGGCCACTTTAAGTGACCTTTACAGGCTTGCCCAAAATGCACTGGGAACTCATAAGAGGCCACCAGAGTGTCTATCTTCTGCACTTTCTCCACACCATCTCCTATCAGTATGTCCTGACCCTCTTTCTCAGCCTTTCTAAGTAAGAAGTTCTATTCCAGTTTCATGCCTTGGCCACTTGGGTGAATGTTTTGATCAGGGACTCCAGACCCCACAGGTTTCTGCAGTGATATGTTAAGCCTGGAAACTGTCTTTGAGAGACATCTATACCTCAGAAACCTCTGGGCCAGCCCTGACCTTCTCACTGGGGTGGAAGTATCAGAGTGATTATTATTAAGCATGAAGTATACACAGAGACTGATGTAGGTGCTTTACATAGATTAATTTCCAATCTTCATGGCCGTTCTCTCCTGTAAGATTTCAGGCTTAAATACTTTAAAACCTTACATAAAATGACTCAGCTAATATGGACAGAGTTTAAGCACTTCACGCTTGCAACAGTATTTTGTTCAGCCTGGCCAAAGACCACCTATAAGATCACCTGGAGAGTTTGTCAAACACACAGATTTTCTGGCCCCAGCTGGGATCAACTGAATCAGTTGTTTTCAGAATCTTAATAGTTTCACAATCATCTGAAGCAATCTATGATTCTGGCACACAGAAATTTGAAAAACACCACTTTCTTCCTCCTTGAGCATCAATACAGTGTTTCACGAATTTTCTAACAAGTTGAAACCTCCAAATGGTCTTTCATTTTCACAGTGGATGGGGGATGGTTTTCATATACTTTTTTTTCCAAACTCCATTTGTTATATTCTTCACATTGCATGATATATTAGAAAATCCAAACAGGAAAAAAAAACAAACACCACTATTAACAAATAACTCTGTGTCAGTGGCACCACTTGACTAAAATGTCGAGCTCAGGAATCTGGTTTTTACTAGTCTATTCAAACATACACACATACATAGAGGACTCCTACACCCACTCTCCAACAACTCACATGGCTGAGCTGCAACCCGGGTACTTAGTTACTAAACCCTCTCACTAATGCCTAGAATTTGGATTCCCAATCACAGGGCTATTTAGACATAAGATCCACGGCATAAAGAGACGTTGCTACTCTTCATATTCTTGAGAATAAGGGCCTTCAAAAATGCAAAGGGTTTTGTCAGGTGCTTGGTAGAAAGGCTTTGTTTAGGATTTAGCTAACTAGTTGTACATATCAGTCCCAAATTTAATCTTCTCCTCTACCCAGTGCAACGCTTTGTTAATGGCTAGTTCTTTCAGATATATTTACTAGATGAATGAGTCAAGATACTGATCATTTGATGTGTGAATATCAGAACTGCAAGAGACCACTGAGAGATGCAATTCAAACCTCTCTATCTCGTTTTACAATTGAGAAAACATCACTAGGATCATTGGCCAGAACGCAAGTCCCTTACCAATAGGGCAAGGTCACTCCCGTTGTCTTCACATTTCAGAGCACTTAGTTGAAGTTATGTTGTCCTACCCAAGATAAGAAGTCTGTGAGTTCCTGATTTTTTACAAATTTTTCATTTGTAATGTCCTTTCCCCAAATCACTTTGCCTCTAGGTAGTAGAATTTTGCCTCTCATTTTTATTTAGTATTGATATCTGCAATATGCCTAAGAAAGAAATCTAAAGGGACACTTATTGAGACAATAAAGGCACAAGCAAGATCATGAAAGAGAAAGAGAGGTGGAAAAGATGATGTTCTAAAGATGACACCCATTGAAAGATGAGCAAAGAATGCAGGAGATAATTTCAAGGAAAAAACCATTTCACTGAGCTAAAAGTGTTCAAGCCTAAGAATACCCCCTCTAAGGGTAAAGTTTCATTCTCACCGATATGACAAACATTTTCCCAACAGAAGAAATTTAACACATTATATAAATACCCCAATACGCAAATGGTGGTAGTAATAATTAGTTTTCTCCCCTTTCATCTCTGTTGTTTCTGCCCACACGCATTTCCTATTTCGAGCTTTGGTGTAACAAATGCCTTTTTCAAACTGGAAGCCCACGCCTTGTTTTTGCACAAACACAGGTCTCTTTATCGCCACGTGCAGTCTCTCCAGCTCAGGAAACCAAACAATGAGGCATTTTCTTCTCTCCCTGGCTGCAGAGCTCTGACAGAATTCATTTAATTTCCATGTAAAATGTAATCTACAGATAATAATAGGTCACTCACAGCAATATCATTCTGCTCACCCTGATCAACCATCATTGTGCTAATTGTGGGATAATATAATATACAGCTAAGGCACACATAGAATTACACTGAGCATTTGTTTTGTGATGCTATGAAGAGGATATAAGAGAGTGTCATGTCAGCAAATATCAGAGACATAGTCCCACTCTTCCTAAAATGACTCAGGAAATAAAAGTAAGGATTCTCATATACAGAGCATCTTTGGTATTCTTGATGTCACCTGCAAAATCCACAGGACTTAGGTGATTTTTCTGGGCACAGCTACACCACATAAATGCTCTATCACCCATGATGTTGCAGCTTCTCGGCTCCTTGGGACAGAAGCTTAGAGCAGCCAAATGATTGCTTGGGCAGGTGAAAATCACCCACTAACTGGCTGTGCTCACTTTAAAATATTTCAAAAATATTGATCACAAAACTTAGATTCTTCTTTCTAAGCCCAAAAACCCCCAAAGCAGCAGAGGCCTTTTCTGTATAGAATTGCTTTCCTTCTTGTAGAAACCTAAATTTTCCCATACATCCTGTGTCTTTTTTGTTTTTGTGTTGGCAAAGTCAGGAGCTATCATAGCATGTGGGTGCCAAAAAGGTGGTTCCTAAAGATGGCGTAGCCCAACACGCTGGTTTAATTTATTTCATAATTTTTTATTCTTGTTACAAAGAGAATTCATGTTAATTGTAAGTTATCTGGAAAGAGGGAAGAAAACAGAAATAAGCCCAACTCTCCAGAGAGCCGTGGAGTGCAGAGAATGAAGGTGAAGCCACAGAGAAAGAGAATTTTTCTTTCTCAGAGAGGGACACTAGGAGGGGTAGAAGGATGTGTTTGCAAGAGGTTTGAAAACTAATACCTGAGAAGAGTGTATGCCGGTCTTAGCGGTCAGTATCACTCATGGATGTTGTCTAATCCTTATGCGCTGGGTGGGGCCTCCCAGCAACTCTCCTGCCAAAAAGCAAGGCAGCCTACTGGTGAGCACAAAGCCTGACCAGCTCCAGGGCTTGAAGCCAGATTTTCAGGCTTTGGAAGAGGAAAACAGCCAGCCCATTCCCTGCTTTCCTGCTCCAGCTTTGTTGGGGTGTGTGTGAAGATGGAAATTATGCTCACGACCTGAGAGAGACGGAAAGAGAACTTCAGAGACCACAGGAGATGGCATCTGATGAGAAAGAGCCTGTATTAATCTGTTTTCACACTGCTATAAAGATACTACCTGAGACTGGGTAATTTATAAAGAAAGGAGGTTTAACTGACTCACAGTTTCGCATGTCTGGGAAAGCCTCAGGAAACTTACAATCATGGCGGAAGGTGAAAGGGAAACAGGAACTTCTTTCACGGCAGCAGCAGCGAGCAAAGGAGGAAACGGGAAGCCCCACATTTTTAAACCATCAGTTCTCGTGAGAACTCATTCACTATCACGAGAAGAGCATGGCGGAAACCACTCCCATATTACAATCACCTCCCACCAGGTCCCTCCCTCCACACGTGAGGATTACAACTAGAGATGAGATTTGGGTGGAGACACAGAGTCAAACCATTCCAAGGTCCAAGGGAGAAAGAACCAGAGAAAGCAGATGGAGCTCAGAGACAAGTGTAGGGGAGAAACAAACAGAGCGCCAGGAGTGAGAGAGTGAGGAAGGGATAAAGGAACAAGACAGAGGCCCAGAAGGGTAGGGAATAGAGGAACAGAGGGAGGGAGGCACAGAGGGAGAGGATAATGGGGTGGAAGAGAGAGAGATGGGCAATTAGGGATGAAAAGAGAAAGAGAGCCGGGCGGTGGCTCGCGCCTGTAATCTCAGCACTTTGGGAGGCAGAGGCGGGTGGATCACGAGGTCAGGCGATCGAGACCATCCTGGCTAACACGGTGAAACCCCGTCTCTACTAAAAATACAAAAAAATTAGCCGGCGAGGTGGTGGGCGCCTGTAGTCCCAGCTACTTGGGAGGCTGAGGCAGGAGAATGGCCTGAACCTGGGAGGCGGAGCTTGCAGTGAGCCGAGATCGCGCCACCGCACTCCAGCCTGGCTGACAGAGTGAGACTCTGTCTCAAAAAAAAAAAAAAAAAAAAAGAAAAGAGAAAGAGAAAGAGAAACTCAAAGTGAGACAGAAAGTAAATGAAACTGACATGAGTGGCGTCTATACCACAGACTGAGCCCAGTGCTGTGGCGGGGGTCTGGAGGGAGGTGAGTGTGAATATGTGCGTGTGTGTGTGCATGGGGGGCACTATTGGTGCTAGAAGGAGCCTTAGACAATGCACAGGATTTAAAAGCTTCCTCTGGCTGGGCGCGGTGGCTCACACCCGTAATCCCAGCACTTTTGCGGGGTCGAGGCGGGCAGATCACCTGAGGTCAGGAGTTCCAGACCAGCCTGGCCAATGTGGTGAAACCCCCGTCTCTACTAAAAATACAAAAATTAGCTGGGCGTGGTGGCAGGTGCCTGTAATCCCAGCTATTCAGGAGGCAGAGGCAGGAGAATTGCTTGAACCTGGGAGGCCAAGTTTGCAGTGAGCCGAGATAGCACCATTGCACTCCAGCCTGGGTGACAGAGCCAGACTCTGTCTCAAAAAAAAAAAAAAGCTTCCTCTGACTTTTGATTCACGCACTCATGTCTACCCCTAGATACTCAGAGCACCTTGAGAAGCCTGAAGAGATTTTGTTCTTTATTCTTTCTCTCTTACCTGAAAAGCATTACTTCTTCCCACATTTCAACCATTTTGTCAACAATTTGGTGATTCCCAGGTTCATAACTCTGCACACTGAGAAGCATGAGGTCATTTTGGAGGGGGCTGCTACCAGCCCAAATGTGATGTGAGCTAAGCAGAGGGAGTGGGGTTTGGTGAGTGAGAAAGCAGTGAACACCCTCTGTTGGTTCAGTTCAGGGGTCAGACCCAGCTTCCCCAGGGCACTGAGAGCTAACTCAGATTTCCAGCACTGAAGTCACAGATCCAGGAATGGGACAAAGAGTGCCAAACCTGAGGCTTCAGGTGAGTGAGTGGTCAATGACTCTCCATCCAGGGCGTCAGCCTATAGGTCCATGAGTAGGAAGTAGCAGGCATCAGACTGAAGGGACACTGGACCCCGGGCTCAAAGCCCAGGACTGAATTCTGGAAGCCAGCACAGCAGGGGGTGGAGGTGAAGAGAAAGCTCTGTTCATGAGCAAGGTGGCCCAAGGGACACTGGATTCTGAGAATAAATGGCAGTGGAGGGTATCCAAGATGGAACAACCCAGTTACTCAGTAGACGTATCTGGGCTTCCTCATCCCAGATCACAGTGGGTGACTTGATTCAAAGCATCAGAAGGTAGACAGAGGAAGCAGGTGCTACCCTCCTGCCTGTGAAAGTTGTCTTGAGCCCTGGTCAATGGAAGACTCATTTGTGAAGAATGGAGGGAGAGAGAGGAGACATGATCCTTTTCCCATAGGTGTGCCCAGTTACAAGGGAGACATGAGAAAACACCCCTCCACCACCCCCCACGCACGCAAACACATCTCCAAACATGCTTATGAGTACCAATATGATAATGAAAAGACACACACAAAAATAACAAATTCCACATCCTTGTTACTCAAAGTATGGTCCACAGACCCGAAGCATCAGCATCACCTGGATGCTTATTCAAAATGCAGTAGCCCAGGCCCTGCCACAGCTATAGAAGCAGGATCTGTGTTTTATCAAGAGTACATGAAGCCTGAAAAGCCATACTCCACATGACAGGGGATCAGGGAAGCCTTCTTGGAAGTGTAACACTTCCATGAGTTGGGTGTTACTTTGTCTTATAAGGAAAATGATATTTGACAGACTCTGGATGGGTAGCTCAAAGCAGCATCTCTCTTAAATGACCAAAGCTGGTCTCAAACTCAGGTTTATGACTGAAAATTAAACTTACTAAATCAAGGATCACCACTTATATCACAGCGGCTATGTGCCAAGCCCAGAGCTAAGTACTTTATTACTCAGTCCATTGTGTGCTTGGATTCTCACAACAACCATTTAAGATATGTTTTCCCCAGTCCACCGAGGAAGTAACAACAGGCTCAAAAAAGGCAGATCATGTTTCCCAAAGTCACACAGCTAGCAAGAGGCAAAGCTGGGATTCAAATACACAACTGTCTATTCCTGAGTCTGGGCTTGATCTTTGATCTGCTTTATATTGCCCAGGCCTGGTCACTGTGCCCCCCTGCCTCATTTTCTAAAGATGGAAAACCTGCTCTTCCGGTGACATCTGTCATTCTGTTCTTCTTCCTGGTCACAGCCAGCCCATTGTAGCCAAGCCCATGGCCAGCCAGCAAGAACAACAGAAACCAGAAGCTGAGAGCAGGCAGCAGAGAGATTTGTGGCACAAGCTGGTCCCTAGCATTGGGCACGAGGGCTCCAGATCAGCACAGCATTCTGACCCACTTTAGGGTCAGAACTGGACCTTTGTTTGCTTTCTGCCTGAACCATTCACTTAATGTCCTCCCATATCCACAGGCCAGACCCCCTGGAGCTTCCAGCCTGGGAAATGTTAAAGGATGTCAGGTTCCCAGAATGTTTTGAATTTTCCCAGTAGCAGGATGTCGGGGCTGGGGAGACACTTCTGTCTGATCAACTGTTTCTCTCATGACAGCAAGATGTCTTTCAACTCCCCCTGCCCGGTGTTCTTCTCATGCAAACTCCACGTGGCATTTCCTGTCCTCACAGCTCTTGCCTCAGATATAGGCAGCCATAGAATCTCTGCCCTTCTACATTCATTTGCAAAGAGCTGACAAAAGGAATGCAGGTGGACATTCTCTCCACTTTGTTTTTAGATTTACAAACTCCCCCAGCCCGTGAATGCATCTGCCTGTAGGAGGGAGCTCTCTGAAATGCAAACCACGTGTACCTAAAGAAAGAAAGCTTGTTGTATTCCATTATAGGAAGGCCAGCAAAACCCAAAAATAAAATCAAATAGAGTGACTCTGAAAATACCCGCAGATCACCATCATGTATCCCTCCGGGACATAACCATTCAGAAGTCTCTGAATCTCAATTCTGATTTTCTGAACTGCCTCTGTAAGTCATTCCCCCATTGGGCTCAGCTTGCCTCAGGCAGGCTGGAGGCCCAGGGCCCTGCTCAGGTGCAGCTGCTGAGTGGAGCAGGCTCCTAATAAGGCAGAGAAAACATCATTAGCGATTGTTTGTGAAGGAGAGAACACTCACAGGGTGGTTGGAAAGGGAGGTGACTGTCTGCCTAAGGGGACAGTGATCAAGATATAAAACCCTCAACCCAGCCAGCAGCTGAGGGGTATTCAGGAAGCAAGAGCATGCCGCTTCTATCCCTTAGAGAGCAAGGAACTCAGGACAATACGTTATCTTGTGAGCTGGGGTTCGGGATCTCCTAACAGGTACAGAAATACTTGACCAAAGTGGTGTTGGTTTGAGTGCATGCACTAGGGAGGCTTGGTGATTCCCAGAACGTCACCTTGGGAATAAAAACACAGCATTCAGCTCTACAAATGCTTTTGAGATTACAGGAGCCCCTTGATGGCTTTGAATTTAAGTGGAGATTGTTCCCCTGGGAGAAATCAGCCACAAATTTGCACAAGCACGTGGGCATAAGGAAGGCAATTGTTTCAGCAGGGAGGCTTTTATCAAAGAACAGGATGTGGAGTCAGAAGTAGAGAAAGGCCCTCCATGGGCATCGGGGGACTTCTGGAGCTCCGTGGTAAGACGTGGGGCCGAGAAGACACGAATTCAAAGCTGATCGCTGCCCCTTCTCAAAGTGAGGACTTCACTCAGGAGGTGGCAGAGGAGAAAGAAAGAGTGTGGGATTTAGAACCAGGAATCCTGGCTTGAAGAACCCAATCCAACTTGTTTTCACCACCCTGACCCCAGCAGGATAAATGTTTTTAGTTTTTTGTTTTTATAACTGAATTATTATTTATAGGCAACAAAATTTTCCAATTTTAAGTGTGCGGCTCATGGAGGTTTGACAAATGTATTTTCCTTGTAATCACCTAATAAAAATATAGACTATTTTTATCACCCTAGAAAGTTCCCGCCACCCTTATCATTCAACGCCCACCTGACCCTACTTACCTTCCAGAAGCAATCACTGTTCTGGATTCTCTCACCACGAGGTAAGTTTTGCTTATTCTAAAACTTTAATTAAATCATAGAGTGTATACTATTTTATATCCAGCTTCCTTCACCCAACAGAATGCTTTACAAATTTGTCTCTTCTGTTGTGTGTAGTAAAAGTTGGCTTCATTTTACATTATGTAAATATATCAGGCCAGGTATAGTGGCTCATGCCTGTAATCCCGGCACTTTGGGAGGCTGAGGCAGAAGGATCACTTGAGGTCAGGAGTTTGAGACCAGCCTGGGCAACATAGTGAGACTATGTCTCTACAAAAAATAAAAAATTAGCGAGGCATGGTGTCATCTTCTACATTCCTACCTGAGGTGGGAGGACTGCTTGAGCCCAGGAGTTCAAGGTTACAGTGAACTATGTTCTCGCCACTGCACTTCAGCCTGGGTGACAATGAGACTTTACCTCAAAAAACAACAAAAAGAAAAATATATTATACTTTGTTTATCCATTTACCTGTAGATAGACACTGAGGTTGATGAGAGTTTCTGGCTATTATGAATAAAGCTATTAAGAACTTTTTAAATAAATCTTATTGTGGAAATATACATTCATTTTACTTGGGTAAATATCTAAAAGTAGTATTTCTGAATCGTAGGGTAGATATATTTTTGGCTTTATAAGAAGCTACCAAACTGTTTCTCACTATAGCTGAACTATTTTACATTCCCATCAGCAATGTAAGAAAGTTCCAGAACAATCTACCTCCTCACCAACCCTTGGTATTGCCAGTCTCTTTAATTTTAGCCATTCTGATGTCTGTAAAGTAATATCTTACAGGATTTTGATTTGCACTTCCCTGAAGACTAATTGTAAGATGTTTCTTTTCTTATATTTGTTGGCTAATTATATGCCTCCTTTTGCAGGTAATCTGTCCATTTTCCTATTATTTTTTATTATTGAACTTTAGGAGTTATTTGAATACCCTGAATATTATCCCTTTGCTAATATTTTTCCCTGTCTGTGACTTTATCAATGGTGCTTTTTTTTTTCCCAAGAGCAGATTTTAATTTTGCTAAAGCCCAATTTAAGACGTTTTTTTCTCTTTTGATTACTACCCCTTTAGTCCTAAGAAATTTTCACCTACCTTACAGCATGAAGCTATTATTGTATATTTCTTCTAGAAGTTTTATAGTTTTCATTTGTATGCCTGGGTCTATGATCTAGCTCAAATTAATTTTTGTGAATGATATGAGGTGAGGCTTGAGGTACCCCTTTTTTCCATATAGATAATTAGTTTGTCCAACACTTTTCTTGAAGACTTTTCTTTTTCTATTTAGTTACCCCGGCACCTTTGTTGAAATTGGTTGAACATATAAATGTGTATTTGCAGACTCTCCATTCTGTGATAGGGCTTCTAAGGATATCTTTTGTTCTCACATTTGGTCTTTGGCCTTGGTTTCTGACACAGAGCTCCTAAACCCCTTGGAATTCCTCATGACAGGAACATCTTTTGTTCTAATTAGATGACTCTTGATGGGCTCCCAGATGGGGCCTAGTCACCAGAAAACCAAGTCATGTGTAGAAGCATGAAACTTTTAGCATCAGCCCCCATCCCTCCAGGGAGGGAGGAGAAGCTAAAGACTGAGTTAATAACCAATCATGCCTACATAATGAAGCCTCCATAACAATCTCTAAAGTAAGGGACTTAGAGAGCTTCTGGGTTGGTAAACACATCCTTGTACCAGGAGGGGCGATGTACCTCAACTCCATGAGACAGAAGCACCTGCACTGTGGACCATTATGGACCTCATCCCATGTGTCTCTTTACCTGGCTGGTCATCTGCAGCCTTTATTATATCCTTTATTTTATAATAAACCAGTAAACAAGGAAGCATTTTCCTGAGTTCTGTGGCTGTTCTAGCAAATGATTGAACAGAAAAGAAGCTCCAGGAACCACCAATTTTGTAGCCATGTCAGAGAGAAATTGTGGGTCACATAAAGACTTACCACTTGCAATTGGTATCTGAAGTAGGGGTACAGTCTTATGTGACTGAGCCCTTAACTAATGAGATCTATGCTAATTCCGTGTAGATAGTGTGGAAATTGAACTGTAAGACACCTCATTGGTATCCCAAGAAAATTTGAGAATTGACTGCTGTAGAAAAAAAAAAAAACCTTCACATTTCTGGTGTCATAAGGGGAAGTATTAAAAGTACCATGAGAGTAAAGGAAAAGGTATTTTTTCCTATATATATTGCAGTTAATTACATTGATTGATTTGGGCATGCTAACCCCACCTTGCATACCTTCTATAAATTCCTTTTGTATATTTCTGGATTAATTCTTCGACATATTTTAAAGAACTTTTGCATTGATAATCATGAAGAATTTTGGAATGTAATTTATTGTCTCCTTGGCAGGTTTTGGTGTCAGAGTAATATTAACCTCATAAAATAAGTCATAAGTGTTCCTTAATCCTCTATTTTCTGGAGCAGTTTGTGACACTTGTGTTATTTCTTCTTTAAGTGCTGTATAGAACTTTTCAGAGGGATCATATGAGTCTGGAGTTTTCTTGTCAATAGGTTTTTTTTCCTGAATCAATTTATTTCAAAGATATATTGCTATTCATATTTTTTCCTGTGTTAGTTTTAGTATGGTGTCACTTTCAAGAAATTTGCCATTTTGTTTCAGTTGACAAATATATGGACACCAAGTCATAGTTTTGTAATATTTATAGGATCTGAAGTCATTTGTCCTCTATCATTCTGATATTGGCATAAAGCTGTTAGTTTTGCAATATCTGTGGGGCATATAGTGGTGCGGAAGAGTTAACATCAAAGTTCTGACTGCTGTCATTTGCTATCATTTCAAATGTGGCCTGTGGCTGGCATCTGAACACTTTGATTTTGGAAGGGTCCTTGTCACCCAATGTGATAAGAGTAATCCACTAACTACTGCACAAGAAATATGGTTTATGCTGAATACCTACTTTCCTTCCGGGAGTCTGCAATTTTGGTATATGCTGGACAGAGGCTGCCAATGTGTTCCCAGTAAAAATCCCGGACACAGATCTCTGATAAGGTCATTAGACACTTCATATATGTTGTCACAAGTCACTGTGGGGGAACTAAGCATATGCTGTGTGGTTCCATGGAGAGAGCACGTTCGAAACCTTGCATCTGGTTTCCTCTGGGCTCTGCTCCATGTACCTTTTCCTTCTCTGATTTTGCTTTGTTTCCTTTGGTTGTGTCTTAGTCCGTTTTGTGCTGCTCTAACAGAATACCCAGAATACCACAGACTGGGTAACTTATAAGAAACAGATATTTATGACTCACAATTCTGGAGGTTGAGAAGTTCAAAATCAAGGAACCAGCAGGTTCAGCTGTCTGGTGAGGGCTACTGTATGCTTCCAAGAAGGCACCTTGTTGCTGCATCTTCTGGAGGCAAGAAACACTGTATCCTCCCATGGCAGAAGATAGAAAGGTAAGAGAGACAAACTCCCTCCCTCAAGCCCTTTTATAAGGGCACCTAATTCCACTCATAAGAGAAGGATCCCTAGTAACCTAATTACCTCTTAAAGGTCTTCCCTCGGTACCATCATATTGGCCATTAAGTTTCAACACCTGAATTTTAGAGGGAACTTCTTCAATCCATAGCATGTTGTAAAAAATCTTAGCTAGGGGTAGTGTGCTGAGTTCTGGGAGTCCTCCTAGCAAATGTTCAACCCTAGGAAAAGCCTGGGGATTACCAACACAGAAGTTATTTCTCTGTCATACTGTTATTAGTAATTGATATTTTCTCTCTTCTTAGTTGGTCTCGAAATGTTTTTAAAGAAAATACTTTGACCTTGTTGACTTTCTCTGTTGGCCAACGTTTATCATTATTAGTCTATTTTCTAAACTTTCTGTTAGTTCTGTTTCTATTAGTCTATTTTCATAATTTCTGATCTTATCTTTATTCTTTCCCATTTTTACTTATTTTGAGATTTATTTGTTCTTTTACTTGCTTCATATGGTAGAGGTGTAGATCACTGATTTGAAACCTATCATTTTTCTGATATAAGTATTTAAAGTCATACATATATTTCTAAGCATTTATTTCCCTCTCACAAATTTTTGTATGTTGTGTTTTCATCATCATCCATTTCAAAATCTTTTAACCTCCTGTGTTATTTCTTCAATTTCCAAATATTTCGGGCTTTTCTGAATATCTTATTGTTATTCATTTCAAATATTTTTCTACTCCTGTCAGAGAAATACTCTGTATGATTCTAACTAGCTGACATTTATTGAGATTTGTTTAAGAGTAAGAAAAAGTCTTATTGTTATAAAAGTCCCATATGTACTTAAAGAGGACATGCATCCTGCAGTTGCTGGGTATATGTTCTACAAATGTTGTATGATCAAGTTGGTTAACACTATTTTCAAATCTTCTGCATTCTTTCTGTATTGTTATCTACTTGGTTTTTGTTTTTGTTTTGTTTTGTTTGTTGTTTGTTTGTTTGTCTTGAGACAGGGTCTCACTCTGTCACCCACGCTGGAGTGCAGTGGCAGGATCTTGATTCACTGAAATCCCTGCCTCCCAGGCTCAAAGCAATCCTCCCACCTCAGCACCTTAAGAAGCTGGGACCACAGGCATGAGCCACCATGCCTGGATACTTTTTATATTTTTGGTAGAGACAGGGTCTTGCCATGTAACCCAGGCTGGTTTCAAACTCCTGGGCTCAAGCAATCTGCCTGCTTCAGCCTCCCAAAGTGCTGTGATTATAGACGTGAGCCACCACAGCCGGCCATGTTATCTGTTTGTTATATCAACTCTAACTGAATGGTATTAAAATCACTGACTATGTTGGTGCGTTTTTCTATTTATCCCTTCACTTTTGTTAAATTTTCCTTTATGTATTTTGGAGTATTGTTTTTTATTGCATATGTTTAGAATTTCCAAGTATTCTTCAGTAATTGACCATTTAATCATCATGAAATAATGCCCTTTATCAATGATAATACTCCCTGCCTTGAAATCTACTTTGCCTAATATGCAATATGAACTCTTTCATATTTATTTTCACACAGGTCATGAGGTTCTGCTCAGCATTTTTTTTTATCTTTTTGCATTTAATTCACTTTTGTCTTTATAGATAATGTATATCTCTTTAAAAAAAGAAAAAAAAAAAACCAAGTACTTAATTCTTTATTTATATCCAGTGTGACAGCCCCTGCTTTTCAACTGGAATGTTTAGTTCATTCACATTTAATGTAAGTATTAATATAATTTGGATTAAATATAGTAGCTTGCTATTCGTTATCTGTGCTCTTAGTTCTTAGTATTTTTATTCCACATTTCCTGTCTTCTCTTGGGATAATCATGCTGTTGGTTTTTTGGTTTAGTTATTCAACTTATCTCTTCTATGGCTTTTTTGCTTTTATACCTTTTTTTCAATGGTTGTTCTAATAATAACAATAAGCATCCTTACTTGTCTACATCGATACTGAATTGACATTATATCATATTCATATACATGTTAAGAGCTGTAAATAGCATCTTCTCATCCTCTATTTCTGCAGTCATCACGTTTTACTTTTCCTTTGTTAGAAACCATCATTTTGTTATTATTTTTGCTCTAAACAGTCCATTACATTTTATAACATTTGAGAAAGGAAAATATAGCTTTTCGTATATACTATTCATAGTGCTCTTCCTTCCTTTCTTTTGGATTCAAATGTTCATTTGATATCATTTACATTCATCCTTAAGAGCTTTCTTGAGCATTTCTGGTAGTGTGAGTCTGAATACATTTTCTTAGCTTCTGTCTACAGCTTATCTGGAAACTATCTTTATTTTTTCTTCATTTTTAAAAACATACTTTCATTTGATGAAACAATCTATGTGACAGTGTCTTCCCATGCCTCATCCCCTGCCCTGACACTTTAAAATGTCATTCCTTTATCTTCTAATTTTCATTGTTTTCTTTTTTCTGTCTTTTTAATAATAAATATGCTGATATGCTGTTAGTCTTCTCCAGATTCTCCTGTATATGTTGTTACCCCACTCTAAATACTTTTAATGCTTTTTCTTTTGCTTTGATTGATTACACTTTGATTACAATGTGTTCAGGTGTGATTTTCTTTGTATTTGTTCTTCCTGGAGTTTCCTGGGCTTCTTGAGTCTGTAAGCTGATGTTTTTGTTTTATCAGACTTTGTAATAGTTCGGTCAATATTTCTTCAATTATTTTTTTCTGTGTAATTCTCATTCTCCTCTCCCTCTGGGACTAAATTACAGGTTTTTGTTTTGTTTTCTTTTGTATTTCAGCTTTTCTTTCTCTCTCTCTCTGTTCTTATTCAGGATAAGTTTTAATAATATATCTTTAAATTTATGAATACTTTCTTTTGTTGAATCCAATCTGCTGTTAATCTCATCCAATTAATTTTTTAATTTTAGCTATCTTATTTCTTTAAGATATATATTTGATTCCTTTTTAAGTTTCTATATTTCTTCTAAAATTCTCCATTATTTATTATATCTATTTCTTTAATACTTTTTTTTTTTTTTGAGATGGAGTCTCGCTCTGTCGCCCAGGCTGGAGTGCAGTGGCCGGATCTCAGCTCACTGCAAGCTCCGCCTCCTGGGTTCACGCCATCCTCCTGCCTCAGCCTCCCGAGTAACTGGGACTACAGGCGCTCGCCACCTCGCCCGGCTAGTTTTTTGTCTTTTTTAGTAGAGACGGGGTTTCACCGTGTTCCAGGATGGTCTCGATCTCCTGACCTCATGATCCACCCGTCTCGGCCTCCCAAAGTGCTGGGATTACAGGCTTGAGCCACCGCGCCCGGCCTTTAATACTTTTTATATTGGTTATTTTAAAGTGATTATCTGCAATACACAATCTCTGGTCATCTGTGGGTCTGTTTTTTATTGATTTGTCTCTTCATGGAGATAAGTCACATTGTCATTTTTTACACATTTTTTGTTTGTTTGTTCATTTGTTTTTTTGAGATGGAGTTTCACTCTTGTTGCTCAGGCTGCATTGCAATGGCATGATCTCAGCTCACTGCAACCTCCGCCTCCTGGGTTCAACTGGTTCTCCTGCCTTAGCCTCCCGAGTAGCTGGGATTACAGGCATGTGCCACCACGCCTGACTAATTTTGTATTTTTAGTAGAGACGGGGTTTCTCCATGTTGGTCAGGCTGGTCTCGAACTCCCAGCCTCAGGTGATCTGCCTGCCTCGGCCTCCCACAGATGATTTTTTAAATTGTGATTTAAGTATTTTAATACATTGTAGAGACTCTTTTGTTAATGTATTTGGAACAGTGTTGTTTATTTGTTCTAGAAGTTAAATATATTATTCAAAGAGCACCTTGATCCTCAAGCACTTAGCTTTAGCCTTTGTTTGCATATGCTACTTTTGCAAATGTCTTAGTTCTCAGAAGTAGTCTTTACTTCTAAAGTATGGCCTTTCTAGAAGTTCAGTGAAAAACCAAAGGTGTTTAACAAACCCCACTCACACAGCGGTATTCTAACTCCAAACTCTTACTCCTCTATGGCAAGCAGCAGATTACAACTCTGCTTAGTTTATTCATCCTTCAAGCTCTTCATATTGCCTGCTAGATCCAGAGTTTCATCCAAACATGCATAGTTTGCGAGTCACGTGAAGATTAGAGAATAATTCAGTCAGTGGGTCCTATGTATCATGGTTTCCCATTCATTGATTCAACCATCTGCAAATCAAATATATTCCAAAAATTATGGGGGACGGTGGCTCACGCCTGTAATCCCAGCAATTTGGGAGGCAGAGGCAAGTGGATCACTTGAACCAAGGAGTTCTAGACCAGCTTGGGCAATGTGAGAAATCCCGTCTCTACTAAAAAAAATACAAAAAATAGCTTAGTGTGGTGGTGTTGGCCTGTAATTCCAGCTACTTGGGAGGCTGAGGCAGGAGGATCACTTGAGCCCAGGAGGCAAAGGTTGCAGTGAGCTGAGCTCATGGCACTGCACTCTAGCCTGGGCAACAGAGTGAGACCCCGTCTCAAAAAAAGAAAATCAAAAACTTAATAACAATACCCCCCAAAAAATACAAATTATAAAAGCAATACAGTATAACAATTATTTGCATTTTATTGTAAGTGGTATCTAAAGATGATTTAAAGTACATTGGAGAAAGTGCCTAGGTTATAAGCAAATACCGCATCATTTTATGCAAGCAACCTGAGTATCCACAGATTTTGGTATCTGCAAGGAGTTCCTAGAACTGATCTCCTATAGATACAGAGGAATGGCTATACATGGACTTTGGGCTGTATTCTTTCTGGCTCTACTCTTTCTTAGAATTTTCCTTATCAATATTCCAGGATCTCTGGAAATTCTGACTCCTCAGACCCAAAAGAAGGTGGCCTGAGTTCTAGCTGCCACACTCTGTAACTATTACAGTGTCCTCAAGAGAAAAATAAATGCACATTTCACCCAGTATGGCTCCCTTTTTTTCAAGGATCAATTCCTTACTGGTTTCTGTCCTCTCTTTGTTACTCTTTGGTTGTTTCAGTTGTTTTTTCTTATACTGTGTCCATAATTTTTATTGTTTCCTCTGGGATAATTAGTCCAATGCAAGCTGCACTATTACTTAAATTAGAACTCCTTGAGTAAGCTTTATCTATATTCATTCAGGAAGAGTGAACTAAGCCCCCACCACACACCTTGGGCTGGGTTAGACATTGGAGATATAACAGTGAATAAAAATACACAGGGAGAGAGAGAAAGAATAAAGAAAGAAAGTGATAATTCCCATCTTTGTGGAACTTACAGTATAATGAGAGACACACCCACAAAGAAATCACATACATACATGTATAATGAGAACATGTGCTTATGAGAGCCTATAACAGGGCAATTTGAACTGATCAAAAGACCCAGGAAGATATACCTGAGGAAGTCATAATGGAGCCACCATCTAAAGCTGCTGTTACCACCCAGGAAGTTTTCTTGTGGTTCTGGAAGCTAAGAACACTTTCCTGAGACCGTGACCATCACCTTGAAATCAGATGACCAGTAAACCATGGCCAGTTTATGTCTCTCCTAGCAGAAGTCCAGTGATTTGCTAGATACTGTGATGCAAGGGTTCATCCTGGATTTATCAGCTGTCTGGTAAAGCATTCTCTGTAGTAGATTCCATGAATTAGAAGCGCTGTCATGGGAGTCAGAAGGGAGAAAGGAGGAACAACCAGACACACCAATCCAGTGCAGAGACAGCTGCAAGAGCATCTGGCCACCCCAGCATTTTTGAATCATTGTGACTGGTCTTAAGTGACATGGAAGACTCAGGTTCTAAGAACTGCCTTTCTACTGAATTATTTTTAAAAAATAGAAAAGGATTTTTAAAAAGAAAACTTTCCTTATTGGTTAAAAATTCTGTTGAAAGCAACAGAGCTGTGTGAGAGAGAGAAATCCCAGGATTTTGTTTCCTCTCTGGGAGCCTGGGGAATTCACCACCAGGGAGGGATTCATGTGGAGTTCCCCTGGCGGTGGAAGGGAGGGGGCTACAGGGTGAATCTTGGGGTGGGGAGGAGCACTTCCACTTTAAACCATGAAAGGGAGAGGGCACCCCTCCTTTACTCTTGTCATGGTAACATTCTTTTATGAAGGTTTATTCTGAGTCCTGTCAGCCTGAAGGTAATGTTTTCTCCACTTATTCTGTAATTATGAAATAATTATAAATGGATGACACAGATCCTTAGTCCCTCTTTTTCTTTCTGTGCAGCGGTTGACATTCTGCCTGAAATTTGTAGTCTGATTAGTCATCTCTTGAAATAATTTGCCTATGGTAGATCTTCCTAGTCTAGTGGGAAAATAAAAATTACCAACCTGAATGCTTTTTTTTATTATTATTTTAGTAATAATTATATTTTACTTAACAGAGGTTTCTTATTCCGTGAAGAATATTTTTAAAAATGAAACAGGACAACAGCAGGAAAGACATAGAAATTTGCATAACCTAGTGCCTAAAGTTTACCACCAATAACATTCAAGGTTAGAACTTAGTGCCCATGAGCAGGTGCATCTGGACAGAAAGCAGGACTGAACGTGGACCGACAGTGCTGGGGTATATGAGCAAGAAATCATGAGGCTGGAAAGGTCTCCTGTGGTGAAAATCACAGATAGCCTTTTTAGGCATATTAAATATTTTAGAATTTACTCTTAAAGAAATGAAAAGTGGGGCTGAGCATGGTGGCTCACGCCTGTAATCCCAACACTTTGGGAGGCTGAGGTGGGTAGATCACTTTGAGAGGCTGAGGCTGAGGTCAGGAGTTCAAGACCAGCCTGGCCATGATGGTGAAACCCCATCTCTACTAAAAATAGAAACATTAGCCGAGCATGGTGGCGAGTGCCTGTAATCCCAGCTACTCAGGAGGCTGAGGCAAGAGAATCGCTTGAACCTGGGCAGCAGAGGTTGCCATAAACCAAGATCCTGCCACTGCACTCCAGCCTGGGTGACAGAGTGAGACTCCGTAAAAAAACAAACACAGAAAAAGAAATGAAAAGATACTGAAGGGTTTAAATGAGAAAAATTCCATAATCAAATTCGCGTTTAAAAATCCCTCCCACTATAGTGTAGAGAATGTATCTCAATGAGGCAGGGGTTCCTGGGAAGAGGTTATTAGGAAGCTGCTTCTGTCATCCAGATGAGAGGCAGCAACAGGACACTGATGGGAGTGATGGAGGAGGAGAGGAGTCCACAGATAAAGGAGACATTTAAGGAGAGCAAATGGTAATTGATTGGACACAGGGTGCTTTCCAGGCTTTTATTTCTTTTTCATATGCATAAGTTTTTCTTTCTTAATAATGTTACCTTCTATACACAAATATTTTACCCTGCTTTTTTTGACTCAACAATAAGAATTTATTTGGTATTACTTACTGTTATTAAATGCTGTGTAATAATTTCTTGAACTTATGCACATAATTTAATTCCCAGCCTCTCATTGTAGGATGCTAAGGTTGTTCTCCAGGTTTTTCTAATAACATGTAATTCCTTTGAGCATAAAGAACTTTCTTTATATTTGATTGTTTCTTGAGAATAAATTCCCAGCACATAATTTAATGGGTTAAGGTATACAATCTTATTAAGATTTTTATGGCAATAAATGGATATGTCTATTTTAATATCATTGTTACATCATTTCTTTGGGGAAATGGCCTTATATCAGGCTAGTGATGTTGAGTTATTTTCATCATAGAAGGGACAGTGATTTGTCTTCACTGCAACAGATGCATATTCTGGATATAGATTTGTCTTTCCTGCCCCCACAACTTATTGTCAGAACCACCATCTATGGACTGACAGAATGTTCTATTCACCACCACGGAATAACATGCAACATTACTTCTGAACATAGGAAACTCATTTTATGGCAAAAGAAATGTGGCAGTTGGCTTTTACTCTGGAATTCAATGACCTTACAATATAGCCCATCTCTAAAAGCATCTAGCATCCTAGACTGATAGAATGGCTTACTGAGGGCTCAGTGATAGGGCCTATTAGGAAAAAAACATTCTGAAAAGTTTGAGGTTATATTTTAAAATGTGTAGTATATGCTTTAAATAAGCAACTTATATATGGTGCTATTTCTTCCACAAGATATGTGGGTCTGGGAACAAATCTTTACCATTGTACCCATTCACAGAGCATTTGTTCCCTGTCTCTACAACTTGGAACTGTTGTGATTTGAAAGTTTAAGTTGTCAATGGAGAAATATTTTCACCAGTGGACACAATGATTGTCCCACTGAGTTGACAGTTGCAGAGGTCATTTCAGGCTTGTTACATCACTAAACCCATGGGAGGAAAGAAGTTACCATCCTAGCTAAATGATTGATCTTGATTATCAATAGAAAATTTGAGTTCTCCTCAATAGGAAATAGGCCAGGAAGGACTAGATTGGGAACCCGGAGGATTCTCTTGGGGAAATATTAGCATTCCCATGTGTAATCGTAACAGTGAATGGGAAATTGCAGCAACCAAGATAGAAAGCAAAACAACCAAGGATTTATACTATATAGGAATGGAGATTGGGGGCTGCCAACCTGGTAAAGAACATTGATTAGTGGAGATAATGGATAAGGGGAAAGTGAACATGGATTCAATTGTAGAGGAAAGAAGTTATAAATAGCAACCATGGCCTGATGAGCAGCTACAGAAATAAAGACTGAAATACATGCATACATGCAGCACATGTGCACACACACACAGAGCTTTTTATTTCACTTCTCTTCATCCTTTCTTATTATTTTATAAGGCATATTAGCAGTAGTTCAGAGCACATGTGGTATCCAGTTCACTCGTTGTATTTAAAGAAAAATGTTCTTAAATAGTTTCATCATGTATACCAAGGCAGAATAAATAAAATGGAAAAGTTCAGAGGATATGCACAGAATTTAGGGGATATATTGCCTTCTGGAAGAATTGGCGTAGTGCAGAAAAAGTATCCCTGTCTTGAATGGCCAATGGAGAACAGATTCCAACTTAATATAAGAAATAACTTTCTTAACAGTACTACACAGAAATAAAAACGGGTCTCACCATCAATGTAATAGGCTCCTGGGAACCTAAATAATGCTCAAGGGGATTGATGCATTAAGCACGAGACTGCAAAGGCACACAGGATATCGTTGTTGTTTTACACTCAAGGAAAATAATTCTCAGAGAGGTGATGTGATTTATCCAATATCACACAGCTAACAGGGAAGCTGGATAACTCCTTCTAATACCAAGATGTTGTTTTACTATCTATCTGCTGATAACCAAAGAGGAGGACCATGAGGAAAATTAGGGTTTGTGTTTTTCTTTTTCCTTTCTCTCCATAAGAATTTTAGCTCTTCTGGGGAGTTGATGAGTTCCTTTAGGGATTAGGAAGCTTATATTGGGCTTGCTTTGATATATATCCAAAATACATCATAAATTATTTTCTTCATTAACCTCTAGAAATTTATAGAAAACTGGCATATCATTAACAAAACCCAAAGTCAATAACTTTTGTCAATATATTTCTTACACTCTCGTCACCTATTCAGCCACACACAGTACACATGTATGTAGACAGTACATGCCCCCGCAACACAGACACACAGTCACTCACACATCAAATACTATTTTCATTAACATGTGTGTTTGAATTAAAACATTTTTTCTCTAGTATTGTGAATACTGATGAATTTTGGAAAATGAAAGGTGGCTAAACTATCTAGATACTCAGATATTTCTGTGCATAGAAATGGGTCTAGTTCTCCAATCAATCCATGGACATGGAAAGACTGTACTTCCCTGCACCTTTGAAGTATGATGTGGCCATGCAATTTATTTTATCTAATGAAATGTAACTAAATGTCCAAGTCACCTTGAAGCCTGATATTGAGATGTTGATGTCATAAGTTAGTGGCACCTCCATCTGATTGGATCCTTGCAGGACTACAGAGAGCAGAGGACCCTCTCAAACTTGACTAGCCATGTAGCATGCACAAGAAATAATTGTTGTTTTATGTCCCTGAGAAGCTCCATTTGGTTTTTACTATCTGAGAATCTAACCTATCCTGACTGGTAGACCTGTCAACCAAACCCTATGTTAGAGACTGAATGTACAAAGTATCTCTATAAGACAGACCTTATTATTTTCATTTTACAAGTGAGGAATTTGAAGTTTAATCTTCAATAACATGCCCAAGATCACACAGTAAGTTAGAGCGGAAAGAGGTGAATGAGACAGTAATCCATGTTTCTAAGGAAAGACAAGTCTTTGTGTTTGATGCTGGAAAGAATCAATTGTTTTCTCCAAAGGGCAACTTTGGGCTTTCCACAAGCTTGGAAAGCTCCCTTCCCTTCCTAATTTATCTTAGGGCTTGCTTTGTACATAACATCCCTAAGATCAGGCTCCTGGTTCAGGTCAAACGAGAGTGACTATGGTGGAAACAGAGGGCTGGGGAGGAGTTATCTTCAAATAAATAAGAAATACATTCAAAATAAAGATAATTTCTGGAAAACAAGACACAGAGGAAGCTGCAAATATTCTCCCAGTAGACTGCAGCTGCTTCTAACCTGTCTGAACTGTAGGTGATAAAACAACATTGCAGGAGTGGATGAGCTCACATGGGTGTGTGTAAAACACTAGGAAAGAAAAGATTGATGAGGCTCTTCCCAATTCACCAGAAGTGATCCCTTAAATTTAGAAAATATTCTTCAACTTTATTCTAAATTCAGTATAGAGTTTCTGTTTACTACCTTGTCTACCAAATGGTCTTTGGAGCATAATGTAAATTCTTGCTTCATTAATTTATATGTTAACTGATATTTACTTGCTTATACATTGATAATTGTTCTTCAGAATTGCTTTTCAGATATTACATTTTTTTCAAAAGAGAGCATCACATCTATCTAAATGCATGTATCTAGTAATTCATATTAATTCTTGTGATGACATTTAGACTAAATTTAAGATATCAATTTAGAATAAATGTAAGGTATCAATTCTGGTGAATTGGGAAGAGCCTCATCATAATATTGTAAGTTACAACCAAGGTGTTATGCCTATTATGTAAATTGTCCAATAAAGAATGACAAACATGTTTATCACAGAAAGTTTACAAATTTTCAGGTTGACTGGCCCATTAAAGCCTGTTCCTTACTTGACCTACAAAGATTTACACAAGATGATGGAGGTGCTTGCTTCTGAACATAGAAAACTAGAAACAAAAGATGTCCAACTTCTTCGTCTTCTTAACAATGTTGTCTCATCTATAAAAACAAATCAACAAACTATCCCTTTACCTGGAATGTTCTCCAACAGATGATGGAGACATATGGTTCCTAAAGACACATTGATTTCTAAAAGTGAACTATATAAACTTGCGCTTTTATACGTTAGAAAAATAACCTTAAAAAAGGCAAAATGGTTTGCCTGGCCAATATCTTGAGGTAGGGCAAAAGAAGGAAGCCCTCTGTTCTCCTTTGACCCTGCATGTAGCCATCCACCTGGTCCCGTCTGAGGTGCCATCATACCTGTCCTCAGTGCCCTCTTCTCTTTCTCCACTTCCTTGCCTGCATCTTGGCCATTTCTTTCACTTAGGACATTACAACAGCCTCATACTGGTCTTCCTGCCTCTGGTTTCCTCCCACCACCAATTGTGTTTCCAATAAATGACAAAATGATTTTTCAAAATACCATTTGGGTCACATCACCATCCTGATTTTAATCTCTTCCATGGTTCACTGTAACCCTCAAATGAAATCAAGCATCTCTTGGCTGAGAACACCCTTCCTGATCAGGTGTTTCTCTACCTTTTTTTGTCTCATTTCCTGGATAAACACCTTTCCCTTTAATTCTATGGAACTACATGAAGTTTCCTCAGCCCACCCTTTGTTTCCCTCCAAACTTCTACTAATTCTTCAAAATCCATACCAGCCATTTTCTTTTCCAAGAAGCTTCCTTTGACATCTTATTCCATCCATCCTGGTTAGGACATATTTGATACTTTGTTTTGATTTACTGTTGACCTTTGCCATTGGTAAATTTTGTAGTCATTGAGATCAGGAAATTAGTGTTCTTAACTATATCACAGGATATAATATTAATATATTATATCACATAAATGCCTGTCACATAAATGCAGGGAGTGGGGAGGGAAGAATAAAGGAAAGAAGGAAAGAATAGGAAGTAAAGAATAGACTGACTCTCATGTTCCCTATCACTTGATCCAGAGCCCTTCCTTCCACTTCATGGTCATTTCTGCAAATATCAATAAGTAAGATAAAAAACAAGTGGCTATGTGGGTTTTTTAATAGTTAATGAAAATAATATTCCCACATTATTTTCTTCAAATTCAATAAGAATGTTTAATATGGAAGTTGATATGGTTTGGCTGTGTCCCCGCCCAAATCTCATCTTAAATTCCCATGCGTTGTGGGAGGAACCTGGTGGGAGGTGATTTAATCATAGGGCCACATCTTTCCCATGCTGTTTTTTTGATAGTGAATAGGCCTCATGAGATCTGATGGTTTTAAAAATGGCAGTTTCCCTACACAAGCTCTCTTGTCTGCCACCATGTGAGACGTGCCTTTCAACATTTGCCATGATTGCAAGGCCTCCCCAGTCACATGGAACTGTAAGTCCAATAAACCTTCCTTTTGTAAATTGTGCAGTCTTGGATGTATCTTTATCAGCAGTGTGAAAACAGACTAATATAGAAGTAATAGAATTTCTATAGTTAGTAGCTATTGTAGAGGTATTAACAAGCTCAGAAACTGGTGTTTGGGTTTGGATGTTGATATGCTTTGACTATGAGATTTGGCCACCCAAATCTCATCTTGACTTCTAGCTCCCATAATTTCCATGTGTCATGGGAGGGACCTTGTGGGTGGTAACTGAATCTTGGGGGTGGGTGTTTCCTGTGCAGTTCTTGTAACAGTGAATAAGTCTCATGAGGTCTGATGATTTTGTAAAGGGGAGTTCCCCTACACAAGCTTTCTTGCCTGCTGCCATGTAAGACATGACTTTGCACCTCCTTTGCCTTCCGCCATGGTTGTGAGGCCTCCCCAGCCATGTGGAACTGTGAGTCAATTAAATCTCTTTTTTTTTTAAATTACCCAGTCTCATGTATGTCTTTAGTAGCAGTGTGAGAACAGACTAATACAGATGTTAAAATAAGATGATCATAAAAATGACAATAAAATAGTTTGTTATAAAGTTACACATTTTTAAATGGCATTCATGTGCAATATTTCATCTGATATTCCAAAATACCCAGAACACTATACTGAATGTAAGTAAAACTATTACTTTATCATTCTATAGAAGAAGAATTGGAGGTTCAGAGAGGCAGTGATTCCTCAAGGGCACCTTGCAAATCTTTGGCAGAACAGGTGCCCATATGCAAACCCCTGGACCTCTCATCATTAAACTTCACTTTCCACACACCCTGCCGAGCTATTTTGCTTTAAATAAAAAGTCAGTGAAATTTCCTTGGAATTACATGTTTCCCTGGGCTTGACTGCCCTTTGTTTAGGATTTTATATTCTGCTTTCTATACAAGTTGTTACGACTCAGCACTTACCCAGTAACCTTCTCCAAGGGAAAAAATAACAATAATTTATTTGGCTTATACTTTTTCTAAGATCTCAGATTACTGTTTTGCAAATATCTTCCCTGAAGTTTAGAGTGTATAAAACAAGAGTATATAAAATGGAAAGAAAGCCATTGGCCTTATGAAGTCAAGGACTCTTTCCATAATAATAAAAAAAATTTAAATAAAAATTTGATCATAACTTAAATTCATGGAAGAATATTTGTATTCGAATGGGTGATTTATGCTAAAATATTTCAATATCCCTTGGGCCTAAAGGCAGCAAAATTATTCTTTTGTTTGTCCATTCAATTAATCATTTAGTAAACATTAAACTCCTACACTGTACCAGGCAGGCATTTTTTTAATATAGGACTTGCTTATTTATAAGCTCAAAATCACAGATGTAAGAAGCATCATATATCCTGTTGAATCTCTCTTCCCTCTTCTTTCACAGTTTGATTCTTGAATTCTCTATTTCCACGCCAGGAGACTCTTCTACTTAGGTTTGAATTGCTCTATTGATAAGACTCTCATTACTTCTAGAGGTTCCTGAAGTTCAGTAGGTTGCTATATCCACTGGTCAGTGTTCCGGGGCAAATGGACAATTCTCTCCCCAACAGAGCATGACAGAAACATGGAAGGACAACTCATTAGACAACTTTGTAAAGCTCCCCACTGGTACTGCATTGGACTGGCAGTTCCTAGTCTGGTTTCAGACAAAAGAGACTCAACCACAATTAAATAGTCACAGAAATTCCGTGTGGGCTTCTGCCTGTGCACATTCAGAAGAACACTAATTAGGTGGGGACCCCTTCCATGCCAAGCTCCCCAGGCATAGGGTTGGGGTGGGGGGGTGGGGATTCCTCTCTGACTAGCAGCAGTGTTTGACCTCCTCATTGAGTCCCTAAATTGTGTTTGCCCTGCTAATAAAGCCCTAGTGGTGGGAGCTGACAGACTGCCTGCCTTTCCCTATCCAGGGGACTCTGCTTTCCCCACTGTGAGTTGCAGGGCATGAATGACCCCTTTGTCTTCATCTCAAATGTTTTGGCAGGGCTTCTAAAAACAGTGGTGAATGAAAAACCACATGGTTCTAATTGTTTTCTCTGGGATCAGACTGATTTCCTTAGGGCATCCACCACATACACTCGGTGCCTCGAGATCAACACTGCCCTTAGACTTTGCAGCTAAAACCCCTAACTGTGATTTTTAAGAAGTAGCAAAATATATACAATCATTCTAAGAAACAACATTTTCTCTACCCAGCTCTAGTAATCGTCCAGGTGAAAACATCAGGGTGTGATTTCCTTTCCAATTAAAAGATACACTGAGCCAAGACAAGCCACCTGTTTATATCAAGGAAGGTACTAAAACCTTCAGGGGAGGGCTGCAATTTCTTGAACGAAGGAACAAATGAATAAACAATATGTGGAGAAGAAAGGAAGGAAAGGGGGTGGAGGAAAGTGTTCAACCCTAAACTGTGCAAATATTGGTTTGATGTTCACCTTGTCCCAGGCACTAAGTCAGGATTTTTCAACTATTAACAGTTTGGATCAGATCATTATTTGTGTAGGGAGGGTCTTTCCTATGCAGTGTGGGGTGTTTAATAGCGTCTCTGCCTCTACCACTAGATGCCAGCACCAACACCCCATTCCCAGCTGTGACAATCAAATATGTGTCAGATCTTGCCAAATGTCCACTGCGTGCTGGGGGTGAGACAGGCAGTTGGGGGAAGGGTTGAGAGTGACTGAGCTAGATAATTCAGAAAGACAAGAATTGCAGAAACACTAATGAGAGTTGGCTCGAGAGTCGGCAGCTGGGTAAGAATCCCATGTTTGCCTCTTACTAACTCTGTGACTTTGAGCTTGATACCCATCCTCCCTAAACCTTCAAACCTACTCCACAAAGTCTTGAGGATTAAATGGGAGGCCCCATGTAAAGTGCTTACCACAGAGCCAGATACCCAGTGAGCTGGGCACACAATCAACATTAACTGGTATCAACGTCATCCTCATGGTATTTCTGCAACTTGACACAAAAACAGTCCTCTTCTCTGACCATAACGTGCTCTTCTCATGCATCTGCTGAGCCCATTGGGTTCTGTTTATGTCCACCATCAATTCTAGAGTTTCCAGCCTCCATATTTCAGGCCTAAGAACAGCGGGAAATGAGGACTCTGGCATCACCCATGACCCCTTGACTCCCTCCTGGGGTACACACATGCCAGGGGCTGAGAAAGAAAGATGTTTCCCACGGAAGAAAAGGCTGCTGACATTTCAACAAGCACATTTGACAGGCCTTTGACCAGCCAGGGCCATAGGTCAGATTCCTGGCTTTCACATTTGCCTTTCTCCAAAAGGAAAAGCCCCATGGTGCTAACGGATATCTCTGGCCTCTGGTTACAGCCTGGGATGAATGAGCTGCCCCAGCAACCTGGTTTTTGCAAAGGTTCCCACACATCGTATGGTTAGTCGCTTCCACCAACAGTCCCCCAGTCAGCATGACTCAAGATCCAGACCTGCTTCTCTTCAGCCTGCAGCCACCCCATCCGCTTTCCATCAGTTCCTCTCCATCCCACCTTTGTGTTCTGTTTAAGTCTCTCTCTGGCTCCCTGGATTGGAGATCTGAAGCACCCTCCTCTCTACCTCCTATCTCCAGGGCATCCTCCAAACCACCATGTCATATTTTTCTAAACTGCAACTGTGACTGTCACTCCCTTGTTTAAAAACTTTCAGTAGTTCACCATTTCTTTTGAACTAAAGTCTTCAGTTAGCTATACAAGTACCTGAATGCCCATGCCACTTCCCTTCATCTCTCAAGAAGTGTTTCCCTTCTCACTCCCACTTACTGCCTGAACTGCAGGTAAACCAAGCCCCATGCCATTCCCTGAAAATGTCCTACTCCTTTTCCAAGCTGATTCACTCCCACAGCAGTACAGATAGAGTGCAGGGCCAATGACATCATCAAGAACTAACTGAAGTATTTAAGGCCGGTAAACACAGATGTATTGGATAATATATTTGAAAAGAAAACTGTGAAATAAAAATGAATAAACATTTTATTAAACAGTCACAAAACAATACACTCTAACTAGTCAACTGTAATTCAACTCATGTGATTCCATATAAATACAATAGACATTAAATTAGATAAATAATATAAATTGTTTTCGACACAATTGAAACTTAAAATTTTAATGTGAGATGTGCTATGTATGTATTTATATTTGGTATAAAATGAGATGGGGCTTCAAGATGAAGAGATTTAAAGTGTTTCCTGCAATCCTGGTTCTTTCAGCACATTCTTTCTCTGTAGCATGTGTTTTCCAGTCTCTCCACGTGGAAAACTGTTTCTAATTCTTCTAAATTAACTTAGATGTTGCCTCCCGTGGGCAGCTCCTCTGAGGTCTGTTCCACATGGCCAGCCTTCTCTCTGTGGTCTCTGTGCTCCATCTTAGCACCTCTCATACTGTGTCAGACTGTGTCTCTCACCAGACTTTGGGGGTTAATGATGGAGAAGAGTGTGTCTTACTCATCTTAAAACAATTCCGTATTGCCTGGAACTTAGCACATAATGAATAAATATTGACTACTGATGACAGTAACCACTACGACAATTACAATGTTGTAATTTGGGTACCCTCCAATGGCAGACCAACCAAGAACCTCAAGAGAGAAGTGCACTTTCTTACTTTGCTGTGGCCACATTAGGGTACCCTCTGCTCTGAGTGTGGGTCAGGTCATGGGATGACAGGTCAGCCATCAGCTGTACAGGCGGGTCATTGATCATCAGAATGACCAGCTTTCCCTCTCCAGATCACCATATGGAAATGAGACAGGCCTGTCTCAGACGTGGTTGCTCTCAATAACTAGTACCTCCAGGACCTGACATAACCAACAAAGCAAGATTCTGAGGGGTTCCTCAGGCTTGGAACAAGGAACCAGTTATACTAGGGTCTCAGTGCAAATGAATGGCTTTTGTGGTGGAAGAAATGTAGAAGGTAAAATGCTGAGCACTTCAGGCATTCTATGTCCAGTGAGGCAAGCATTCTTGGCTACAGTCCCTAAGGGGACCACATAAATTTCACAAGATGCTGTTTATTTCTCCTCTTTCAGGGATTTTTGGGGGTGGGGTAGGAGGCAGAAGAAGCATGTTTTTGGTTCATGAACCAGGTGCTTTCTTTATCATTGCTCAGAAAAACTGAGGGAAACAAACAGAATCAGGGTAGTAAGGGGAAAAAATACTTTGGTGTGAGCCAGGCTTGGGTTGGAATCCTAGCTCTGCCACTTATAAGTAGTGTGATTTGAGGAAATACCATGTAACTTCACTGAGCCTCAATTTCCTCCTTCCTTAACTGGGTGTAACACATACCTTGAAGATTTGATATGATTTCTGCAGTTCATTCATTTAATGCCAACCATGAGAACATCTTCATGGTTTATGTTCAATAGTCAGTGCTGTTGTAGATCATATGTTGTGGGTTATATGGGTGATCATATGTTCATGTCATATGTAGATCATGTGTTGTAGATCATATGTGTGAGAGTGATTCTGGCTCCATCACCACCACCACTACCCCATACCCTCATTCCTTCCCCTATAATTGATTTTCCATCTTCAGAAACAAAATCATAAGAGAAAATAGTGCATTCCTGAGGAAGACTGTTCTTAGGGTCCCTGCTTTGAAGCACACCATGGCAATGGGCCACACTGCAAATTTGGGGAATAAATTTCATTTTAAGCCTTCCAGCAGTTGTCTGAAGACAACAACTACTCATGCAAGAAAGGCTTCCAGAGAGAGTGGGACATCAGGGAGAGCCCTGGAGTAGTAGTTTAGTTACAATTTCAAATGTACCATCTACCCACTGGAATATTGCTATTATTGGAAAATAATAGCAATAGTGTGTCAGTACAGTTTTAGAGAGTTGCACTATTTGCAAAGTGCTTTAACAGCGCAGAAAGTGACTTTAACAGGTGTGGCACTTGGGCTCGAAGTATACCAGTTGTTGGCCTATGGAATTCCACTTTAACTTTTTAGTAACTTGAAGAGGAGTGGTGGCATCTATCATTATCCTTGTTTTATGTATGGGGAATTTTAACCACAGAGAGATTAAGCAATGAGGTCACACAGCCAGTAAGTTCACTGAATGAGAATTTGAACCCCAAGATTTGGTTGATTTCAAAATTGATATTCTACCTCCAAAGGACTCCCTTAGTCTTAGAAGTATGATTATCAGAGATAGTAAATAAAAATGCATAATACCCAGTAAAATTTGCATTTCAGATAAGCAACAAATAATTTTTACTATAAGTACTCCCCAAATATTTTTAGCATAAGTATAGCCCAAATATTACTTATACTTTTAAAATATGTATCTATCTTAAATGTTAATTTAACTAGGCATCTTGCATTTTATCTGACAACCCTTGTTAGGAAGTTTGTGTCACACGAGCACATAAGTGGTATGTCAGGGCGTTTCCAGAGACACCTGAGATGGTGCTCATGAAAATGTGCCATTCATCAGTGTAAACGTTCTCTTTACTATTGAAAGACCTTCAGAGAAACACAGGGAAAGGAAAGCTCCAGAGGTGATTTAGGATGTGTTTTCTACATGAATGTGATATAGGTCCAGGTGTGCAGAGTGAGAAATCCAAATCAAAACTGACAGGGGGCAGACAACCTCGACTGCGTAAACTCAGGGTCACTAAGCCAATTTCACCCTGAACTCACAGGTCTCACTTGGAAGCCAGAGCAAGTTGCTGACCTAGAAGCTGATGCTTACTGAAACCCACCTGTAGGGCAGCACCGTGCTGGCACTTCATGGCATCTCGTTCCATCTCCTGGCATTGCTGTGAGGTGGGTATTATCACCTCATTTACTGAGTGAGCGATTGGGATGGAGAAGTCAAGGCCACGGTTCATTACTGGTAGAGCTGACTTTGACGCAGGTCTGTTTGAACCCTATCTATACATAGCATCATATATGGTTCATGGAAAGTCAGGGAGCCACAGTCTGATGCCTGAGATTTTGTAGGTATATATCGAGTGTCCCAAGTAACACAGTTTAAATTGTTCCTTCTACAGTCATTCTACCTGAATAGACTCCTGTCTGCTCCTCTGCACCTTTTTTGACTCATCACTCAAGGCCCATGTCATCCCTCTCTGATATTTCTGAAAATTTTTGGACCATTGATGCTTTCCATAATACATGAACCCCTCTTCTACATCTCAAATCACTCTGGCTTGGTTTCCAATGGCCTTCAGATTTGACCTCTTACTGCAGGAACTGGGCAATTCCTCTCCCATTGTGTGCACAATGCCTTCAGCCACCCCTACAGAGTGGTATGCCACATAGCACAGTGGCTAAGAGCACAGTCCATGGCTCCACCACTAACTGTGAAGGCTTGGATAAATTACATAGCACCACATGTCTTGGTTTCCTTGTCTTTAAATACAGATAATAATAATAACACCTACCTTAAGGTGTTGCTGTAACGATTGATTGAATTAATGTTCATAAGTCACTTAGGACAGAGCTTGGCACACAGGAAGTGTATCAATCATTTTTTGTTATTACTGTTACTAATGATGAGATCTATCATGATTTGAACTTTTCATAGGTGTTGAGCACAGAGCTGAACAGCTCACGTGCATCACATCATTCTATTCTCACAGCAACCCCAAAGGCAGATACAACCGCCATTCACACAGTTAGTAAATCACAGTGAAGAGGCAAAACTCATCTGACCGTGGAGCCTATACTTTCAATCCCAGCTCTTCTGTTCTCTCATATTTCTCTCTCAATCTCTTATAGATTCTTGAAGGTGCTTCAAAATCATGGCTGACTTGAACTACATATTTTCTCTATCAACACATAGACATAAACATTTTTGCCTCTCCAGAATCGAATGCTCCCAAATCAAAGCCTTCTTTGTGTATATGAGCAAGGAGATGAAATTGAACAGTGGGGGGTTAATAAGAGCAGTCAAGTATGGGCCTATAGGTTAGCCCAGCCTAACTTACAACCTGAGAGCTACCTTTTTTGCACAATGACATTACAGCTCCAGGGCTCAGATTCCTTCTTGAACCATAAGAACATCAATTTTTTCTTTCTTTTATTCTCTAAAATAATACATCTTAAAAAGTTAGAGTATTATTTAACTAACCTCACAGTGGGGCAGGGGTAGGGGACAAAAATCAAAGCACATCTTTGTGGATGTGGACCATGCGATGTAACACCCATCAATGCCTGCATCCCAGGTGGCCCCTCGGAGCACATTGCACCCAGCAAACCATTGATCTCGAGCAAACCACCCTTCCGATGACTGTGTAGTCACTAGAGATGTCTGCCTCCACCTCCAGCCTGTCAAAGACCTCAGAGAGATAACTTTGTTGATGAATAGGAAGGAACCCTTTCTAAAACCCCTGAGCAGAATGTGTCTTGTCTATAGATGAACAAATGAAATGAAACACTCCAGTCTGGGACCCACAGTGACAGCTTCAAAAAGATATTAAATCTTCACAGACCAACAAAGAGAAAAGAAAATCAAAGTTTGTGGAAAATTTCACATGACATTGGTAGGTAAGACATGTGATGTAGAATCCATCTCAGGATACATCCGAGGGTACCATGTGATAACTGTTTGAATGTGGGCAAGCTTTGCAACTCCCATGAACCTTCGTTCCACATATATGAATTTGTGAAAGTTGTCCTTCAAATTGGGATGGGCTCTAAATGAAGTCACAGATGTCAAAGCACCTGGTATGTCTGATTCCTACTAACCATATTATTTTGTAAGAGCATGATTTCCCAAGTGTCAATTTTGTCTTTATTCATAGCACATCTATTTCTGATTTGGGAAAATAATAATGTTTTTATCAAACCGGTAACTACTGTGGCCATTGAAATTCAAAGAGTCTCATCCCTTGCGATTTAATGGCACTGATTTGCTGGGTTTTCCCTTCTCATCCACCCAGAGTTCAGTTATCTGAGTGAAAAGACCAAACTAGAGCTATAAAAATATGATTACATTGCTGCTGCAACTTCTCAAACTCAGATGGTTATAACCTGATGCGGGGCATTCCAATTTTAACTATCTACTGCTGTTTTTATCTCATAAAGACACTAAAAACATCCTGCACCGCTTTTATATACATCACTACTTTTATGGCTTTTGTGTCATAACAAAAGGCAGTTCATTGGAAGCTAAGGATTTTTTTTTCCAGCAGAAAAAATAGCCAATTTGGAATAAGACATTTCTGTCTCGTCTCTCTGCCTTCTAACTCTGACCCATTCAATCAGTCCACATTCCTCCAGGCTGCCAAACTGTTCTTCCCAAAAAGTGATTTATAAGATATTGCCCTGCTCAACCTTCAAAGGCCCCCAGTTACCTTGATTAAAAGGCCCTACGTCCTTAACCCGGCATTTAAACATACCTGGTGTCTGGCCTCACAACTAAGCCACCTAAAACACAACAAAACACTGAGTTTGTGCTTTGCCCTCTCGGGTACTCTTGATTTTATACACAATATGCTGCCTCTACCATTTCCGGTAAGCCTCTCTACCTTGCTTCTTTCCATCAGTTTAATTCCTACTTATTAACAAAAATTCAGATTTCTACATAATTTTTCTAAAAAGTTTTCCCTGGGATTTCTCCCTTTCCCCATCATTAGCAGAACACTGCTGCCTCTCTTATTTTGACACAGCAATATTCTGCCCAGTCATGTGGCTTTCACTGTTGCCTTATCACCTCTCCGTACCTAAATCCAAATTTCCCTTTGATTGGGAAATAGACCTTATACCTTTCTTTATCCTGTACTGTGCCCATGGGGAACACCAGATAATGATGCATAAGAAAAGGAAGAATTCTAGGAGGAAACTAAGCAGATTCCTCAATTTACCAAGGGTAAGTGACCTAGCCACAGTCACATGAAGTTCATTTCAGATTATCTGGAACCCACTACAGTGCACTTTCCAGAAATGAGGGAGAGAGGGCAAGAGGAAGAGGCGAAGGGATGGATGGATACACACATGCCTGCGTTCTGAGGGAATATCTGTCAAACTCTTGACTCAAGGAGCAGAGGATGCCTCCCTCTGGAGAGAGAGAATAAATAAAACACCCTCATGAACAGGAAGATGACAACTCTGTGTCTAGTTGGTAGAGATGGAAGTTCATCTCTAGTCCCAACCAGATTCAGCAAAAGATAACCCACCAAGATTATCCTACTGCTAAAGGGAAAGACAGTAGGTCTGTGGGCAACACTAGAACTAAGTGATAGAAAGTGATGCTTTTATTCAAGGACCTGGACTCTCCCACACTAGCTAGGGAAGAACATTAGCTTTTTCCCTAGCTAGTGTTTTTCCTCCTACTTCAAGGTCTTGATTATTCAGACCCCCAAACCCCTTCATTAATATAGTCAGCTCCAAGCACTGAGATGTGATTAGTGATTTATACTATGATGTGGCCACTAGCTACTAATGTACACAGCTCTGGAGCATCTAAAAAAAAGGACCCATCTAGGCATCTCTCACATGGACAGATCACCTAGTAGGTGACTAGACAGACTCTGATAACAAATATCTAGGAAGCCTTTGTAATGTTCAGACAATTCTGATTCCTATAAAATTCCTTGTCTTGTAAGCTCAGGTGCTTCACCCAGTCCATGTCAGCAAACAGCTGTTGATGTTGGACAGTGGGGTTGACGTAATGTCATGTACCAAGATTATGACAAAGGCATGGCCCCTTGTCCTCAAGACACTTTCAGTCTAGGTAAAATCTCACTCTGTGGAATTTCCCTCATTAAGTCTTGAATGTAAATGGACATTTTGATTATCACTGAATAATCATCCCTATAGGAATTTGAAAAACAATCCTTTCCTTCTCCATCAGCACCTTTCCTGGTAACCATCACAGAGCTCCATTTCTTCTGAATACACCATTGTCTGAGTTCTTCCACATCCCTAGTCACCTCCAGTCTTTAGTTGCCTCTCTCTCTTTGCAGTATCCAAGCTATAAACAAACTAAAGTGAACTCAGCCCTTGAGTTCTATTAATATCAGCCTGTGATATCAATAGAAACTCTCCAATCCAATGATCCCTTGCTATAGATCACACAGTCTCTATAGATCACACAGTAGGGGAGGTGAATGAGAACCAAAGCCAGATCAGTAATTATTGAGAATTACTGATCTGGCTTTGGAAGAAAGCCAGAAGATAGGAATTCTCAGTGATTCTCTGCAGTATCAGTAAAGTCACCATTAACTTGGAAACCCTGAAATCCCTTGGTGGGTGGCCATCCATCTGCAAGATAGCCTGTTACTGAGTGGAGCATGGTGAGATGTCCTTGACCTGAGCCTTGAAGTCTCACAACACTCATCCTCAATATTTCACATGTGCTTACCTGGCTTGGCTTATTCTAAAAAATCTCAGAATTTTCAAAGCTTCCCTATAGGGTCTTTGATATAGCTGAGTCATCTGGAGGAATCCAAATACAGGGCTCTTCCAACATCACATCCCTGTGTTCCTGTAATAAGTAACTGAAGCCTTTAACAGGAAAATGCAATACTTTTCAGCCTCACGCTTATCTTCTTGCATTCTGCACATGAAACACATAAATGGTGTTTTACAGAAGATTAAAATAAGACAAAGACTGGAGAAGGGTCTGTCTGTGCTTACTTATTAACCATGTTAGGAGTCAAAATGATTCATGCCTCCAACAGATTCCACTCTGACTCTGAGCTTGGTTATGTAGTAAGTACTAAGATGAATAAGGTTCATTTTAAGAGATATGATCTAAGAAGCCTGTGAGCACAGTTATGCAGGCCCCTGTTTAAGAAAAGCTCTGGCACTCCTATGTTAACCTCAGAGAGGAAATATCTGGAAGACGCTGGTATTCTTGAGGCTCACTTTGTCTTGGGGTTTCTCATGCCGATGCTTCTACCACCATTAAATTGTCTCCAGCAAATCCTGTGACTCCTGCAGTACAGACACTGGCTTCTTCTCTTCATGTGATGCCAGTAAAAGAAAGATGAATTGTTGAGGCTAAATTTTATTAAAGATCCATAATTAACAAGAAGGAAACAAGAAAACCATATCATTATAGCTTAAAACTTAAGCTCTGTAGTCAGGCAGATTTAGGGTATGAGTTTTGGCTTGGCCAACTTCTATTTCTGTGATCTTGGGCAAGTCAACATTTCTCTGACAAACCTCACAAGAAAACTAAGAATTGTAGTACTATCACATTGGGCTGTTGTAGGAATTCAGTGGGAACAATAGAATAAGCTATATGCTAGGAAAATCAGCTACTACTGAACACTGTATAGAACAAGAGTGATCTGGCTTACATGTGAGGCAAGCCCTTCAAGCTTCTCTAGGACCCAACGACCCTCTCCTTCCATAGTTTAGACTCTTTTCAGGCTGTAGCATCATCCATGCACCAAACACTCAGGAACACACCTCGAAATCCAGACCCAAAAAAGAGTGACACTCTTGCCCTTCTCGTCTCTTAAAATGCAAACTTTATTTGCTTCACATTTTTCCTCCAAAGTCTTAAACATATGGTATTTCATCTGTCTGCATAAAATTTCAAAGCAGATACAGATGTTATTCTCTGCTAAATGTTGGATTTAGAGTCAGAAGACCCGGTTGTGAATTCTGCCTCCCCCACTTGTTAGCACTGGAATCTGAATCAACTGGCTTCATCTCTCTGAGCCTTTGTGTCCCCATCTGCAATGGAATAACAATGATATGATGGTAGAGGGGTGCAATGGCAATAGCGACAATGATGAAAACAGGACATCTACCTCACAAGCTTGTTAGGGGACTTTTAGGAGCTGTTATGTGACAATGGTTGCAATCTTTAAACTACACAATTTTCTGTTCCTCTTATTATTTATGATCTGGGAACTAAAGCTCATGGAGTGCAGAAGTGACTAAAGGTCACACAATCAACCTGTGCTCATGAATGTCATACTGGGTCACCTCTAATGGAATGACCACTTGTACACCTCTGGGTTTGTTAGCCTTTGGCCCGATTCTGGTCCAGCTTCAGGACAAAACACCCATATGCCTTCTAGACCAGGTCTAAGAAAAGCATGTTCATTTGATCATCTATACTTTTTTTTTTTTTTTTTTTGCAATAACAGTGTATACTACACTGGCAGTGTGAGGGTACAACAGCAAATAACTAGTCGCAAGACTGCCATGTTTATAGTTTATTATAGTCTAGTAGAAGGAACTTACCAATACTCTAGTTTTAAAGCTTTGTTAAAATCGTGAGGCTATTGAGTCTCAGAGTGGCTCCATAGCTTCTCGCATCTCACCTGGGAGGATAGGAAAAGACGGAATGGGAGCTAAAGTTGTCCACATCCCCTGGCTAGTGCTCTTGGTTCCAAGTGACTCTCTGACATAAAGAAATCACCTTCATTATACCACTCATTCTTTCATATTTCATATAGGATTTCCCTGGGAGTTGATAAGATAGTTTGCTCAGTATATTAGGCCTTCCTCAATTCCTACATTGCTGGAACACGCATGAGCAAGAAGAGGCCGAGTACCTTCACAACTCTATGGTTTTAAGGTGATAGGCAACCATTGCTTCATGAAAGAACAGTATCTAAGCTCTTATCTAATTATCTAATTGATACACTGTGTTAATTAAGGCTCATTTGGCAAGCTGAAATAAATTGGGGGATTTATTCAAAAGTTCCTGGGTAGTCCATGAAGTTGATGCAATGGTTAGGCCGAAACTTGGCAAGGAAGAGACGCATGGAAGCTCTTGAGACTACCTTAGTAGGAGCAGAAGGCCATAAAACCTTGACTCTGGAGCTGTGCTGTCCAATACAGTAGCCACTGACTCTTAAGTTTAAATGCAAAATTAAAAGTAAACATAATGTGGCTCACACCTGTAATCCCTGCGCTTTGGGAGGCCAAAGTAGGCAGATTGCCTGAGCTCAGGAGTTCAAGACCACCCTGGGCAACGTGGTGAAACCTTGTCTCTACTAAAATACAAAAAATTAACAGGGCATGGTGGTGCACACCTGTAGTTCCAGCTACTTGGGAGTTGAGGCACGAGAATCGCTTGAGCCCAGGAGGCGGAGGTTACAGTGAGCCGAGATCACATCACCGCACTCCAGCTTGGGCTACAGAGTAAAACTCCATCTCAAAAAAAAAAAAAAAGTTAAAAGTAATGTAATGGAAATTAATGGAAATAAATTTTGAAATACAGTTTCTCCACATGTTAAACACCTTTCAAGTGCACATCAGTCACCATGTTGCGTAGTGCAGGTTAGAAATCATTTTCCATCATTGCAGAAAGTTCTATTGTAGAGCACTTCTCACCATTGATACCATCAAAGCGCCTCTATCCTGGACTCCCAGGCTCTGCCACATTATTTCAACTTTCTAATTTTCAGTAGAGAGAATATGATAAGCCAGGTTGAGATCCGTGTCTATATCTGGAACAATCCACTATGATCAAGGAGGATGAAATCATTTAATACAGGCCTGGCTGGGCCTTCTTCACTGGGGCAGGTGATATAAGGGAATCTTCTGTGAAAAGGGTATGGGAGTACAGTCATGTTACCTCCTAGACTCATCAAAGCCAGTGTCTCAACAATTCTCTCTTGTGTCTATCTAATGCCTCCCAGGACTTCCCTGTTCAACTCTCATGATTCTCACAATAGCCTGAGATGATAAAGTGGACAAGAAAAGTAAAGAAAAGCTCTGCCCAAGATTGTGGAACAAGAGAGTAGTAGTCCTAGGGCTTCAATCCACTTCCTGTGTCTTGTCTGGTACATTCATAATGTCTTCTTCCACATTCCTCTTTTTAAAATTTAATTTATCAGGAAGGATATTTTTATTTATTTTCTTACTGTTCATCTTGGGCAGCCTTCTTGAAACATCCTAATAAATCTCATTCCTCTTTAACGTGCTGCACTGGGCCTATTAACAGGAAAAAAAAAAAACACTATTATGTATCTTCATCTCAAGGTGTGACCCAATGAATCCAGGCCCAAGAAGATGAACAGATCATTTTTTTTTTTTTTATTCTAGAGAACCCTCTGAATGCATGATGTGTTTTTTAGGACACAAATTCAAAGGAGGCACAGAGAAGTCAGCAGAAGCTTCATTTAGGAACTTTTGTCTCTTCTGTGAAAAGAGTCTGCACTAACAACAGAAATTGAATGCACAAAACTAATTATTGGAGTCGTTTTTAATTAACCTGGCCAGCTAATGTAATCCCTGGAACATTCGTTCATCTTCAGAAGTGTTATCTTCAGGAGCAAATCATCACTGGCTTTTTTGCATTCATTGGATCTGTATTGATGGAGCATCAAATCCTTGTATGCAATGGGAAGTGTTTGAACCTCTAGGTTGATAAGAAGGCTAGGGGAGTGAGTTTCTTCCTCTGCCCCTAGTTTCTACATCATTCTTTAGGTTTCTTACAGAACACTCAGGTCTCTTCTAGGTATTCCCACCTGTACAGCAATGTGATCATGGTGTCTAAACTCCTTGCATAACCTGGCCCAAAGACACTCTCAGCCCATGAGCTATAACGCACCCACCTATCCACAGAGCAGTGCCATTCTAAGGATACATCCACCTGAAAACCCTCCAAGGCAGCAGGTTCTCAGCCTTGACTGCACGTTAGAGTTGCCTGTGGAGCTTTTAAAAACACCCAGTTGAGCTGCACTCCAGACCAATTAAATCAGAATGTTTGGGGATGGGATCAGCATCAGTGATTTTTAAAGCTCCCACGTGACTGCAAAGATTACTTGAGTGGCAAGTTAGTGGCCGGCAGTAGGTGCATAACCTGGAACTTGTTAGAAATGTAGAACTGCTGACCCCACTTTAGACCTACTGAAAGGGAATCTATATTTTAATAGGTTGCCCCAGGTGACTTCTCTGTGTATTAAAGATTAAGAAGCATAGCTCAACCAGGGTTCTCAAGCTTATGCGTGCCTCAGAATAGCACCTACAGAGCCTGCTAAAATGCAGATTGCTGGGCCCCACCCCCAGAGTTATTAAATCACAAGGTCTAGAGTAAGGCTTGAGAATTTGCTCTTTAATTATAATTTCAACTTTTATTTTAGATACAGGGGTACATGTCCAGGCTTGCTATGTGGGTATATTGCATCTAGGTGGTGAACATAATACCCAATAGGTAGTCTTTCAACCCACGCCCCCTCTGTTCCTTCCCCCTCTAGTGGTCCACAGTGTCTATTGTTACCATGTTTATGTCCACATGTCCTCAATGCTTAGCTCCCACTTATAAGTGAGAACATATGGTGTTTGGTTTTATGTGCCTGCATTAATTTGTTTAGGATTATGACCTCCATCTCCATCCATGTTGCAGCAAAGGAGATGATGTCATTGTTTTTATGGCTGTGTAGTGTTCCATGTTTCCATGGTGTATATGTACCACCTTTTCTGTATCCAGTCCACCATTGATGGGCACCTGGGTTGATTCTATGTCTTTGCTAAGGTGAATAACTTGGCAATAAACATACAAGTGCATGTGTCTTTTTGGTATGATGATCTGTTTTTCTTTGGGTATATACTCAGTAAAGGAATTGCCAGGTTGAATGGTAGTTCCAAGTTCTTTAAGAAATCTCTAAACTGCTTTCCACATTAGCTGAACTAATTTACATTCCCACAAACAGTGTATGTGTTCCATTTTCTCTGAAGATTCACTAGCATCTATTGTTTTTGATGTTTTAATAGTAGCCATTCTAACTGGTGTGAAATGGTATCTCATTGTGGTTTGAATTTGCATTTCTCTGATGATTAGTGATGATAAGTATTTTTCCATATGTTTTTGTCCATTTGTATATCTGCTTTTGAGAAGTGTCTGTTCATGTCTTTTGCACATTTTATAATGGGGTTATTTGTTTTTGCTTGTTGATTTAAGTTCCTTATATATTCTGGATATTAGGCCTTTGTTGGGTGCATAGTTTACAAATATTTTCTCCCATTCTAGAGATTTTCTGTTTATTCTGTTGATAGTTCCTTTTGCTATGCAGAAGCTCTTTAGTTTAATTAGGTCCCACTTGTCAATTGTTGTTTTTGTTGCAATTGCTTTTGGGGACTTCATCAAAAATTATTTGCCAAGGCCAATATCGAGAAGGGTATTTCCTAGGTTTTCTTTTAGGATTTGTATAGTTTGAGGTCTTCTGTTTAAATCATTAATCAATTTTGAGTTAATTTTTGTATAAGGTGAAAGGTAATGGTCTAGTTTCATTCTTCTGCATATGGCTGACCAGCTATCCCAACACCATTCATTAAATAGGGAGTCCTTTACCCATTGCTTGTTTTTGTTGGCCTTATCTAAAATCAGATGGTGTAAGTGTGTGGCTTTATTTCTGAGTTTTCTATTCTATTCTATTGGTCTATGAGTCCGTTTTTCTACCAGTACCATGCTGTTTTGGTTACTGTACCTTATAGTGTAGTCTGAAGTCAGGGTGTGTGATATCTCTGGCTTTGTTCTTTTACTTAGAATTGTTTTGGCTATTTGGGCTCTCTTTTGGTTTCATACAAATTTTAGAATAGTTTTTTCTAAATCTATGAAGAGTGATGTTGGCATTTTGATAGGAATGATGTTCAATCTGTAAATTGATTTAGGCAATATGGCCATTTTAATAATATTGAGTCTTCCAGTCCATGAGCATGCAATGTTTTTTTCCATTTATTTCTGTCATCTCCAGTTTCTTTCAGTAGTGTTTTCTAATTCTCCTTGTAGAGATCTTTCATCTCCTTGGTTAGCTGTATTCCTAGGTATTTCATTTTCTTTGTGGCTGTTGTAAATGGGGTTGTGTTCTTAATTTGATTCTCAGCCAGATGTCATTGGTGTACAGAAATGCTACTGATTTTCGTACATTAATTTTGTATCCTTAAACCTTGGTAAAATAATTTATTAGCTCTAGTAGCCTTTTGGCAGAGTCTTTAGGGTTTTCTAAGTATAGAATAAAATCGACAGCAAATAAAAATAGTTTTATTGCTTCTTTTCCTACTTGGATGCCTTTTATTTCTTTCTCTTGCCTGATTGCTCTGGCTAGGACTTCTAGTACTGTGTTGAATAGGAGTGGTGAGAGTGGGCATCCTTGTCTATTCCAGCTCTCAAGGGGAATGGTTCCAAGTTTTGCCCATTCAGTATGATATTGGGATGAGTTTGTCATGGATGGCTCTTGTTATTTTGAGGCATTCTCCTTCAATGCCTAGTCTACTGAGGGTTTTTATCATGAAGGGATGTTGGATTTTATTAAATACATTTTCTGCATCTATTGAGAAGAGAATTTGCTTTTCTAAGAGTGATGAGATGCTGGCAATCCCAGGTGATGATGATATCATACAGAGATCACATTTTCAGATGCACTGCTCTCTAAAGCACAGTTAACATTATCCCCAAATCTTTTTTCCTCCCAGTAATATTTTATGAGGACATAATAATATATTGAAACACAGAGGATATTGCAGTGAATAAGGAGATACAATCCCTGACTTCATGGAACTTAAATCCTAAAAAAGGTCCAGACAACAAACAAGAAAACAATGAAATAACTGAAGTGAAAATTAAAGATCATTTAAAGTTTTTATGAAGAGTATATTAATATATATTGAGTGGCAAGACAGTGGGTGGCTAGGAAATACCATTGTAGATCAAGTGGTCAGGGATGAGCTCTAAGAAGGAATTGCATTGAGCAAAGACCTCATGAGTGAGTTGGTGAGTACAGCAAAAGATAGGAGGGATATATTCAGGGCAGAAGAAAAAGCAAACTTAAGTGCCCAGATTCATGGTGGACTCACCACACTCCCAGTAGGATGAAGGGTCCAGGGGATAGATTTCCCTCTCCATCTCCTAGATCCACACTCTACTGGCTCTGTGATTTGGAGAATGGAACTTTTTTTTCCCTCTTGGCTTGTTTATTCATCAAGCTTTCCTTACAGGATTCTTTGGAAGATTAAAATTCCATCAAGAACTTAATTCACACTTTATGCATACAAAAGTTACACTTGCTTGCTGATACCAATTTCTCTACAGGGGAAAGAAAGCAGAACTTGCCAACAGTGAGTGAGCCATCCCTCTTCACTGAACCTCATAATGGAGACATAAAAAGGATGAGATGTTTTCTCTGCCATCAGAAAATCCCCAGCCATACAGGAAGGAAAACAGCAGGACGAAAGAGAGAGACTCAAGAGACAAAGAGAGCAAAGATAGTTGCATGGGTTTGAACTGGAGAGTAGAAAACAGGGGATATCCCAAGGACAGGAGCAGTTCAGGAAGGATCTTGAAACAGGCAGAACTTCAGCCAGGGCTTAAATGAAGAGTTTAAGCCCTTAAATGAAGGGCTATAATAAGAGGATACAGGCAAGGGGACCCTATAATTTTGCCTACATGTTTTATTGAAGAGTTAGATGCATGAATCTGAAGATGACAGTACTAGACAAATGTCAAACACCTTCCAGAGTTTATGGACCTCATCAGTTAGGCCAAACATTTTCACTTCTCATCTCTGTCCTTGACTTCTGCTATGAACTGAATTGCGTTCCCTCCAAATTCTTATGTTCAAGCCTCAACCCCTGATGTGACTATATTTCAAGACAAGGCTTTTAGGAGGTTATTAAGATTAAATGACGTCATAAGAATAGGGCATCATGTCTGTATAACAAGAGGAAGAGACACCAGAGCTCTCTCTTTCTCTGTACTTATAACTTGCGCTATACTGGCACCAATACAGTGTGAAGGCAGGCATCTCCAAGCCAGGAAGAGAGCCCTTTGCCAGAAGCCAAACCCTGCCATGCCTTGATCTTGGACTTTCCAGTTCCCAGAACAGTGAGAAAATACATTTCTATTGTTTAAGCCCCCTGGTCTGTAGCATTTGTTGAGGAGCCCCAATCTAAGACACTTTCCAGGAAGCATAAAGCCAAAATTAATGCCCATTTAGAGTAAATATAATGGCCTAAGTTTTATAAATAAGGACTTTCATCTTTCATCCACAAACTTAATGGTACAATATTACTATTTTTTAACATTATCTTTAAGTAGGAAGTTCTTTGTCTTTTTTCCCACCAGATCTAGATTTGAAAGTTCCATGCTTCTGGCTTTGAAAGAATAATTCTTCAAGTAACTAAGCATTCATTGTCTCATATAAAATGGAGATTCTAAAAAATGGCTATTTTTGAGCTTGTTGTATCATGTTAGAAAAAAATGATAAGTGGAAGTGAAGGAATTAGCTCTTAGCATATGGTAAGTGTTCCATAAGTGCTGGTTTCCTCTCCTCCTGCACTATGTGGGTTACCCGGGACTGGACAACACAGCTATCTTATGTATGATTGGAAAATGACATTCCCACCTGAAAGGCATCACTGAGGTTCAAACTCTGGCTCCCTCCCATCCCTGACCCCAGTTAAATATTGCATAAATGATCCCCAGCCCACACACATTTTTTACCCTAGCTGGCCTCTAGGTAAATAACAGAGACCATTGTCTTCTATTAGGCTCATTAGAAATGTCTTATCATCCAAGCCCCTATAGTTGCACAACGATAAACAAAATAGCCTTACCAGGGGAATCTGTGGATCTGTCTTCATGGGTCCTGAAACTGATGAGTGAATTGTCAGGGCTCATGAGCCCTGCTGCCTTGTGTCAGGGGAATCCCCCTCAACCCCCAGACTCCTAAGTGAGAACCTGATAGCCATCTCCATTGAGGAAATGTGTGTGAACAGCCTAAGGGTGAGTGCCAATATCTCTAATAGTGTTTTCATATTAATTAACCACAGCTGGTAGCTGGGTTGTAGTGAAGCACTGTGGGTACTGTGTGTGTGTGTGTGTTCTAACTCAGACAATTTTTATTCCTTAAAAAAACTAAAGAGTGAATGAGCTTTAATTTTAAAAACATCATTTTAGTTTCTTGACTCTTTTGTACAGTCGCATATCAATTATAAGGTGTTTTTTTTTTTTTTTTTGGTTGCATACATCCACTCCTCTTTACCTTTGTTCAGCACACAGGGTCTGAAAAAAATGCCGACTTTTTATAAATGAAAGAGGACTCACGTTTTCTTTCCATTTTTCATTTACTGTCTGTCATATTTCTCAGTCTCTAAAGTCTGTGTCTGTGGAAATATAGTTTGTCATACTCAACAGGTAGACGCCAGATGAATCACAGGTACAAGACAAGAGTCTTATGATTGGAAATAAAGTTGTCCTGCACCCACTTTGGAAAACTGGGTTTTTGCTCCTTTTCTATGTACAGCTATTTCAAAACGAGTATTGGACATTGACTCTGTAGCTGATGATCTTAAAATAGGGATTCTCAAACGGATGATCAAAATCTGCAGGATAATTATCAAATTTGTTGTTTTCTCATATCCCAGGAAGGGGCCTTGAACCATTTTTATTTGAGATAGTAATAGAAAAGTTGACCCTTAAGCCTTGAGAATGTGATGACCTCTGTAAACTGTGTAGTGAAATTGTAAATCAACGTGAAATGGGGAGGAACCTTAAGACATAGAAGCTCAGGCAGTACAGAGCTTCAATGGGGAGACTGATGAGTGAATGGTATGTAAGAGTTCAGCAAGTTACAGAAAAATGATACTTAAGAAGAGACCATTCATTTTGGTGAGCCGAGGGTCATTTCTGATATTTGAACAAGGAATCTCAAGGTTGTGGTGGGAACAGATAAGCAATTGCAAGTGGTTGCAGAATGAGTGCATGCCATTCTTACTTAACAGCTTTGCTGAACTCTTGGTAGGATATTATAGCACAAGAAATAACGGCATTTGTAGGGATACTTTGAATGCCAAGGCCAGTAGTATAGACAGATTTATTTACAAACCTAAACAGAAAAGATCCCATGGAGATGGAAGGGGCATCATGGTCAACCATGCCATCATAACTTTGCAATTAAGAATCTTGTCTTGAACCTAAAAGCTCTAAACAACATTAATATGGAGTATTATAGATTGTACACACACACACACGTCTTGTCCTTGAGCAGAAGTACAGCCTTTTCTCAGGGATGTTTTATTCAAGTGCTTAACATTTCAAGGTGCTTTGAATAGGTATTGAAAACAATGAGCCTTAAAGTCAGGGCAAGACTGTCTAAGTATTTAAACTGTTCAAGAAACAATGTTCCTCTCCTGCTTTTCTGCATCTGCCTTTTCCCTTGCCTCATTTATTGCTGTATCTCTCTCTATGTGTCTGTTAGCAGAATGTGGTGCTAAGGCTTCAAGGCTCTGGTGAAAGCCTGTGTAGCTCTGAACACCAAATTCACTGCTTCCTAGCTAGGTGACCTTGGGCCACGTTCTGAACATCTAAGCCTCAGTTTTTCTGCACCTATAAAATGGAATAGCAATTGTCCTTCCCTAATAGAGTGTTGTGAGTTCTTAAATGAGGTAATCTATGTAAAATGCCAAATGTGTATCAGGGTGCCTGATATATATTTGGCACCCAGTAACAGTCCCTTGAATTGCACAAAAATCCAAAGCGAATTCACATCTGAATGACAAGTGTAGCTGGTCAAGTAGGAACCACTATAACATTAGACTATTTTGTAATTTTCAGGATTGTGTTCAGTCATTTAGGAAGGTGAAGACAGACCTGGAATCCTAGAATTTTGTGTTGCATTTATTTTTATTCCCTAATAGATCCATATATAGATGATGAATCAGGGAACTACACACACACACACACACACACACACACACACACACACACATTGTGCCTCTGTGACAAGCATTAACTAAACTTAGTACACAGAGTCCCTTCATGATCTCACTGCCAAGCTGAGTGACATAAATGAATTTTTGGTCCCTCAGTTTCTTCTGCAAACTAAGGATAATAATAATAACTTCTTCTTAGAACTTTTGTGAGGATTAAATGTTTAATACACGTGAAGTGCTTGGCGAAGTAGTCACTGTATTTGTTTAATAAGATCTATTTATTGTTGTGGCCATTATTTTAAACAACTAACATAAAACATAGCAAGAGCTAATGAGTACATATGTATAAATTATTAAGCAAATAAGTAGAAACAATTCAGGCTCAGACACTTGAGAAATATCTCAAGTGATGGTACCTTTGAACTGGGATTTTAACAATGGGAAGGAATTTTTCCAGTATTGAAGAGTATTCCAGGATTAGTAGTAGCAAGAGCAAAAGCGTGAAGGATGCAAGAGCATGGTAGATCTGAAAGATGAAGAGAAATTTGATGATTAGACATAATGCTATCATCTTATAAATCACGGTGCCTAGTGCAATGTCTGACATATGACTTTTGGATGGATGGATGAAGGGCAGGAGCGGGAGGGAGAAAGGAAGGGAGAAATGAATGAATAGATGGATAGATAAAGGGATGTAGGGAAGAAGAGAGAGAGGGAGGGAAGGAGGGATAAATGGATGAATTATACCATGACCCCAACCTCCTTTCAATTGTGGCTATTGAGCGCAAGTTTGAGATGATGATTTTGTACCTGATACTGGCTTAAACATCCCCCTCAATGTTTCCTGCACTCTGCTCAGACAGGCCAAATCTAATCGATGAGCAAACTTGATCCTACAACCCTCAAAAGGCAACTGTGTGAACAGCGCCTTTGAATTTGTGGTAATATTGCAGACCTCAAGATTCCCATAATGAATCTGGCTGTCAAATTTTAGAGGTTGCCAGAACTAATAGCAGAAGAGAATCCCTGCTTGCAAGGAATCTCACGTAAGTTTGTTTTCTCCTTTCACAAGTCAGCCAAGCACTGGCCTGGCTATATAAAACAATGAACTTGCATTCCTCTTTTTGCTGTTGCTTATAGCCTTAAGTTGTCACTTTCATTTTAAAAGACCATCAAGGAAAGAGCCCTGGTTTTGTTACATCTTGAAGCGTATGTACTTGGAAATGCCTACCACAGTGGACATTGCTAAATGCTGCAGTAGACTGCATATTTTTCTCTTCTTGTTTCTTTCCCGCTTTGATTTTTTTAAACAGCCTCTTGGATGTTTGGTGCCAACTTTTTTAAAAAAATCAATAAGCCCAAACATTACGGCAACAAGTTTAATATAGCTCACCTTCCCGGAACAGGCCTCAGGGAAAGCGAGAAGCCTCACGTTAAAACGGTGCTGAGCTCGTATCTTGAAAGATGTTTGGGGTGGAAGGCACTTGCTCAGCAAGATTTTGATACCTTCAGATGCAAATGAGATGGTCCCTGTAGGACCAGGCTTGGCATGGGACCATATTGAGATATTTGTAGGGAAATGATGCTCCAATAAGCTCTGATGACTATACTGGGAGCACAAAGGCAGCTCAGAATGCTGGAAGACCACAACTGCACAATCACTGGAGCTCTGTCGGAAGGCTGAAGGTAGAACCTGAGGCCAGGGTCCTGTGGGGACTTGCCCTGCTGTGGGAAACAAACTACCACCATTTTTAATATGCAATGGTCCGCTTCATAAGCAACAAACCATGATTTGAGTTCTGGTTTTCTTTTCATCTTCTGAAGAACACAGGTTTGGAGGGCCAACTACATTAGGCAATTTTAGTAACAAATAAGGCTAGTGTCTTCATTCATCCATTCGTTGGTTAAGCACATATTCACTGGAGGCCAAGGCTGCAATCATCCTAGTGTGTTCTAGGATACCAGGGGAGCAAAGCTAGATTTGCTCAACATGGTATCCCAGTCCTGCCTTCGTGGAGCTTCTGATCTGGTCAGGAAAGAAAGACAGATCATCACCCAAATCAATGGAGCATTTTAATTGTGATGGATGCCACATAGGAGACGGAGCTTGGCCAACATTGGTTGAGTGTTTACTCCACTGGGTCCCTAACATGAAATAGCTTCTTTAAATCTCACAACAGTACTTCCATTTTATGTGCTAAATCAAACTATAAATCAGTACATAGAGTATTAATTGTAGCCAACTTTAGAAGATAGGGAATTTTGAATGTATACTGAGATGGTTTGATTTCATGGATTGTACCACCTTCTCAGCTCTGTGCTCCTTACAGTAACTGTCTTAATCTCTGTAACAAATAATCATTCACTAGTTGCTGACTATGTGCAAAGGACTGAAGGTGCAGCAGTGAAGAAGACAGGCATGGCCCCTGCCCTCTTGTCTCTTCTAGTCTAATGGAAGTGGTGCTTAGAGTTCAGTGAAGGAAGTCGACAAAAATCAAGCAAACTCTTTTTCTTTGTTATTCTATCTGACTCTCTGAGTCTCTGTTAAATAAAAATAAAATTACTGTGAATCCAATGCCAGCACTAGAATATTAAAATAATCCAATTACTTTAGTCCATAATTGATTATTAATTGTTATGAAAAAGATATGTAGACATCTTATTTACTCTGCAAGAAGATATTTACTTAGCTCAAAAGAAGAGATATTTTGTAAATAGGAGGCTTCATCACTACACTGATTACTTGTCCCAGTACTCTGTGCAATTGGCATTTAATAAATCATATTATAAATCATCTTCTGAAATGTTAATTAAGTGGTAAAACATTTGCTGAAAGTTAAAAGTTACCAAGGATTTAATTATAACCTTGTGGACACCATTTCCAGTTAATTATATACTCTTCTTATGTACTTGATAAACCACAAAATACACCCCATTAATGATCAATTGGTATTAAATTACATGAAATTAGTTTTTATTAAATCTAAATTAGATTTTTATTTGTGATACAATAAAATAGTGCACCCAGCTCTTGCCACTATGATTTGGGGATACTTCTGTAGAGAGTGATTACCAGATGTCTAATTGGGCAATTAATAGATACAGTTTCTGAATTAACATAATTGGGGAACCTAAAAAAGAAAACAGAATGATTATGCAGCCAGCAGACCATCTTTTTTTAATCCTGCCATTCACTCAGGGTTGTCAACCAACCCTTCATTCTTTTGGAAATCCGTGCTTCTCTGTGCTGGATTCCCACCAGAAAAGGTCATTGTGAACATAAAGCAAATGGTAGTGATGTGCTCCATTGTGGAAATAGTAACTCTCAAGGCCACCTACGAGGACAGCTCTCTTCCAGGCTATGCTTGGCCAGCGGGCAGGTACAGTGAGCCTTCATGTTGTTTAGAGAACCTCGATGATAACCAGCTAGATAATAGGGTGTTTACACAGCTGACAAGAGTCCGAATGCACAAATCCATCTCTTTCCAAAAACAATTTGCCAGATGAGTTTAGTTTTATGTTCCAAAGCTTTTTTATTTTGCCGTTTAATACACCACAGAAGGGATTGAGACTTAACCTCTCTGTTTCTGCCACCGTCTTAAATCCCTTTATAATTACTTTCCCCACATGTTGAGAGCATCATCCTGCAGTGTCTCCTCTGCCATCTGTATTCTCTTAAGGGATAATCTGCCCCCAACATGTAAACAGGCTCTGTTTAGACCAATCTGGAAAGGTAGGACTTGCCTGCTTTATTCATTGTGGGCATCAGCCTCACTGTCTGATCCTTTTTGGTCCAATGGTCTCCTTAAGTTTCAGAATATTGTGCCCACAAATAGACAAAAATTGGTGAGAATTACTAAAAATTAAAAGTATAAGCATATATATATATATATGACACAGAGAGAATTTATACTAATGAATTACATAACATTTGTAAAAAGGTTTGACGTACATCATCTTCCATTTGTACTTGAAGTCCTTGTAATGATGCTCTGCTATCTGTGTGAGTTGATGAAACACTCTGGTCAGACGGGCTGTTACAGTTTAGTGCTACTTTTATTATTGCTTTCTCATTAAAACAAAACAAAACAAACAAACTGCCTTCTAACTCCATGCTGGTCCATCCCATCCATTGCGCATTCAATAAACCTGTGTTGTCCATCACTTCTCTCTTTAGGAGCTCATTCATTCATATAGCAAATGGAGGTGAACTGCCTGTTCTTAACGCACAGCTTATAAGAGCTCATTCATTCATATGGCAAATGGACGTAAACAGCTCTGCACCTAACACATTGGGATGCAACAGTAGACAATACTGATAATAGCCCTGTTCTCATGAGGTGTCAGTGAGGTAGGAGAAACAGACTGAAAGATAAATATATAACTAATAACAAATTATCATAAGAGCTGTACAAAGCAAAAATAAAAGTGAACTCTACAGAAGATAACAAGGAAGTCTTCTTCAACTATTTCGGCAAGAAAGGTGTCTTTGAAGACAGATTATTTAAGCTTAAACCTGAGTGGAAGAAAGTGCATTCTGGGCAGAGGGAACATTTAAATGGGCTTGAAGTGGGAAGGAGCTTGGATATTGAGTAAACTGGGGCAACTGGAAGCAGAAGAATGTGATTGCAGCATGATGATGAATGCGCAAGTGGCATGAGTTGAGAGTTCGGAGGAAATGGGAAGTGGCAGTTAAAGCTGTGATTGAGGACCATGATCAGGAGTGGGAATAGTTGGAAACTTTGAAGCCAAGTGGCAGAGTGACCTGATTGGATCGGGCTTTAAGATCAAATCTTGCTGGTTGGTGGAGAATGCCTAGGAAGAGGACTAGAGAAAGAAAAGCTGAGGGGAGGCTGTTAAAGATTTTCCATAAAAGAGAGAGCATAGCCTGGAGTGAGGAATGGGCAGTGGAAGGGACTGAAGGGGACAACTGGGGATACATTTTAAGAAGGAACCAAAAGGACGGATTGGCCATGGGGTTAAGGCTATAGAAAACTGAAGAAGTCTCCTAGATTTCTAGCTTAAGCAACTGAGTTTATTTATTCATTCACCAAATCTATCTCTCTCTCTCTCATTATCTCTCTCCCTCCCTCCCTCCCTCCCCCGTCTTCCTTCCTTCCTTCCCTCCGTCCTTCCCTTCCTTTCCTCCCTCTTTTTCTCTCTCTTTCTCTCTTTCTTCCTTTCTTTCTGTCTGCCTGTCTTTCACAAGGTCTAGCTCTGTCACTGAGGCTGGAGTGCAGTGGCACAGTCATAGTTCACTACAACCTCAAACTCCTGGGCTCAAGCAATCTTCTGTCTCAGCTTCCCAAGTAGCTGGGACTACAGGTGCAGGCCAACACAGCTGACTAATTTTTGTATTAATTTTTGTAGAGATAGAGTCTTGCTATGTTGCCCAGGCTGATTTTAAATCTCTGGGCTCAAGTGATCCTCCCAGCTTTGTCTCCCAAAGTGCTGATTATAGGCACGATCCACCTCACCCAGCCCACCACATATTTCTTGAGCCCTTTGTACATGCCAGAGATCAGATATTACAAATGTCATCTAGACAGGAAAGGTCTCTGCTCTCATGGAGTTAACATACCTTGAGAGGAGATGATAGGCTAATTGCAGAAAATTCCTTCTATCTTTATTTGTTCAAAATTTGGTTTGAGGAGTATCAGACTTTCATCACCTGTAATTCTGACACAGTTTGCTTTGGCAATGATTGTAACTTACTCTCATCCACTGCGAACTTATTCTCCTCTAAAATGACTTTGCTTCCCTCCTGTTGGGACAGGAGGGATTTCAGAGACCTTATTGCTGTCAGATTATAAATGCTTAACAAGTCTAAGGTTATGTCTTTGGGTGGGAGTCGAGTGGCACAACTAAATGTCCTTAAATTTCAGACCGACTACTCAAGCCATAGTTTTTTGTTGTTGTTTGTTTGTTCATTTGTTTGTTTGTTTTCAGGGGGTGGTGGGGGGTGAGGGTGCTCTTTAGTGATTGGTCATATAGGAACTTCACAATTAATTCCAATTTTTTGTTTTAAAGTTTCCTCCTAATTATTACAGTGCAATAGATCCCCTTAGTAAAATTTCAAAAATAAAAAAGTAAAAAAAGAAGCATAATCACTCATAATTCCACTTGTTTTATAAAGTAGTTGTATAATTCTCATACTTTATATGTATATTTCAATGAAGTTTTTAATTATAAAATTATATCTCAAATTTAACAATGACAAAAATTAGTTTTTAAAACACTCTTCATAGATACAATGTGAATTATTTGGATGTAGAAGTTATTTTCAGTGTATCACAATCATAAATATAATTTTAATGAAGTACTTTTTACATGCACTTTCTGTGTTATTCAGGATTATTTCATTTTTGGTTTTATCCTGGAAGTAGAATTAACAGGTCAAAAGGTAGGAATGTCTTAAAGACCCATGACACATATTACTAAATTGTTCCTAAAAGGGTTGTGTTAATTAACACTCCCCAGAGCGATGCAAGAAAGTAAATTAAGCCAACCTCTTTCAAACATCATTTTCTCCTCTCTCCTGCCTTTAAAATTTTTAATGTGTGTTAATTAAATGGGTGAAAAATTGTCTTTTTTTTAGTTGCCTTCTTTTTTATTTTTATTAGATAGTTTGAAAATCTTCCCTACCCCATGTATGTGTTAGTCATTTCTAACTCCTCTTTCATGGATTATTTTTTTCATTTCCGTTGCTTGCCTATTTGGGTGCTAGTTTTTGTTTTTGTTTTCTTTATTTGTTTGTATGAAATCTTTATATATGTGGCACCCAGGGTTATCTTCTGTTTTATTGGCTTTGTTCCTTCCTAGACTCACCCCTGGTAAAGAAGAGTGTCTTAAAGGTCCTGACACATACGTTTTTATAAAAATGACCAATGTGAGCAAAGTAAAGTGATTTAAATTAATTATTCCACTTGGGGAAAAAAACAAGAAGAAACAAAAGTCGAAAGTCTATACCACAGGGGACTGTAGAAAAACATACGCAGTAAGATGCCCCGTTATTATGGATTCACTTTGCTTTCCCAGAATGGGATCGATCCTATAGGACACAGTACTACTTCAGGGGTCAATGCTTTCCAGCATTGTTCATGGGAGGACACCAGTGGAGTTTAAGTTGCGACTCAGGATAGAACTCAAAGTAGAAAAGGAGGAAAAACTGTGATGTTTAGAGGTACACCTCTCCAAAACCAATGATAAAAAATGAAAGAGCAAGCAAACACCATCAACAAAATACGTACACAGATAAGCTAAGAGTGCTTTGTGCTGTTTCTAATCTCTGTCATTTCATAATTGGCTACTGGCAATTGGTGTTGTTCAAGCAATGAATGAGGACAGAATCTCCTTCCAACCATGGTGCCTCTAGTCGTTCCTTTTTGTGCAAAATTAAGCAAAGTGCAGCAATTCTTGATTGCTATTATTTTCTTTCTTACTCTAGGAATTTTAACTTTGTTCAGGTTGGAAAACGGGTGATCTTAGTTGAAAGGATGCCTCTGATTAGCTCTATCTGTTTATCCATCTATCTATAATGGTTAATTTTATGTGTTAACTTGACTGGGCCATGGGTGCCCAGATATTTAGTTAAACATCATTCTGGGTGAGTCCATGAGTGTATTTCTGAAGGAGATTGATGTTAGAACTGGTCGACTCAGTAGAGTAAATTGCCCTCCCCAATGTGGGTGACACTCATCCAATTCATTAAACGCTGTGTAAGGGAGAAATGTGCTTTCCTTGTTTGACTTTCTTTAAGCTGGGACATTGGTCTTTCTATGCTCTGGAACTCTAACTTATACCATTGGCCCTCCTGCGTCTCCAGCTTGCCTACTGGACTTCATGGGATGTGTCAGCTTCCATAATTGTATGAACTAATTCCATATTTTCTTTCTTCCTTTTTGTATGTCTGTCTATCTATCTATCTATCTATCTATCTATCTATCTATCTATCTATCTATC
>NW_012116699.1:3219133-3223974 GCF_000951035.1 Colobus angolensis palliatus | reverse complement strand
AACTCCTGACCTCGTGATCCATGCGCCTTGGCCTCCCAAAGTGCTGGGATTAAAACGACACAAATGTACTGTCTTACCATTTTGAAGGTTAGAGGTCCCACACAGGATGAACTGGGCTAAAAGCAAGTTGTCAGCAAGGTTGCATTCCTTCTGGAGGCATTTGGGGAGCATCTATGTCCTTGTTTTTTTCTTGTTTCTAGGGGCTGCTAACATTTTTTGACTCACGGTTCATTTTTTTTCCATCTTCAAAGTCAGCAACATTGCATCCCTCTCACCCTTCTTTCATGGTCACATTTCCTTCTGACCACAACCAGGAAACATCTTCCACTTTCAGGAACCCATGCAACCAGATTGGGTCCCACAGGATAATCTCTTCATCTCAAGGCCCCTAATTGTATATGCAAAGTTCCTTTTTCCATGCAAGGTGACACATTCAGTTTTTTTGAATTAAGATGGTGGGCATCTTGGAGAAAGGCATGGTGTGTTCTGTGCATTATCCTGCCTTCAAGAAGCAAGCCCCATTTTAAAAAACATTGCTTTCTGTGTTTAGGGTAAATTCTTGTTATAAACTCACCAGTTTCTGATCCTGAAAATGACTTTTGCTATCCTAAGATCTCATGTACTAAAGAAGTATCAACTAATCTAAATGCTCACCCTGGAATGTGTGCCTTAGGGAATGTCACCACTTCCATGAGCTTCCAGTCTTCTCTTTGGTGTGGGAGAACAAGCCTGGTTGCCTAAGTTCCCTAGTGCAGTGAGAGTCTTGAAAATATGAAGCAGCTGCCCTATGCCCCCACAAGCTTCCATTCTCCTCGGAGCTTCTCTGGACTCTATGCTGGGGTGCTCTGCCTTTACTACATGCGTGCGTATGTCCTTCCTAATTTCCGAGAGAAGAGAGAGCCTTGAGGACTCAGGTTATCCTAAGTTAATGACTAAAATTTATGTGTACTCCAAAATTCAGATCTATTTATGCTTCTGCTTATTGAATCTCTCAAGTCCACCTCAAAATTGCCACATCCAAAATTAAATTTGTTGTCTTCCCCACACCAAATTTCAAAATCTGTTCTCTTTTTTGGGCTTTCTATTAGAGCCAATGGCACTAGTAATCACTTTTAACTTTCACAAGCCATCGATCTCCTAAAGAATTGTGGAATTCTTTCACTTCAACACTGTCTGATCTGAGCAGCAACCTTCGCCTCTTACCTTTAGTGGTCACCTAACTGATGTCTCCATACAACCTCTTGCTCTTTATAATCAATTTTCTAGAAAAAAATCCAGAATGAGCGTTTCAAGTAACCATCTGGTAGTGTCCTCCTCTCTGCTTGAAACAATCCAATACCTCTTCACCATGGTGGGCCATGCTTGATCTGGCCTGGCTCTGTTGTTATATTCATCAAGCATCCTTCCACTCAATGCTTTCAGCCACCCAGAACTTGGTATGCCATTCACAAAATGTTCTGTATTCCCCACTAAGAGAAGGCTTTTCTTCAGGCTCCCCACTCTGCCTGGTATCCTCCTCCACTACCCTCATCCTCTGCAAGCCGTCTTCATGAGATAAGCACAAGTGTGATCATCAGGCCTCGAGTCACATATTCAGCTCTTATTGAAACCTTTTTAGCAACCCCCTATGCTGGATCAGACCTCATTGTTCTCATTGCAGCTTGTAATTGCATTCTCATGCAGATAAGGTATCGGTCTATCTGCTTAGGATTGTATTTTCAGCACATAGTCCAGGCGCCTGCCTTATTTTAGTTTCACACATAGCATCACAGCAGCTTGATGATCAGCTTCCCTCTCCCCAGGTTTCCCTTTCCCTCTCTCTGCCTACACTGCCACTAGAATGAGCTCTCAAAAGTGTAAATCTGAGGATGCCAGTCCTCTGCTTCTGATTTATTTTTAGAATGGGGATGCTTTCATATTGCCTACTGAAAGTAGTCTAACATCCCTTAGCTTTATTGATAGCACTGCAGAACTTAGGCACCTGCTCCCTGATTCCCCTTTTTTTCTCCTCCCAATACCCAATGGTTACCCCCACTCAGAGCTGCTCACTGTTGCTGGGACTCACTGCTATACTTTCAGTTTTGCCTTTCCCTCTGTTGCCTGAACCACCCTTCCCCCAACTTCTGCATGCTCCAGGCTTTCCCACAGCCCACTCCTACAAGCCGGCTCCTCTAGCCTATTCTCGTCCTTTCCAGCTGGCCAACCTCTCTTCATCCCCCACATGCTCACATGTTTGTCACATGTTGAAAACACACAGAGCAGCAAGACTAGAGCTGTGCGTGCATGGATGTCTCCTTTCAACCACAATAATAAGCAAACTATTTGTTGAGCTTCCATTTTATGCCAGGCATTATGGACACAAGAATAAGTAACACACAATTCCTGTCCTCAAGTAGCTTACACTCTAGTGAGAGCAATAGACAAGCAAGTGGATGATGGAATACAGTCATCTAAGTATTATGCTCACCTTAAACAGTCTATAAACTCCTGAAGAAAAGAGCCATATCCTTACATTCCTTTTACCCACGTATGTTTTAATAAAGAAATAGTGTCCAAACATTAATCAAACCCTTAGAGTTTTATGGTAGAAACTGTGACTTCTTCTGTCTAACTGCAAGAAGATATAACAAAGACCCCTGCATTTTTTAAAGTCCTGTATATGAAAAGTATTTCTAGATCAGGAATGGAGCCAGATCTGGTCCCTGAAGACCCATTCCATGTCTGTCATTAGAAGCCAAATGACTACCATCTTTACTCAGAATAATGAGCAGCAATGCCGATTGCTGTTTTAACATATGACAGCCAAAACCATTCAGAGAGGCACAGTGAGAGTACAATTCTAATGCAATGTTGTCTTAATCAAATACCTCTTTATCAATAACTTATGGTTAAATTTTTTTTGATTGATTTGCTTGCATTACTGACCCTAAGGAGAGGTGTTAGCTGTGGCAGTTTTATTACTTTTGTTCAAGTCAACCATCATGACCCAGACCCTGTTGGAATGATTTTTAAATAAATGAAAACAACCCAAAAGTCTAGTCAACAAATTTGATTACATACATGCATTAAAATATTATTAAACAAATAGTTTTCAAAGTAAAAAAGATGAGAAATGCCACTTGCAGCACATGTTAGAGATAAGTGTCTTAATTTCTTGTATTTTCTCAGCATATGCCTCCGTGTCTTTGATTCTCCTTTTCCATCAGCCTGGAATGCCTTCTCCATGCTGTTCTCCAGACAGGCACATGGCATCCTTAGCTGGTGCTTCCCTAATGACAACACCACTCCTCTTGGGCTTGTTAAAGCTTGTACCCCACTAGCTTGTGAACTCAAAGAAAGCAAAAGTCAAGTCATCCTCTGTAGCTCTGCAACATACTATGAGTATCTATCTAATGAAAGAGAGTTCATTCCAATTCAGTTAGGAAACTGATAACTAATTAGTGAAAAAAAAAAAGATGATATAAATATCCCCCACAATAGAAAACACAATTTTGCAGTAAATGTTGGAAATAAAATATTTAAAATCACAAGAACACATGGACACAGGGAGGAGAACATCATACACCTGAGCCTGTCGGAGGATCAGGGGGAAGGGGAGGGAGAGCATTAGGACAAGTACCTAATGCATGTGGGGCTTAAAATCTAGATGATGGGTTGACAGGTGCAGCAAGCTACCATGGCACAGGTATACCTATATAACAAAACTGCACGTTCTGCACATGTATCCCAGAACCTAAAGGAAAATTTAAAAATATAAAGCAAAGGCATCACTACTAAATAAGACGATCTTAAAATGATAATGCCAAATGCTGTAGAACTTACAGTAAAATAGGGATAGATAATTTGCAGCAGTAGTACAATAATTTGCATGTTTTATTTATGGCAAGAAAACAATATGGAAATGAAACAGTAAATCATGGCATGTCAGTCTGCTATGGTTTGAATATATACCCAAAGTTCATAAGTTGAAAACTTAATCCCCAGTGCAACGGTGGTGAGAGGTGTGACCTTTAAGACACAATTAGGTCATATCAGCTTTGTTCCTATGAATGAATCGATGTTGTGATCACAGGAATGGTTCCTCATCATGGATGTGGGTCCCTGATGAAAGGGTGAGTTCATCCTCCGGCCCTTTTACTCTCTCTTGTCCTCTCTTTGCCCTCCCACTATAGGATAATACAGTAAGAAGGCCCTAGCCAGATATGGCCCCTCAATCTTGGAATTCCCAGCCTCCAGAAATATGAGAAATAAGTCTCTATTCTTTATAAATTACTCAATCCCAGATATTCTGTTATAGCAGCACAAAATGAACTAAGCTACAATGCAATAAAACATTCCACAACAATTAAAAATGATAGTTACAAATACTCTGACATTATGCCTTATGAAACTGTGTATTTCATAATACACAGGAGCTGCAAATAAAACAGATGTTGTTTGACTTCAGATGGCACACTCGGGATGAACCTTTAATATATTTTATTTTTATTTTTACAAGCGTGCTCTACAATTCAACAGCATAAAACTCATGAACTTCTTTTTCGGACTGTGTTCTAAAGTTCCATATTTAAAATGATGTGATTTCTAGTAACTTCATATTTGTACCACACCATGACTCAACACAATTTCTAAATATTTTGAAAATACTCCTTTTCCCTCTCTACATATACACTGTATATATGTATTTGGGGATGTGTGAGTGTGACTATTTTATTGCATTTATGTAAAAACAATTCCAGGTAAATTCCAGGTAAATATGTTAGATTGAATATACAAATACTATATATTTTCTCTTCCTCTCAAAATCCCATTAAAATGACAGTATTGGGCTTCTGTAAAGG
>NW_012116699.1:3187050-3218988 GCF_000951035.1 Colobus angolensis palliatus | reverse complement strand
AGCAGCAGTTACCAATTTCATTTTACAAAGGAAGATGCTAAGGACCAAAGGGATTGAGGAGATTTCCCTCGCTCTGGTGAATATATAAAAGAAAGAAAAGAAAAGAAAAAAAGAGTTAGCTGGGTGTGGTTCACAGGCTTGTAGCCTGGGACAGTGAGGTGGGAGGATCGCTTGAGCCTTGAGCCCAGGATTTTGAGGCTGCAGTGAGCTATGATTGTACCACTGCACTCCAGCCCAGGCAATAAAGCAAAACCTTAAAGAACTAGGAGTAAAACTACCATTTGATACAGCAATCCCATTACTGGGTATCGACCCAGAGGAAAACAAGTCATCATACCAAAAAGATACTTGCACATGCATGTTTGCAGCAGCACAATTCACAATTGCAAAAATATGGAACCAGCCCGAATGCCCATCAATCAACAAGTGGATAAAGAAAATAATGGCATTTGCAGCAACCAGATTGGAATTGGAGATATTATTGTAAGTGAAGTAACTCAGGAATGTAAAACCAAACATTGTATGTTCTCACTCATAAGTGGGAGAAAAGCTATGAGGATGCAAAGGCATAAGATTGACACAATGGAATTTAGGGACTTGGGGAAAACGTAGGAAGTGGGTGAGGGATAAAAGACTACACATGGGTGCAGTGCAGTGTACACTGTTCAGGTGATGAGTGCACCAAAATCTCAGAAATCACCGCTAAAGAACTTATTCATGTAAACAAACACCACTTGTTACCCCCAAACCTATCAAAATCATAAGAAAAAGGCATAAATAAGAAGAGAGAAGAAGAATGGGAACAAGCACATGCACATTTTGGAAAGGAAAAGGACAAAGAGTAGTGACTTAGTAGTACTGAGAAAAATGACTCATAAGCTGGTCATGAGGAAAGTTGAGAGGCAATCCATTTTAGACCCCAGAACCCTCCAAATGGCTCAGGACAACACTGGGTACCTCTGAAAGTGAGGGTAAAGACGGTGCTTTGCAGAAGCAGGCTCCCTGTTGATTGTGCCTCTGAGAAGTAGTTTGATTTCCAGATTACTTCCTCACTCTGCTGAGCAACTTTCTCTCTCCCAACTGAGCAAGAGAACGAAGTTTTCTTCTCCATAGATGATAAAGCAAACATTCTGCTTTGTAAAATAAGAAACTTCATAAAAGAAATATGTGCATTTACCTTTTAGAACTATCACTCAGGTGCCTGGAGTGAAGAGTTGAAAAGGTGAGATGGAGTCGGAAGGTAGGGAAAACAGTTAGCAGACAGTGAAAGCTGGAGAAGAGATCATCTGGAGTGGAAATCCCTGGAGAAATATTTTCTAGAAAGTAGAGATCACAGCCCTTAGTCAGTGACTGGATGTAAAGGAGGGCCCAGAGAGGGATTGATTCCCAGATTTCTGTTTCGGGTGACCAGATAGTCACTCTCTCTTTCTGTCTCTTCCTCTCTCTCCCACCCTCAGTATTTTAATTGTTCTGATATTTCCGTGATAAATCCCGGTATCTCAAATATTTTTGGAAAGGAAGGAAAAACACACTTTAGTCATAATTTATCCACCATCTATCAACTTCAAGTTTCATAGCAGCAGTAGGTTTCAAGAAGGAGCCTGGGGGCAGAGAGAGAGTAGACATACCATTTAGGTGAGATGCTTATAAACCAGGTGGTAGGAGCGTGAGATTTTGCATACTGAATATATAAAGTTCAGTGATACCCTTTTCTATGCAAATTAACCATCCCTACTATGTGCCATCTGGAGAAATGGTTCCATTTGTCTTTGTTATTTGCATCACTTGGGGAGTTACAATTCACCCTGGTGTCAAGTCTATCCCCAGTACATTTTTCCTCCAAATTGTTGATACCTTTTTTTGTGGATACTGTTACTGTAAAGTGAGACACGGGGAGATGGAAAGATCAAGTGAAGGCTTGCTTTGCTTTGTCTGGGCAACACTTCTTCTAAGTGATATTTACTGGTATTTGTCAGTAGAATAAAGCACATTTTAATGTCATGCAGCCTTTCTAAAAATCGTATCTTCTATTTACGTATCTCTGTAATTGTAGAAGGAATCACACAATAAAAAGTGACCTTGACAATGCCTGAATATGGCATCTTGACACAGCTTATCCATTACAAAGTTAACATGTCTCCTTACTGGCCATTGTTAGTAACAGCTTGGTATCTGTGGCCACTTCCTGGAAGACATATGCAGTTGAGTCTTAAAATTTTTTTTTTCATTATGACCAGGGAACAACTGCAGAATATCTGCGTGGCTAATGCTGCCATATCTTTTTTAGGCAAACAGCTGGTAGTTCAATGACTTTCTTTCTAAAAAAAAAAAAAAAAAAAACTGCTTCTTGCTCTGAAGTTTCAGCAGGGAGCTGCTGCTTCATCGTCAATTCATGTCACATATTTTATAGTGCTAAACTTTGCCGTAGGAGTTGAGAAACAAAAATGAAAGAAAATTGATGCACTCTATGAATTGGTGCCAGTGAACCAAAAGTAATGGGTGGGCATAAAACTCAGCATCTGGTGAGGATGAGGGTAGCACAGTCCCCATTGACATTGGAAACTTGAACATTAGAGCCATTTCAGATGCCTAGAGGAACAATAGCGCTCAGCAGAGGGTTTACAGTGGTCGTGTGATCTGATCATGGGTTCTTAGTGCAATTTCAGGGGGATGGAGTGTGTAAGAGAATGAACTCAGATGAAAAGACTTTAGAAAAAAGTCTTCAGAAAAGAGATCAGAAATGATAGACAGATTGCTTAGAAATGAGAAACAAGAGTCAGGTATGATATTTTCCAGATAGGCAAAGGCATGAATGTAACAAAACGCATCTGCCCTTAACACATAAGAGGAGAAATAACTCTGCTCCATGGTTTTAAAAGGGAAACAGTACACGAGAGTAATTAATAAAAAAGGATGAATGACATTTATATATAAAATGTTTATAAGTAATTAAGAATTTTATAATAATACATAAAGAAAAGACAAATATTGAATATTACAAGAGAAGAAATGCATCCCATGAATAAACATTTACAAGGTTTAGTCTGAGTAACAAAGAGTGTTAAGTAGAACAACCATGAAGTATCATCTTGCATCTCTTATTTTAATGGAAAATGATAACATAAAATTTGCAGTGGAATGGTTGCATGTTTACATTGCTGATGGCAGTAAGTTTTTACTTATCTTTTCTAGGAAGCAAGTTGTCAAATGGTGTAAATATATTCCTATTTAGTAATAGACATTCTGGGAGTCATTCCTGGGTTTGACAATTCTAAATATAGAAGAAGATGCATAAACTGAGAGGTTAATTTGTGTGTGTGTGTGTGTGTGTGTGTGTGTGTGTGTGTGTGTGTGTGTGTGTGTAATTACAGCTTAACATCAGAAGAAGCCAGCACAGGATAAGTTAAATAAATGATGACATACCCATTGCCTAGATGAATTAACTAAACACTTTAATTATGACAGCTATGTAGCAACTTGAAAAGCATGTATAATATCCAACTAGGTGTAAAAGAAATAAGCAGGATATTTAATGGGAAATGTACTATGATTATAACTATGTAAAAAATAATAGCTACCATTTATATAGGAGTCTTTCTTGTCAGCCACTTTGTTAAGCACTTTGCATTGACTATCCTATTGAATCTTTGTAATAGCCCCATGAGGTTAGCATCCCATTTACAAATGAGCAAACTTTGACTTGGGAGAATGAAGTTTATTGCCTTAAGTGACAGAGTTAGCAAGTAGTCTTGAGTATTCTGGGCTCAGCTCTGGAATTTCTAACCACTACTCTGTATTACCCTTTCTGTGAGAACAGAGCAGAAGACTTGGACAGGAAAATGAAAAAGATTTGAAAAGTATATTCAAAATGAGGTTGTTGTTATTTTTATCCTCTGTTTTTAGAATACGCTCTTCTATATAAGGGATATTAACAGCATCTCTGTGATTTAAGTTGCAAACATTATTTTCATTTTGTTATTTGGTCTGTGACTACCTTTTAAAATTGAAATCTATACATGTTTGCAATGTCTGAGCCAGGTTCGTATTATAGATTCCATACTGATCTGGTATTAAAAAGGTACAAAATAATCTTAAATCTTTGAGAATTAAGTTTCGCCATGGAAGTTATTGAAGCACATAGAGCCAGATAAGTTATTTAAAGCATCATTTGAGTTTTCTACCACATGTAAGGTATTTATAAGACAAAGTACATAGAAAAGGCAGAATTGTATCACTCCCCAGTGACAATTTTGCATTTGCAGCATAAAAATATAGTGATTTACAATTTATACATTATTTTCATGTCTTTTAAAACATTAACATTTAAACACCTGGAAACTGACTTTTGGTGATTAACCTTTAAAAAAATGAATAGCCTATTTATCCCTGTGTTTCAAAGGTCTTGACATATCACAATAGCTCCAAAAATGTTTAAAGTTAGAGCATAAAGGGGAAGAAGAGAGGAATGGAAGAAAGAATATATCAGTGGAGAGTGGACAGGAACTGAAGAGTCAGACAAATTTTCTCATGTAACATGACATTTTCCACAAAGATGCCTTTAGCAAAACATTTTATTTTCTAACTTTGAATTCTTTCCCTAAGAGAACAGCATCCAAAGAAGTCCATTTTCAGGACATCCCTAAGAAGACACGATATATAAAAGTAAATGATATTTATTTTATGCCTGTAGTGCCCAGAAGTGCAGTACATGGAGAAGAATTACTACTTTTTCCACTAGAGTGGATATGGATTTGAGATTGGGCACAGCTAGCTCTGTTAGAAAAAGTTTGACTTCCTTTGTATGTCAAGGACTCTAGCAGTGGTTTAATTATGGGAAGGACCTTGCCAAGCTTGGGAAGGTGGAAAAGAGGACAACCAATGAATGATGGAAGCATTGCTCATGTGAGTTACAGAAGAATATTATGCAAGTTGAACTGTTATAGGTGGAGGGAAATAGGTGGATTTTAAAGCGCAACACATTTGAAAGAGATAGACTTAACAAATTCTGTTTTAAGTAGAAATCTGCAAACACACACATACACACGCCAAATGTTTATATGTCTAGGGTTATATCTACACCTATGTCTATATGAATATATACATATATACATAGTATGCAGACAAATACATAGATATGGTGTTTCTCTTTAAAAATCCAGCAGAAAGTTACAATATTAAACCCAAAAGCTAGAGAGTAATACATAATACTTATTGGATGCTACCATATGTTAAATATTTTACATACCTGATCTTATTTCAGTCTTTCCAGTGATCCTATTAGGATTACCCTGTTTCATAGCTGAGAAAACAAAGGCTCTATGCAGTTAAATAATTTTCCAAAGTTTACTCACAGGAAGTTAGGAGGCTAGAACCCAAGGCTGAGTTGGCAGCCTTTTATTTTTTTCCACTATACCCGCTGACTTTAAAATATGTTGATGGCTTCCCACACCACTACTGTGGATTTGTGTCTCAAATCCATTTGTTCTCAACAAAGAACCACAAGGCGCTGAGAAACTGGACCAAGTTTTATTTTTCATTAAGTGGAGTTATGAGAATAAGCAAGAAATATTGCTAACATAAAATACAATGCCCCCTTCTGCTCAGGAATGAGTTAGAAATCCAAGGAAAAACCAAACCAAGTCACAACTAATAACTAGATTTTTTTTGGCTGAAGTAATGATACAAGGATGACTTACTATTAATGCTCTAGTCATTGGGTCAAGGAAAAGCTTGGCAAACTCTTGGATCTTTTATTGGAATAGTAATTATCCAATACCAGAGACAGAAAGATCTCATTTGTTTGTAAGACAGACTACTTGGGTTACTTTATCATGAGCCTATAAGGATCTTTGAAGTGTAGTCTTAATATAATTGTGAAATGAAGATGTAATTTGAGGATTGCCATTATGTTATAGAGTTTCCCTCTACATTACTTAAAGTATTTTATGAACAGTAAGCAAGTTATTACATAAAATTAATTAAATCCAGTCACTATTTCTTCTTTGACAAATTACCTTACCAAATTAAAAAAAAATCTTTGGACATAAACTGATAAAAAGTATTTTGAACAGGAAAACTGAGAACTCCCCAAATGTTTCTACATCTTTGTAAATATCAGAAATGAGGTATGATTTTTGGATGGGATGAGGATAATTTTGGACGGGATATATTTTAGGTCTAATTCTGGACTTCACAAGGTTTTTATTTAACCTCTTCAATCTAATATCTTCATCTTCTTTCTTTCATTCTAAAATTCCTGCTTTCCAACATTACTTATATTGTCCCTCATTAATTTTTCTGTAATACTTATGTCTTCATGAGGGTCTCAACTGTGTCTGTATTATATCTGATTTTATAAAAGCCACTGGCAGAATTCTGATCTTCAAAAATAAGAAAAGCATTCCCAGATGTTTGGGGATAAGGATAATGTTTGGGGTTTGGACGCAGGACATCTGTGTGGGAGTCCCAGGTCCACCGCTAACTCACTGACTGAGTAGCTTGGACGAGTCACTTCACTTTACTGAACGTCAGTGCCTTCACCTGCAGAGTCATACCAACTGCACACATTAGTGTGGGTTAAATAAAATCTCTGAGGTAATAAAATCAGTTCCACTAATATGGATGCTTAGTAACTGTTGGTGAGAAGATGCATTTGCCCAGAAATCTTTCTGCAAACTTTTTTTTTTTAAATAAATGACTTAACTCTAAGCTTTACATAAGTAACTTGGTTCAAAGCTTCATGAAGGTGGACACTGTTTCTTTATGTTCACCCTGGAAATTGCAGGCTGTACCCACACTAGTTGATATAAACCAGGATCTTGAAGTCATAGCTGTTGAATACAAAGAAACATTAATGATTCAGCCAGTCAGTAAGTCAATCAGCAGGTATCCACTGAATGCTTACAATGCATGGTGTGAAGCAGATGGGAAATCTATGGCTACTTTATTACTCTTTTGTAAGCTCTATGAAAACAGCTACTTGATCCAAATGGCTCAGCTGTATCTCTCTAGTTCTATAGTAGCTGAAATAGTTGCTGGTCTAATATAAATGATTGACAAATGTGGGAAGAGTGAACGATTGTTTCTATCAAGTGGATATAGTAGTAGTGGGGAGAGAGTGGATGCACACTAAATTTTGAAAATCACTAATTTCTTATCTGTGAATAGAATGGAGATCTGGTCATGGGCAAAGTTTTCAGAGGAGAAGAGCTTCATAGAGGAGGCGAGAACCAGCTACAATGATAGCATGGGCAGGCTTTTTGGAAGTGGAGAAGAATCATAATGGCCTCTTAGAGAGGGACAGCAGGTGCACACAGAGACATGGGTGCAGGATGGTGTGGAAGGAGGGAGGTGTACAGAGACAGGGACACTCTACAGCATTCCCTGGAGGGGGTTTTCTTGTCACCGATGAGGATCTTACTCTGTTCTGTCATGGATTGATAGATGGGATGAGCCATTTAGATTCTCTCAATCTCAGCAGTTCTGTGCTGTCCTAGCAGTAGCACTCATCACAGAGGGCCCTGGATGTGACAGTGTCTCTAAGATTTTTGAAACATGAAAATTGCCATTTCAAACCCTTAAATTGTTTTCTGTCTCACAGACTTAAATTTGCATTTATCATTGTAGCAATGTCTCTTTTTCTAGGGAGATCACTTCATGGGGCTCTTAGATACCAGAACTTTAAGCCTCACCCAGGTTCCTGGAGTAAATGAAAATCTTGACCTACTGGAATGTAGGTGATTTAGGCAGAGAGCAGGTTCTACAAAGATGTGTAGCTGGTCATTCTGTAACTTTGGGGGGAAATTATGTTTTCATTATATATATGTCAATTTCTGTTAGAGTTATGAGCGTTCTTCTTTGGATGTGTATTCGCAGCCATGTGGAATATTGCAGCGGGAGCATGCAGGCACAGGCCTAACTGATTATATTGAAATAGTGGGAGAAAAACTTAAATACTGGGTGTGGCATGGTTCAACGTAGATAATAGGCTTTTGAGATGCAAAATGTGACATTATTGAACAACAAATAAAGTACTGAGGAGGAATTGACTTTCCCTGGAAGAAGTGGACATTACTATTGTCATCTCCCTGGAAGGAGGCTGAATGTATGACAAAAACCAATGAGAATTCTGAAGGTGACCCTAAGCTCCATGAGGAAAAGCATTTGGCTGGAGTAGAGGAAAAAATATCTTTCAGGTCCTCACTAGACATACTCAGGTCCCTGTCTGTGAAAGGAGGTGAGCTGTCCTGTTCCAGTCCCTTCTGGTAGCCTGGAACTGAGCAGGACTGAACATAAGCTGGGCTGGGTAGGTGCTCCATCTTGACTAGTGCAATTGGTTGTCACCATGCACTGGAATTATAGCATGATCTCTGAAATCAGAAGACATGAATTCAAATTCTGATCTGACCCTTATCAGATAGTTGGGCAAGTTATTTTACCTCTCTGGGCTTCAATTTCTGCATGTATAAAATCGGGGTAATAATAAAAGCATCTGTCTATACAATAATGACCATTAAGGTAATACATGTAAGTCCTCCTTACTGTGATCTATTTGTTTTCTTTGGTATAGCACATGTCATCTCATAATATCAAATTTATTATGCTTTTTTTTTTTTCTTTTTTGAGACGGAGTCTCGCTCTGTCGCCCAGGCTGGAGTGCGGTGGCCAGATCTCAGCTCACTGCAAGCTCCGCCTCCCGGGTTTACGCCATTCTCCTGGCTCAGCCTCCCGAGTAGCTGGGACTACAGGCGCCCGCCACTACGCCCGGCTAGTTTTTTGTATTTTTTTTTAGTAGAGACGGGGTTTCACTGTGTTAGCCAGGATGTTCTCGATCTCCTGACCTCGTGATCCGCCCGTCTCGGCCTCCCACAGTGCTGGGATTACAGGCTTGAGTATTATGCTTATTTTTTATTGTATCTTTCTCACCAGGAGAATGCAAATTTCACAAGTGCAGGAATTTTTGTCTAGTGCTTAATAGTGGTTTTTTGTTTTTTGTTTTTTGTTTTTGAGACAGAGTCTAGCTCTGTCCCCCAGGCTGGAGTGCAGTGGCGCGATCTCGGCTCACTGTAAGCTCCTCCTCCTGGGTTCACGCCATTCTCCTGCCTCAGCCTCTCGAGTAGCTGGGACTACAGGCATCTGCCACCACACCGGCTAATTTTTTTGTATTTTTGGTAGAGACAGGGTTTCACTGTGTTAGCCAGGATGGTCTCTATCTCCTGACCTCGTGATCTGCCCGCCTCCGCCTCCCAAAGTGCTGGGATTACAGGCATGAGCCACCGCGCCTGGCCAAGGATTTTTTTTAAGTAGATACTTAATAAATGTTTTTTGACTGAATAAAGCACTTAGAAGGACGCTTAAAGAATGTAAGCATCCTTACATGAGGATGTAGAAGAGGACAGCTTCATTTCTTCTATTTTTGTTACCTACAGTGTCCAGTAGAATCTTGTTGTGCATTCTAGCCTGGCCTCTGGTGTGTGCAGGGCAATTTGGAGCAACCCATTTCAAGGCCAAGACACAGTGTCCCTGGTGCCTCCACTGTGGCACTGTCCTGCCTGCACCATGGGAGAATCATCAGAAGTCACAGGAGCCCCATTAATAGAATTTAGTTCTGGTTTATAAGCCACCACAGTCCAGTCATTGGTCTCATATAAGGTAAGAGAGGAAAAAGAAAGAAAAAAAAAGCAAATTCTTTATTTTCTGCAGCCTGGATGTAGACTTTATCCCAATAGCATTATGAGGAGATAAAGTCTACAATGATTTATTGTCTGTTGGTGGCAGGCATTTTTGTTTCACTTTTGGGATAACAAGATAATAAAATAATGATGGTATTACTAACAATAAAAGCATGTTTGGTATTTATTGAGTACTCTTCTAAGCCTGTCACATGCACTATTTCATTTAATCAAAAAAGTTGAAATTAGGGAGGGATGCTGCGGCCATTTTCAGATGAAGATACTGAGGCTCAGGGAGGTGCAGTGATGTGGTCAGTGCTGTTCAGAGGCAGCTGCAGGGCAAGGAACCACACCACGTGTGTCTGCAGGTCATAAACTATAGTTTATACTAAGGAAAGTATTATTCTAACTAAATCTATGTGTAGTTCCAGCTTTTGAAGGTGGGTGACTGATGGGGCAAAGTCAGGGTATTAGTCTGTTCTCATGCTGCTAATAAAGACATACCTGAAACTTGGTAATTTTAAAGGCAAGAGGCTTAATGAACTCACAGTTCCACATGGCTGGGGAGGCCTCACAATCATGGTGGATGGCAAAGGAGGAATAAAGGCACATCTTGCATGGTGGCAGGCAAGAGATCTTGTGCAGGGGGACTGCCCTTTATAAAACCATCAGATCTTGTGAGACGTCTTCACTGTCACAAGAACGGTACAGGAAAGACCCGCCTCATGATTCAATTACCTTTCACTGACCCCTCCCACAACATGTGGGATTATGGGAGCTGTAATTCAAGGTGAGATTTGGGTGAAAACACAGCCAAACAATATCAGGCAGGTAGATTATTATTCACAGAACACTGCTTCAGGAGGGAGGTAAGGTGCTGTGAATGGTGATAACTGAACATGTCTAGGAAACCAAGGGGTTTTGTGGGAGCGGTGACATTTCCTAGACAGCAGGAGGGAAGTGGCAGGATATTATGGGCCCAGAGTGTGTGTGACACACAGGCAAGGCAAGGAGGGCCCACAGGGAACAATAGCCTGTGCAGGGAGACAGATGTGAAGGATGCTGCTGCTTCCAGGGGACCCAGACAAATTGTCTGGCTCAGATTTCAATGTTGAAATCACCAACTGGCCTTTATTTAAAGTCTGAGGTGCCTATGGTTGTGTGCAAAGAAATCACCTTTGAAGCCACTGCCGAAAAAAAGCAGCTTACTGGCGTTCATTAGGTTTCAGACAGAGCTCAGGAGTTTGCATGTTAGCATGCAGTCCAAGAGCTTCTGATGATGTCCTGGGGATCACACTTTGAGGAAAGTGGCTATTTATGATAGAAACCCATTGACAGCTTTATAGAAGTGATACACTAAAGAATGTGGGTACATCCATGCTTTACAAAAGCCCTCTCATGGGGCTTTAAGGATGACCTAAAAGGGAAGAACTAAGGCAGGGAAGCTCTTAGAAAGCTGACCCAATAATACGGCTCAGCCAGAACTGGGCTAGGGAGGCACAGGCTTTCATGGAAGCAGGTTCCAAGCCATGAGCAGCTTCCATTGTCTGGGATTCTTCATTCACTAGAGTCATGACCCACTGGCTGGAGCAATGGTAGCATGAAGGTCAGCACCTGCTGGGAGAAAATCTCTCCATCAACAACAGGAAAGAAACCTACCTTGGTACAAAACAAGCCTGACATACAAGCAGAGTATCGGTTTGAAATATTTTGAGAAATGGAGTTGTTCAGCTTCTATGACGTTTTGGTTTTTACATTACAGTTGGGAGTGTCTTGTAGTCATAGGTATCCTTGATGAATTGAGCAGTTTCCTTGGCAGTTGCAGTGCCAAGGAAATGGTGCTGCATCACCATTTAAAGGGATGAAGTGGATTGCATTCTTTTGCTCATTACTTACAAGCAACCTACTATGGTAGGTAGGAACAGTGGCAAGGGCACAAACGACCTGGCCACAGGAAGCTCTTTGGGGTGAGAGTGACAGAATACAGTAACACAATGAGTGGTACAACCAGGTTCCAGGTGAGTTCTAGGGAAAAGCCTACAAGCATTCAGAGGTAGGACCAATGACTTCTAGCTGGGATAATCCAAGAGGCAGTAGGACTTGGAAGATCAAGAGGACTGTGCATACAGAGAATACATGGGGAAGAGATTTCAGGCTTTGGAAATAGCGTGTGGTAATGACTAGAGACAGCCAGTTGGGGGTTGAGAACAGAGGGCATAGGAGCTCATATAAACTGAAGTTTAGAATTCATACATGGATATGAGGATTGGAAAAAACAATAAAGCAAACTACATTTACTGAGCATTTGTCATGTACTAGGAATACTCTAAGTGCCTTGAATATTTTGACTCTAAACATTGCAGCAACCCTATGGGGTGGCTTCCTATCCTCCAGACAGAAAGGCCTTGACTATCAGGCTAATGAACTGAAATTTATTCCTCTGGCCATAAGTGATCAAACTGTGATCTCACGGTGCTCTGTACTGCCCCAGTGTTCTGTGAAGATGCCCCAGAGGGACGCTGCAGGGTGAGACAGAATGCAGAGGGCAAAAAACCCCTCAACTAAAGTCTAAACTAAAGATAATCTGCTCTCATCTGTTTTATTATCTAGGCTTTTAATTATTACTTTCTTAATTTTTCTTAAGTCTAGAAATTATTTGGAGTAGTGAAGTGTCATGATAAAAGCAGAATATGTAAACATAAGACTAATCTGGGAGTTTGTGTAGGATTACATAAAGAGGAAAGCTTATATTGGTTAAATAGTCCAGACAAGAGATAATGGAGCCAAGTGCAGGGGCAGTGACGGCAGCTATGGTGGGGACAATGAAAAGGTATGGATGGATCCCAGAGCTAAGGAATAGGTGGGCTTCAGATGACTTGGGAACTGGGTGGGGAGTGCACAGGAGCAGGGAGGTGGACAGGATGGCTGTAATGTGAGCAGAGCAAGCCTGCCTATGAGATGAGGGGGCGGAGCTCAGGTCTGGCTGTAACCAGATTTTATCTTGTCATACTTGCCATCTTCTCTGTGCAGAGAAGCCGGCTTTCCCACTGGGAAGGACTCTGAAGTCACTCTACACCCAGCACAGCATCTCCAATGAAGTAAGACCTTGATGAATCCGTACTGATCTAATTTGACTATCCCCATGACATCATCTCAAGTTCAAGTTTTAGACAAGGTGGAGACAGAATGTGCTTTTGCTTTGACTTTAAATAGATGAAGGGAACGAGACAAGCTTTCAGACGGCTCTTGGGGCATAAATTCATCAGGCAGAGTCATGCAGCAGAGAAAGCAATGGCTTTTGTAGCGAGAATGACCCAGGTTCTAATCTTGCCTTGTCCATTTCTACACTTGCCTCCTTGGAAAATGTTAACTGTTCAGCGTCTGTTTTTGCATTGTACAACAAGGGAAATAACATCTGTCTTCCTGAAATGGTGGGATCATACATTGCCATAATTTATGTAATAGTCCAGCGTGCTGTCTTGGTATTTAGTGTATGTTATGCAAATGTTAGCACCTCTAACCCCTAGACCATGTAAAAGAAATAATGCCTCTTAAACCCCTATCTGTATCTGATGTCCTACAGCTTAATATCTTTAAGGTGTTTTGTGCATATCAAAGGCTATTAGGTAAATTAATGATAACATCCATGATATTGTCTAATGTGGATGTGAAAGTGATTAAATCAACTAGGCTAGGCTGTGAGGGTTGAATTCAGCATAGTGGTGGGAAAAGGTAAAACCATTCCATTAGAAATGAGAGACCTCCACCAAGGACATGACTTTTTTTGTAGGTGTCATGGGGGAGGTCAGAAAGCCACAGAGAGCTGAAGTCACTTCACAAAGCACTTTGTCTTTCTCTTCATATTAGAATCATTAATACCCTTCAGATGTGATTATTTGCCTTTGCTTTTGTTTTTTGGGAAGGGAAATATATGTATATATAGCTTGATTTTCTAAAAAAAAAAAAAAAAAAATCCAGGTTCTTGATTTGAAAACAGTAATTGTGAAGCACTTGGCGGTGAAGTCAAATACCAAGGATTTAATACCAATGCCATTTGTAATTTGCATAGTCTACAAAAATAATCAATCTTGCATTGTTTTAACTTCAATGAGTACACAGCAGTTGATGACTTTGCCTGGGATAATCCTTTTTAAATGTTATTTTCAATTCAAAAGTGCCTGCTGAATAATACTGAATTTCCCTAGTACAACAATGGCATGTTGCCCACGGAGGGCGGAGGGTAGCTCTGCTGTGGAGCTGAGAGGAAGAATATGGAGCAGAGAGCACCTGGAATAGCACCAGGTGTTCCTCGTGAATGGCCGAGGAGGCAGGCATCTACTGAGAGGCTTACATTTTGGGTTTCTCCAGGCATGGTCAAGGATTGGCACCAACCCAGAGGCAAGACCAACATGTTTCTGTTGTGGTTTGATGAAACTGGCTTTTATTGGCTTCCAAGATCCTATTGTTACATATTCAGAATTTTGGGAAGCTAATTTTTGATGTGTCGGTTGTTTGAAACAGGCCATGGTGGGAGTATTTACACCATGAAATAGACAAACACTCCATACCACCCCTACTGGAGCTGGTTTGCTGGCATACCATTGCCAGTGGTACTTGGAATGGTTTTATCTTTCCTACCACTAAGTTGTAGTCAAAGGTGCCTTATGCCATTACTTTGTCTAAAGTCCAAATCGAAGATTTTATCATGGCTTAATCCAGCTTATTTGGTAAATATTTTGAGTCCCTAATCAGTTCCAGGCATTATATATTAAGCTATGCAATCTTTATCTTTTTAAAGCCCTGTAATAACCCTATTCAGTAGACTTCGTATTCAAAATTTACAGGTGAGGAAACTGGGACTGCAACAGCTTAAGAAACTTGCCCATGGCTTCATGGGTCACACGTGGCTGAGGAAGAACTGAAACCCAGTTCTGCATTAAGCACATACCCTCCAGGACCAGAGATAACCTTGAGGAGTGTTTGTTTTTGGTGAGATATCTGAATGAGCAAAAGAGTCCAGGAGCACTCTGAACCTGCACATTCATGAACTTTAAATTTCTCATGACTCTTGAAAACAGAAAAGAAACAGCCCTTCTTCCTTCAGCATCTCACTTAGGGGCAATGAAACCCATAGCATCAGAGTCTGCTTCCCTAAGAAGTGAAGCTAGATTCTGCAATGGCCATTTTGATGAGTTATTTCTACATTTTGACAGATTTTCTCAGAATATGATCTACCTCTGAAGAGCAATAACATCCCAGATGGCATCTTCAATGAGGTATTTGAATGGCTGTTAATTCCGAATCAATGTGATTACTCAAAGTGAGCTGTGTGTTTGTAGAGTGCATCTGTGGGTGCTCCCAACAGCAAGCTTGCACAATTTAAAGAGGGGAGATTCAGAGATTCTTTGAGAAAGCAGCTGCACAGTGGGAAAACAGCAGGATGGAAAGGGTAGAATGGCAAACGTGGCTTATCTTGTCCTGCCTGGTACCCACTTAATCCCAAGGGAGAAACTGAGGAACCATTATTTATTCATTCATTTGCTTACTCTGTTTTTTAATTTTTTTTGTCCAATGCATATTTTTGGGTATGAATGGCACCATGTCATGTGCTGAAGATAGTTTTGAAAAAAAAAATGAGTGGTCCTTGCCGTTAGGGAGCTGCCGGATGGGGAAGACAGTTCTCAAACTCATTATTACACACAGTTATTTAATTTCAATTGTAATGTGTTCTCCCATAGAGAAAGATGGGTTGCAACAAGAACAAATAACAGGGGATCCTACCTAGACCCAGGTGATCAGGTAGGACTTTCTTGAGAAAAATGATATTTAGCTGTGATTTGAAAGAGAAGGAGTTGAGCAGATGAAAAGAGAAAAGTAAACAGCCCCAATAAGAGGAGAGCATGGCTGGGGTCATGACTGTAACCCCAGCACTTTGGGAGGTGGAGGCAGGAGGATTGCTTGAGCCCAAGAGTTTGAGACCAGCCTAGGCAATATAGTGAGACCCCGTTTCTACAAAAAAATTTAAAAAACAGTGGGGCATGCTGGCACACACCTCTAGTCCCAGCTACTTGGGAGACTGTGGTGGGAGGATCGCTTGAGCCTGGAGGTCTGCAGACTGAGGCTGCAGTGAGCCATGATGACACCATTGCATTGCACTCTGAGTGACAGAGTGAGACCCTATCTCAATGAATAAATAAATAAAGTAAATGGGATGTGCCAGAAAGACCCAGGAATGATCAGTAAGAGGAGAGAGCTGATGTGGCTGGGTGTAACAAGGGAAGAAGATTAAGTAGGGAGAAGAAGCCAGAATAATAGGCAGGGGTCACTCCTGTAATACCTGGGAGATATTTTCTGATGGGCTGTTTATCCAAAGTTCAAACAATTAGAAGCTACATGTTAAGGGTTTTTCTTTTAAAATATATTTTGGGCTACTGGGGACTTTAAGAGAAACAGGAAATAAATGCATGAAGACCCTGGATTCTTGAACTCACATCAGCCACCAAGTCCTAATCATTCCTTAATGTCTCTACAGCACGCTCCCACTTTGCCATGCCAAAACATTCTAGAAGAGAGTGATGCCCCAAAATGTAGGCACTGCCCAACAACCGAGGGATATAACATTTTGGGAATAGAACTTTCAATGATTTGTCAATGCCTGATTTCTTTTCTTTCTCTAAGCTACATGACACGTAGAAGCTTATGTTAATTGCCTTCTACAATCTGCCCCCTACCTAGTTTCTATTATGTGTTTTGGGGGACTAGTTATGGAACTTTTTAGTAAAGAAGCCTAGAACTTCCTTCTTCCTTATGGAGCCTCCACTTAAAAGATTTCAACCACAGCTATTCTTTTAGGCAATAAAGAGTCTCTGATCATGGAGGGAGACATCGTGAATCTTCACAGTCTACACAATGACAATGCATGCATTCATTCAACAGTCCTGTATTAGTGCCATCTGTGCCCTAGGATCTGTGCCAGCCTTGAGGATCTAAAGGTGAAAAGAATATTCCTTGTCCTCAGTGAGATGCAATGACATAAATACAATGATAATGGGAAATACTGAGGTCCTGGGGGAGCAGAGAGGAGGAGGTGGGTAATTCAGCCTAGGAGACTTTCTGGAGGAACCGATAACAGCTGAAGCAAAATTCACGAGCAGGAGTCGAACATGGAAAACGTGGTTAGAGATTGGGGAAGGAGACCACATCAACTATATGCAAAAGAGTGGAAGCAATAGACCTCTGGTGTCCAGGTTTCTATTGGAGCAGCCAATCAAATGCTATGAATCTTTATATTTGTCTTTCTCCCAAAAGTGTCAGTTTCAGAAGAGCACAACATTTCATCATGGTTGTGCCACAAGGCAGTGTGTCAAGACAGAAAGAAGACAATTTGCAGATCATACAAAATTTGATTTGATTCCCACCCCCTTCCCTAGCTTTGTGGCCTTGGACAAAGCACTTAATCTTTAACTTTTAGAGCTTAAATTTCCTCGTCTGTGAAATTGAGCAATAGGGTTTGTGAGTGTTTTGTTATTTGAGCTACTCTAGGCAAGGTACCTACCACCAGAAGACACTCAATGGATGTTGAGGTCATTTGCTGATTCATTATTTAGCTGATACTTATGTTCTCCTATTTTTCTTTCATGTTCTTCACTATGTAACCACAGTCTTAGGCTGAAGACAATCTTTTAAGTGATTTGAGCATCAGAACCAACCTTTAGGCAGTTGCTTCACCTGTAAAAGGAAGAGCTCTGGGTGCCTTTCCACTTTTGAAACTTAAAGGCTCTGATTTATTTTTTTAAAATTATTTATTATAATTATTATTTTTTGAGACAAAGTTTCGCTCTTGTCACCCAGGCTGGAGTGCAATGGTGCAACCTTGGCTCACTGCAACCTCCGTCTCCTGGGTTCAAGTGATTCTCCTACCTCAGTCTCCCAAGTAGCTGGGATCACAGGTGCATGCCAACACGCCTGGCTACTTTTTGTATTTTTAGTAGAGACAGGGTTTCACCATGTTGGCCAGTCTGGTCTTGAACTACTGACCTCAAGTGATCCACCCGCGTCAGCCTCCCAAAGTATTGGGATTACAGGCATGAGCCACTGCACCCGGCCAAAGATTCTGATTCAAAGGCAATTCTAGTTAGTGAAACCACTGACTGTTTGTTCCAGCAGAGGCGTGAATGTGGTCAGAGGACAATAGAGATGTATCCATCAAATTACTATTAACTTTTTATTGGAGTTTTCTATGAAACATGGGTTATCTCCACTTTTGCCCTATACCATTTAAATTTCTATTTTCAAAAGAAATAGAAATTTTTGAAATTATCTTTCTAATTATTGGATATTGACAGTAATTGTCTGCAGAAAATATTTGTAAGTCACCCCTTTTAACTGGTTTTGCATAACTGATTGGGGATGTGTTTTATAAACTTGAATTCTAGCCCTTGAACCCAAAATGCAACTTATTTCATTGTATCTTATAAATTTTAAGGTGTGACATTATTATTTGTACAACGACAAAAGAAAATTGTTGCCAATTAAACTATGACATAATGATTTCTCATCATTTTAAACCTAGTGAGTTTTAAAAACTAGACTTATTTAGATATCAATTCAATTTTAGACTTATTCAGACATCAAATTTGTCATCTCTAATTCATGCATTAGTTTTAAAAATGAAATAAATTGGCTAAAGCATTAATCCAACTTCTTCATCTTCAGAATTGAAACTTTCAGGGTCACTTTTCAACTCAGAGCTGATTTTAACTGGTTTTTCCCACACCAAGACGACTAGTTAAATATAGCATTTCTTAAGAGAGTGTCCCATTACTGTAACGGGGATTTCTGCCCCCCCTCAAGCAACTAATCTTCATTCTGCAACTCTCATGCATACATACAGGTGATGACAACTACATTAAGGTTTCTGTCTGCCAAGTCAATAGCATTCTGATTTCAAAAATGCTAAAATGTGAAAGGAAAAATAAACGATGTCAGATATGTGTCAGTATTGATAAAACACATTAAAAATATGATTTCGAATGCACCCAAGATTCATCAGCTGTTCTGGGGCTTCTTTTGATCACTAGAAACCTGGATAATTGTACAATGATGATCTTGGAGCCACATTTTCAACTTCAGGATCAATATTTCACCTGAAGTTAGAAAAGCTCCATGGCTGCTGTTTTATTATACCTGTTAAAATTCCATTCTGGACCCCAAACTTGACAGCATCACTTAATGCTGATCAAATTGCACCTCGGTGACCTTCCAGTACCATATGACTCTTCCAAAAAAAATGGGAACATTCACTTGGCAATAACAGTAACTGCAAGAGTCCATACAATATGAAGGAAAACTTTTTTTTCTCTTTGATTTTATATTTTATCTCATCCATTTTCCCTTCTATTTCACTTTGAAAATTGCTGCACAAATCTCTGGTGGAACTCTGCCTGTTAGAAAGGCTTTTTACTTACTTGCAGCTCCTACCATTTGTACTTCCTGTTATGCACCTGACAGGCCAGGTAACTGAAATGACCTGCAGAGGTGGGCCTCTGGGAACAGCATGAGTCTCATGTGTGACCCCTAAAAGTATAACTGCTGTACCCTATGTCTCTCTGGTGAGCTATCCATAGGCTTCTTACTAACAAGCTACCTATATGCATTATAGCTTACTCTTCTATTATTCCATATATTCCACAAATAGTCATGGAACAAACTCTACACAGTTACCTGGAAAACAATGACATCAAGGAAATATCCCTGACTTCTAAAAGTTCCGAATCTAGCAATAGGACGTTTGAGCTAATCAAAGATGTCAAAACAATGTTTTAAATACCAAAATCAAGGTGCCCATGATATTTTGAGATTGGTGAAGGGGACTGGGCCAGTCAAATCAAAATGAGGTTGTGGGCAGGGAAGCAGATCAGTCTTCAGAGGGGAAAAGTAACATCAAAGTCACAGATTACTCAGTAAGTTCAAATATGAGATTGATGAATTTTGGTGAAGTTGAACACAGCTTTAATTTTGCTCGACTGGTAAGCTAGGACTTTGGACCAAGTCAGGATTCTCAACATTGCTATTTTCTGTTCTTAAGGCTTCCCGAGATTCCTTAAGCCTCATAAAGATGACTAAATATATTTATGCCTGTTAATTTGACTCTATGTTCCATGTGTCAGAAAGTCCAACATTAAATGATTGAAAATATAGGAGAATTTTTAGAGCACATAACCAGAAATTTCAGAGGTTTATGAACTTCAGGATAAGTTTGATCCAGCAGTTTAAACAATTTACCAACACATTTTTTACTCCCACGTCTCTGCTCTGCCTTTGTGGTTTTAGTTTGAAATTCATGTTGTCTCATCCTGATTGCAAAATATTTTCTGAGTTCTTGAAGCCTCACATTTCTTCTCTCCACAAACAAAAGGCTAAATTTCCCCTCTACCAAGAAACAGAATTTCAAGTCTCATGTGAATTATCCCAGGTCATAAGTTTGCCAGGAAAACAATTACTGTTGTTTATCGTTCACCACTGTCTGGTAAATGGGCTGTGCTAGTGTAGTGTACCAGTAGGGACCAACCCCTGGAGCTCAGAGTGAGTCTGAGCCTGTGGGCTTCCGGGAATTGGTGAATGCTTGATGAAAAAATGGGGCACTGTTGAGGGATATGTCTGCTGATTGAGAACTACAGATGTCCACAGCAGTGGTCTTGACTAGGCAGTCTCTTCAAGTCAAGCAAGCTGCTTTGTTTATGTAGGGCGTGTCAACAAAGAAAATTGTTGATAGACTTAGGTGGTTTTTTGAGTGAATTGGGGTTTCACTTCAAGTCACCTTTTCTGGAGCATTCCAGATAAACTCATTCTCAATCTCTGTAATGCTCCTACGAGTGCCGACTAGTCATAGTATCAACTCTAGGAGCATCCTGTGCCTGAAATGTCCCCTTCTCACACTATGAAAATCTTTCCCAATTTCAGAGACAGTTGCAGGCCAGATCTTCCCAAGCCACCTTCCCTGAGCACCTGTGTCCACTGGGGTAACTTTTCTCCTGTGAGTTCCTTCTGTCCACATCACTATCTTGGATCATCATAGCCCAGACCACTTGGGGCTGTCACTCTGGCATGTATAGGTAAAGAACCACAGATAGGAGCTGGCAGGAACCTTGGAGACTTTGCAAATGAGAGAACAGCCTCTCAGTGAGGTTTAGCAAACAGGGTCAAGGTCTTATAGGTAGTCAGAAGTAAAGCACAGGCTTGAATCGAAATCCTTGAGTTACATTCCTACTTTTCTTCCACTTTATCACATGATGCACTTTCCAGAATATTCTGTTGTCTTTCACATTTAGCTACATTGCATGCTAAGAAATAGCCTTATACCTCATTTTGCCTTCCAGGACGCATGTCATAATTTCAACACATAGTGCGTACTCATCAAATACCCATTGAAACTAGCTTGAGATTGTGGAAAGCACACCGGATTCCTCTCCAAGGAGCCAGAGCTGGACATTTATTGATTGTACGATCTCCATCCACGATGTCTCTGTTTATATACTGCTCTGACAATGCTGTCCTCACAGAATTATCCTGGAGATTAAATAAAATAAGAGGGAGTGGATGCCTACTGGGATGTCTGGCACACATTGGTAACTCAATATATGAAAAGGGGGAGGAAAAGAAATCGTGCCACATGTGTGTGATACCTTCTGGAGGTGAGGGGTGCCCTACTTCATGGGATGAAGTGACCTCACTGAAGACATCTGTCAAGACTTTTATGTTGAATGCATTATGGACTCACAAGACGTTGCAAAAATAGTACGGAGAGATCCCATGTCTACATCACCTAGTTTCCCTCTTTGTTGGCATCTTACATAACTGTTGTGGAGGATATCAACCAGGAAATTGATATTGGTCCAATATAATTACCAGTCTGCAGATTGTCTTTGACATCACCGGTTATTGCATGTAGTCATTTTTGTCTCTGTTCATAATGATTGCGTTTTAAACCTGAGAGTTTTAAGTGTAGCCCTTTGTAGAGCATGTGAGAAGGAAAAAAGTTCAGAATTCAAGCTAAAATTTTCTTATAGGACCAATGTCCTTGTTGGTTTTCTTCTTGTGTCCATTGTGGTGGAGGTGACCTTATTTCAAAGGGCGGCATTTGGACAGGAGATGGACAAATAAACAGCCATTAATCCCAGCCTCCATGCAATCTGAGCAGTGTGCCATAGTCAGGAAATGAGCCAGCTGTTGAGAGTTGCTGATGGCATTCGGCATCATTTGTTTCATAATATGTCACTGGTGTCAGCTGACATTGGATTTGTATTTGAATTGTGATGAAAATACTAGTGTGGTACAGAGGAAAAATGCTTGGGCCTGGAGGTCAGACGAAGTAGGATCTGAATCCTAACTCTCTCCTTTGCTAGCTCTGTAACTATTGAGTGCATCACCTTCTCTGAGTTTCAGTACACTCATCTGTGAAACGGGTATGCAAATGGCACCCTCCTGGGAGGAAGGGAGGCTTCTGTCCCAATACCAGGCAAATATAAGTGCTCAATGATTGGGTAATGTGATTCTATCTATCATTAACATTCTGGTGTGACTTTCATATTCTACATGCCAGTATTTACTTTTAAAAAAAAAAAAATAGACAGCCTGACAGTTTGCAAAAATGCTTACACATATATTTCTTATTTGCTCCTCTCCATAACCTTGTGAGACTCCCAGGTTGAATGGCCTGAGGTCACACAAGTAGCAAGTGGCTGGCCAGATCTAATCTCTGTCTAATGATTTCAAATTCCATGTTCTCCATATATACCCAGTCATCTTCCAGGTGCCGAGGGAGTTGTCAAGATTGCTCTCAGGAAGAGAGATGAAATAGCTCTGGATAATTTAGGGTTAAAGGAAAGAAAGCTTTCAAGTATATAACACAGCCAAACCTGGAATGTGTGTTTGTCTCCTTCAGGGAGGCACCCAGGAGCATTTGACAGTGATATTGAGTTTTGTTTTTGTTTATGTGTTTCCTGTGGCATAGAGAGGATCTTTCTGTCCCTTTCCCTGTTCGGTGCCAGGTCATCTGTTTGGTTGCCCATTAACTGAGGATATATGTTGTGTTTCTGTTTTCTGCTCTAAGCCAGAGTGTTAGGATGAAATGGTACCTAGATAACAGATCACTTTTTAGTTTCTTTTGAGAACCTGTTGTTCTGGGGTAACTAGGAAACAGCTTGGCAAATGTTGGGCAGAGAAAAAACATGGAACACACTTAATTATTTCTCCTAGTTAGAGACCAGAAACTGCTTATGTCCCTTGGGAAGGGACTACAAAACATCTACAGCAAATACATCTTGTTGAGTAGCTGTTCTTTACCAAGGAAAACGCCTCCATATCTCCTGGCAAAGAAACACTGAGAAATAATAGCTGATCTGTCTTCATTATTAGCCTCCAACCTGCCCTATCTTCACTCATAAAAGTGTGGTCTGTGCCCCATGGAGCCGATTTGAATTGGACCCTGATATGGAATGCACTCTGGTGTGAGGGACAGCCTCCGATGTGGGCTTGGGACAGGTGGGTTGAAGTGAAATCTTGAATCTTCTAGTGTCTATGTGAACGTGGGCAGGCTTTTGTTATCCTTGAGGCTTCTTTGTACTTTTACTTACGAAATATGAGTTCTAATATATTTTTTTAAAATGTTCACCTGAGGACTCAATCAGACGGTGGATGTTAAATGCCTAAAATAATTGTCTAGCATATAGTCGGTGCTCCGTAATTGCCTCCCTCAACCCTTGCTTCTTGTGATGTTTCTGTTCATTTCCTACAGGCACGTAGTAAATACATATAATATAGTCTTTAAAAGCACATGCAATCTTGCCTGATTACACCCACTTCGCCCATTTGGGCGCTTCTCCTGCCCTGGCCGCCTTGGCCATAGGGCTCAGACTCCGCCTACTGAGACCACAGCAACCATCTTGGGAGGGTCCTTGGAGCCTCTCTCTGGTTCCTGTGCCCCAGGCACTTGCCCCCACCTACCACAGGATGGATGGGAGCAATTCTCCAGCTAATTTGCCAGTTAAATGGAAGATTGCTTCCCAAATCACAAGGCTGTTGAGATTAAACTGGTAATTACCTCATGCAGATTTCCCAAAGTGTTCACTTGTCTGTTTCCAACACTGAGTGGCTGAGAGTTTGAGTGGCCTCTGAGCCAGGTTTAAATTGTGGCTGACGTGGATAAACTCCAGGCTGGAGAGAAGTTATGGGACTCAGCGGCCAGATGTGGGAAATGCAGTCAGGGATGCAGATCCTCTCTTTCTCTGGCTGAAACCCATTACCTTTTCATACCCAGCCCGATCACCTCCCTGGCAAAGCCTTCCTGAATTCCCTTTCCCCAACCCAAGCTGGATGAATCACTGTAGATCTGCACACGGACAGCATCCACAGGAGCATCAGTATCCTGTGACGGTTCTTGATGTATGTTTGAATTTTCTGCCTCCACCCACTGGGGATTGATTTGAGATCAAGATTCATTATCCTCAGTGCCTGTGTCACGACCTGTCACATAGCAGATGGTCAATGGTATTTGGGAAGGAAGGAGAGGGGAAAGAAAAGGACCTCTATTAAATCCCCTGTAATTTCTCTCTTAAAAGCAGGTCATATTTTTCCTGCTGTTAGGAAGAACATGGTGGGAGAAGCTGTACCACCTTCAAATCCTGCCTGCCTATGTGCCCTACACACACTGCTCCCCACGACCCCCTGTGAGGAAAGCTGCCTGACTCTTCCAGAGGGAGAGTGGAGCAGGAGCTTAACTTCCAACCGCCTTCTCCTTGGGACCTCTCTCATGTATCTCAGAATTCGACCTGGCTGCATGCAAAAGGGAAACACGACAACAATGGCTGAACCCAAGGGAGAACCTTATCTGGCTCCTTAGTAAAAGAAGTGTTAACATTGGCAGTGTAAGGTGGTCCTGGTGGCTCCTTTCCTTGGGTCTACAGAGACCCAGGACCCTATCTTTTTGTTCCATCACATCTTCAAAGTCACTTTATGATCTATGATTGTGACTGGCACTGTAGTCCAAAGGACACATTTCAGACTGAGAGAACAAGCAAAGGCAAGAGAGCAAGATGGGGGCATCCCCCAGCCAAGGTGGCTCCCTCAAAGCAGGAATTGATGTGTGCCATTTCCACATACACCTCTTTGGACAGAATGTAAGCACACAGCAATGCTTGACTAAAAGGGAGGTTGAAAAATCGAGTGTTTTTTGTTTGTTTGTTTTGTGTTTTGTTTGTTTTTTATAACGGAGTGCAATGTTTTGAATGTTTGCTCCCTTCCAAAATTTGTTATATTGAAGTCCTAACCCCCAAGGTAAGTGTATGAGGAAGTGGGACTTTTGAGAGCTTAGGTCATAAAGGACAGAGCCCACTTGAATGAGATTAGTGCCTGATTTGTTTTTCTAAGACCACCAGAGCGAGCACAAAAGAACCAGCGAGTAGGCAAGGCTAGGAGCAAAACTGCAAGTTTATTTTTGGTCACCTAGCTTCAGGGAAGTAGGTGGGTAGGGAGAAGTCTGTTGGCCTCCAGCAAAGGAGGCCGGCAGAGTACTCCCGGTGGGGCTCTCCCAGGGAGTTCCTGGAGTCCCGACATCCCAACAGGAGTGGAGGACTTCGAAGGCCGCGTGGCCAGCTGGCCGAGAGCGGCTTTTCTAGGAGTGGGAGGGGCACGGGCGTGTCGGGGGGGCGTTCCACAGGTGCGACCAGGTAAATCTTGGTCTCTTCGGATTGACGTCACCTGGCGCATGCCCAGTTGGTCTGCACCTTCCCGGGCGCTGGCTGCATTTTCGCTCCCGCGGGAAAAGTTAGTGAAGAAGAACCCGGAAATGCGCCATCCTGCCTCCGTTCTTCCAAACAGTGCCCTTATGAAAAAAGGGGGCCCTAGGGAGCTCATTTGCCCCTTCCACTTTGTGGAGACACCATGAGAAGGTGCTCTCTGTGAGGAAGCAGACGCTCACCAGACATGGAATCGGCTGGAGCCTTGATCTTGGACTTCTCAGCTTTCAGAAATGTGAGAGATAAGTTTCTGTTGTTTATAAGCTACCCAGTCTATGGTATTTTGTTATGGCATCTGGAAGGGACAAAGACATAAGGCAATGATTCCCTCCAACCCCAAATCGGAGTTCTGATATTAAGGAGTTCAGAGAGAATGGGCATTGAGATGACGACTAACAGACACTGCTTTCAGGGAAAATAGATAGCAAAAAAAATGAAAGTGAAAGGAGTTGGATTTCTCTCTTCTATAAAGACTCCAGCTCTCAAGTGCCATTTTTCCTGATAACTACATTTCAGATATCTATCTCAGAAAGATAGAAAGAAAGGGGGGAAAGATGCTTCCTTCTCTGTTTCATGGAAGCAGCCTAAAGAAATGAAACAGCAGGAAAGGAGCAAATATGTATTAATTTCCTATTTGCCCCAGGCAAAGACACGCATTTACGCATTTTATCTTATTTAATTCTCACAACATCCCCAGGGGGAAACTGTTACTACTTCCATTTTGTATTCAGAGACTTGAGTTTGGAGAGGTTAAGTGACTTGCCCAAGATTGCGGAGTTAGCAAGGGATGAGCTGGAAATCCATACTAAATCCCATCAAAAACTAGCTGCTGCTCTTTAATGCTAACTCTAGACACAACAGTAGAAGAGGGAGGAAGATGCATGACAACATCTCTGATTCAAAGGACAAAATGCCCTTGAATTTTGGTTTCAGCATTTGGTGTAGAATATTAAATGTTCATAGTTCCTTTAATGTGCAAGCATTTGTCTGACAGACAACATTTTCTGCATACATGAATTTTGAAAATATTCTAAATCTCAACCAAGAGTTTTTATATTGGTGGTGGAGAGGGGAGAGGAGAGTTGAATGCAAAACCTCAAAGGCTGAATGAGAGTAATCCTCTGGCCATCGAATTCACTTAGATTTCTCCTGTTCTAGAGAAATGTTAGTGCTTATTGGTGTGAAAGCTGGTCCGTGCTGGGCTTCTAGACGACACAGGCCATTAAAGAACACAGCACTGGACCTACAGAAAGGTGCTGTCAGTGCAATTCCTTAGGGATCAAAAGGAACTCAGAGGTGCCTATGGATGCCCTTCTAATTCCCTGAAGACCAACTATCCAGTTTTGTAAGAAAACTTTAAGATAGGGACTTGCTATTTTCCAAGGCAAGTATTCCATTGATGGACATCTGCTTTTAAAATAAAACAAAACTCCGAACCCCGAAGACTCTGACTTTAACAGTAAGTAAATATTGAGAGTCTCCCATACAATATTCTTTTATGCAAGTTATCTTCAATAATTCTAATATTGCACCTAGGCCTATGAAGATAGTAGATATTATTTCTTTTCTTTTGCAATTGGGTAAAGAGACTGGGAGCCTAGGACTTTCCAGAGATCACAGGGCTCAAGAGATGATTAACCTTGTCATCTGACTTCAGAGTGGGTATTTTCTCCTTACATAGTCACTGAATCTTTGTACTGCATCTTGGCTCTTATTCTTACACTTTGGTCCACACTTCCCTGGTTCTGGCTGGCTGGATGTTAGTGGTACCATTATCTCTTCCGTGTAGGACACAATGTTTAGACCATCATCACTTGATTGACCTTCCTTGAACACAAGCACAAGTCAACTTTTTTAAAGTTTTTTTTCTGATGGTGGCTCTCAGAACCGAGAATAATATGCTGGCTGTGATCAGGATGAGATGGGATTTGCAAACCTTGCATTTGAAGATTCACATGCACCTTCTGCTGAGCTTCCTCAGTTGACCTGTGGACTCAATTGAAAAATCCAAGTTAAATGCCCAGACTCTATTCTTCTAGAGCTCAAGCTCATGCAATTGATACTGAACACTTTCACACATACTTCTACCAATGTGAACCATATTCTCTGCCCATGCCTCAAAAGGGTTGCCACTTTGTCCTTAAGGACTTTTCCTTTCCAGGAAACAATATAAAGACATGGTAGGAGTGTAAATATAGAGCTACCTACGCTGCATAGGTGACCATACCAAAACGTAGTGGCTTAAAACAGCAATAGTTGTTCATTCTACTCTTGGATCTACCATTTGTTCAGGGCTCAAGAACCATAGTTTATCTCTGTTTCATGTGTCTTCAACAGGACAGATTCACTTAGGAAGTGGGAGATCCACTTGCAAAATAGCTCATTCACATGGATGGCCAGTTGGTTCTGTTAGCTGAGAGCATGGTTGGGACTGTGGGTCAGGGCCATGGGCTCTGGTTTCTCTCAATATGAGTCTCTCGATGGGCTTTTGTGGCTTCTTCACAGCATGATGTCTGGGTACCAAGGGCAAGTGCCCCAGAGGAACTAGAGAGAAGCTGTGTGACCTTCCCTAACTTCATCTGAGAAGCTACACAGTGCCACTTCTACCACACTTCATTGATCCACCTGTCATTAAGCTCAACCCACATTCAAGGGACAGGACATACACCCCATGTAATAATATGACATGTATCAAATAATTCATGACCATATTTTAAAACTACCCCACAGGCCGTGTGTCGTGGTTCACACCTGTTATTCCAGTAATTTGGGAGGTGGAAATGAGAGGATTGCTTGAGTCCAAGAGTTCAAGACCCGGCTGGACAACATAGTAAGGTCCCATCTCTAAAAAAATTAATAAATACAAAATAAAATAAAAAAGAAGAAATAAAATTGCCCCACGGACATACTTGAGAAGGTAGCCAGCTTTATTTCAGTGCCACCTGGAGCAAACTACTTAATGACCTTAAACCCACCTTTCCCCTTTCTGTAGCAAGAAACTAGAATTTGTGGAAAGGTGTACTATACTGCCTGCCACCGTCCCTACTCAGAAATATAAGTTGGCTTCCTCCTGTCTGCTCAGTTTCTTGTTATTATTCAGTTCATGTTATCTGAATCAATTAGTCCATCTGAAAGAATCAGTTCATTTTCTCCAGCTCCTTCCAAGTTTTTAATAAAACTTTCAAGCAGGTCACAGTGCTGGGGCACACCAAGTGGGGCTGCTCCTCAGCCTGACCCACCAGTCTCCATCAGGTGAAGTGACTCGTTCCACCAGGAGTCCTTGTTAACCTCCTGGAGTTCATGTGGTCTCCTGAATCTTTCTCTTCCAAATGTGCTGTACTCAAAAACGTAGTGATGAATGAATGAACAAATAAATAGAACCTATATGGAAAACTAAATTCCATACTAATTTTATGACGATGTGTTCAAATCATAATTTCTAGATGTGGGCTAAGAATTTATTTTCTTATTAGGGAACAAACATGACCCAGTAGAGACTTACTCTCAGATTAGAAAGTTACGCCGTTGTATTTAGGATCATTTGATGTATATACTTTTCTATTACCAAACTGATTCTTTCTGTGTGTATGTCATTGTAATTAGGTGAGTTAAGCTAGGATAATTTTCCAGAGAAAAAGCTTCAAAAGGAAACTTTTCTTGAAAAATTGTGTTAGATTTTTTTTTTTCAGCCGACTTCAGTGCCAAGTCTACTTCACAACAGGCCATCTGTCTTACTCCAGTGGAAGTGATCACCAAGAACTCTCTCGATAAAATAATTGCAAAAAAAACACTTTCTTTTGTCTGTTGATATCTAGACATCATATCATTTGATTCCTGCAGTACTTAAAGTGGTTAGAAATCTTCAAGGAATTATTTTATATATTTGAATAAAACTGTTAATTATTGCTTTCTGTTGTGAAGACATGAACCAGAGAAAAGATAAAAGCATCTTTCAAATTTAATGTCCCAATTAATTAATTTTTACTTATAAAATTGGAGGCTTTGCCAAGGCTTCTGGAAGCATTATAAAAGATTGATGTCATAAAGATAAGAATTTAACTGGGTCAAGCCCGACCATCAGATTATTCTTAATTAGGACTGAATCTCTCTATAATTTCTCTAAAATTGGCTGAATAACAGATGACACACTGAATTACTAATGTAATTCAAGGGGGTATGTGATTTAAAAATGGGCTGCTCCTTTCTTGGCCTATTTCATCGATGGTACTCTCTGCCCTGATTCAGTCTGCAGGTTGTTGTTTATTTTCCAAGTTCAGAAAAATGTCATCTTTAATTACAGATGGTGGCCAGGACATGCCTCCCCCCTCATGCCCACTCTCAGTATTGAATGTAAAATATTGGCCTGGATAGAAAAACATGCGTTTGTGTCAGAGGAGGCATCATTTCCCAAAGGTCACATTTGAAACTTGCCGGGTGAGTCAGCCTGGAACTTGTGGGCTGTGTGCTGTGGTTTTCAAGAATCAGAAAGGTCAGTCCCTCTAGGCAACTCTAGATACTGTGGAGGAAGGTAGCTTCCATCAGGGAAAAGACAGAAAGCATGTTTGAGAGATTTAATGTGTATTATGTCAAAACATCATAAATGACACTCACAAATGTGATGTTGAGAACACCTGCATCCCTGGGAATACATACTGCTTTATTCCATTTATATTGAGTTCAGTAACAGGAAAAACTAGGCTATGATGATACATGTTAAAAACAGTGGTTAATTAGGGTGGTTGATACTAACTGGGAAGAGGCATAAGAAAACTTTCTGGAGTCATGGAAATGATTTATGCCTTGATTTGACATGTTCACAATTTGGTATGTATATCTAAACATTAAGTTTCTGTAGCTTCATCTATGTGAATTACACATCACCACAATGACATACACACAGAAAGAATCAGTTAGGTAATAAAAAGCATGTACGTCAAATGATCCTAAATATGATGGCTCAACTTTCCAATCTTAGGGTAAGTATCTGCTAGCTCATGTTTGTTCCCTAGACTTCTGTGTCAGACTCAGCTGCAGTATTTGTTAAAAATACAGATTCCTGGACTAATTCTAGCCTAACGGACACAAAAGGAATTTGAGAAATCTCCCTTTTCAGTAAACTTCCTATGCAATTCTCCTATCTCCTTATTAACATGTATTTTGAAGGAGTGATCCATGAACCTAGCAACTCAGCATTTTCTGTTAGCACAGATGGGTTCATCAGAATTATTAAGGGAATACCAGGAAACCAAAATTCAGAACCAGTATGCAGAGGAGTTATGAACCCTCTTACTGAGTATTTGCCATGAGTCTTTGTACTATCTTTTTTAGTTTTCACAACTCTAATGTGAGACTTCATATTATCCCATATCCAAGAGGTGTTGGGGTTAAGCTGGATAAGTCAGGCGCCCCCAAGTCACACCCTGTAACGGAGGAGTCACCAAGATATGGATGACTCTATAGCCTAGACTTTTAGCTTCTGTGCCTCTTTAAACAATCTTATGGTGTGCTAGTCAAAAAACTAAATATGAGCTATACTGAGAGTATGCTGGAGTGGAATCTGCCTGTGCAGTGGAATCAGACAGAACAAGGTCGCCAACTCTGTAAGACTGGACAAGACCATGCTCCCTCTACGCCTCATTTTTAATCTCTGAGGGAGAGGTGAACCTCCTAGCTCACAGAGATGGAACACTTTTATCTGAGTAAATAGCTGTCTTAACACACAACCCCTGCCTACAGAGCTCACAGCTCATCTTCAGCGGAATATATATTAGTGATTGGCATTTGAACTGGTATTTGGTGAGTACTACTGTGCCTGGTGCTCTGTGACTCACACCCATAGTGTTACACAGATGGGGGGCTGCAGTTAGGGCTTCCCACCAGGCTATGGGAGCAGCACCAAGGATGATGCGGGCTGGGAAGGACCAGGGCAAGAAAGGTTTCAGATTAGAGAGGACCCATTCTGAATCTTGCAGGAAGGGTGAGGTTAAGTTAGTTAAAGAGGAGCCAAGATAGACACCGAGGTAGGAAAGGCAGTGGAATAGACACCCATCAAGGAATTCCACAAGAGACAAGCTTCAGGCATGATTGGGTAAGTGCTGGATTTTAACCAAAAGGAATGAATAATAAATGTAAACGGGGAGGCTGAGACAGACTGGCAAAGGTCTTGAATGCCAAGTTACCAGGTTGGTCTTTCCCTGTATGTTATAGGGAAATAATGAAGGTTACTGAGTAGGAGACCGAAAAGATGACAACAGATACTTAGGGACATCAGTCTGTGGCCTGCACTAAGAACGAATTATTGGCCAGGTGCGGTGGCTCATGCCTGTAATTTCAGCACTTTGGAAGGCCGAGATGGGTGGATCGCCTGAGGTCGGGAGTTTGTGAGCAGCCTGACCAACATGGAGAAACCCCGTCTCTACTAAAAATACAAAATTAGCCAGTTGTGGTGGTGCATGCCTGTAATCCCAGCTACT